>NC_134690.1:399471448-399836448 GCF_050947455.1 Rhinoderma darwinii
TATAGCACCAGATTACCTCCATATGCTTCTATATGAATATGGACGCCTATAAAGGTACAGTATGGCCCAAAGGCTGCTCCGTATAAGTTGGAGGTTGTATGGAGCGTTAATAGGGTCGTATGCATAAGCCGTTCAGCTGTATGCTGTGAGCTCCCCCTAGTGGCAGGTGCAATCTATGCGTATTTTGCCGTTTTTCTTATAAGTTTGCTGTCTGTTCTGTAGCTCTCCATAAAGAATAACACATTTCCTATCTTTTTATTTTAGTGCGATGGCTTCTCAAAAGTGCCTTAAGGTATGTATGACTGAACTAATTGCCGTGTAATTACAACGTCTTACTGACACATTCATAAGACTTTGATCTAATATTCTAAGGAAGTAATAAATCATTCAGTAACATTCAATAGAACCCATTAGTAACAAGTAGCGATGAGAAAATATATTCTCCCGATTCAAGTCTGGCTTATGCGTGCGTCGCATTACAATTCATATGTCCACCCCCAACCACAATTTTAATTTGATCTAAATAGGTCTAGAATACTCTGTTGGTTAATATCTTAATATATCTTTCTAGGGGATGGTGTTTCCTTTTTCTGATACAGAGTTCCAAATCCCCTGCATAGACATAGATAATATTAAAAAAATAGGCAGCACTCCGCAGTACTGCGGAGTGCTGCCTATTTTTTGAATATTATCAAGTTTGGAGCGTGGTCTGTTCCTGAGGATTTGCACCCACGATACACCGGTGCTGCTAGATATATTTGTTTATCTGCATAGACATAGAGCTACATGATACAATTCTGCAGCCACCACTAGGGGGAGCTCAGGAGTTTACTGCATACTATAATCAGTATGCAGTATGCTCTTAAGCTCCCCCTAGTGGTGGCTACAAGACAAGACAAAAGTTTTTTTTATTTAACTCTATGTCTATGTAGGAGATTTGGAGCTTTGTATCAGAAAATATAGTTCTTAAAACACTTTAAAGTTATATAAGAAAATGAATCAGCACAAAATGCTGGACCTAAAAACCACTTGGTAGTGAAAGGTGGGGACTGAAATGAAGACAGATTAGGGGAACCCGCTACAGTCTCTTTTAACCAATGAGAGAATGGGTATAGTAAATTGGTCTGGAGTTGTGGGTCTTGACTAATTCCTTCCTTAATCTTAGTCTTTGGACTGAAACGGTTTGAATAGATCGTTTCATCTCTAGCGGTCACGCCATCTACTCATCAAGTTCAATATCACATGACCCAACATCATATGTCTCTCAGGGTCAACCATCTTTTTCTACCCAAAAAGCAATTCACAGCTCCTGCGCCCTAATGCAATATCTGTAACAGGACCCGCTAACTACCATGTGCCATTTATAACAGTAGTGTCTTCTATGTGGCAGACAATTTGCCCCCTCAGACACAAGGACCTGGGTACAACTGGTACCCCCTATAGCTAAGCCCATGGTAGTCCAGGAAAAAATTCAGCTGCTCAACCCTCAACATTCACAACAACAAAGACAAGACATAAGATGTTCAGTAACTTTTCTTATAGTTATCTCTTATTATCCAGTAGTATATTTTTTCAACCACCCCCTGCTGGTTCAGTGTCTGCAAGGTTAATACTCTGATGACTTGCATTCTGGGAAGTCTTTACAACAGGCTCTATACAATAGAGCAATCTAGAAAAAAACTTTACTAAAATGCAGCCAAGTGCAGCTTAACTGCTATGGGTGTGTCTGTCATCACGATGTTGTTGACAGATTTCTGGTAGCAATGGGCAGAATTGTGATTGCAGCTCTGGATAAGACTGGAGTATAAAACTTGATACAAATTAAGTAAAGCAAAATATGCAGATTATATTGAGATGGAGGAAGAATTAAGATAAGGATGTGATCATGGGGATCCAGTATCTTCATGTCGGCTTTCTTTTTCGCCTACTTTTGACTTTTTTTTTCTTTGGTTTATTTTTGTTTTTAGGGACCTAACGTTCCTGTACATGAAAGTATCTTTACACTCTATGCCACCAAGGTAAAATTCATTCCCACATTGTAATTGTGGTTTAAATCATTTCAGGACGATCAAGTTTACATCCACCTATAGACACAGGTATATAGGGGCAGCATTTTCCCGTCTCCTATAACTTTAATGGATATGAATCCAATGTTCCAAAATCTTCTGGAAAGTCTCCCAGTAAGTGGGGGCTGTTATAGTAACAAATGGGGGCACAACTTCATGTCATTTCCCATAGTTTTGGAATGGGGTGGTCAATAATCTCATATCAGTGCGATGTTCGGATGTCCCCATATGTTTGGCCATATAGAGTATTAGTGAAGCATCATATGTAGAGCAGTAAATCTATGATATTGTGGGATCCTCCTGATTGGTTCTCCACACGGTTAAAATATATATTCAGTTTCAAAAAATAATGTGTAGGCAGAATCTGATCTATTAGCGGATGTTTCTGATTTCCTGACTTATTCTGTGACAGGGATCCAAACTATACGCCTGGGACTTAGAAAGGCTTCTGAATGACCTGGTTATAAAAGGTAAATGTGAAATTAATTAGAGATCAGAGCCCTGGAAGGCAATGTTACAAAAAATGATAGATAGATAGATAGATAGATAGATAGATAGATAGATAGATAGATAGATAGATAGATAGATAGATAGATAGATAGATAGATAGATAGATAGATAGATAGATAGATATGAGATAGATAGATAGATAGATAGATAGATAGATAGATAGATAGATAGATAGATGATAGATAGATAGATATGAGATAGATAGATGGATAGATAGATAGATAGATAGATAGATAGATAGATAGATAGATAGATAGATATGAGATAGATAGATAGATAGATAGATAGATATGAGATAGATAGATAGATAGATAGATAGATATGAGATAGATAGATAGATAGATAGATAGATAGATAGATAGATAGATAGATAGATAGATAGATAGATAGATAGATAGATAGATAGATAGATAGATAGATAGATAGATAGATAGATAGATAGATAGATAGATATGAGATAGATAGATAGATAGATAGATAGATAGATAGATAGATAGATAGATAGATAGATAGATAGATAGATAGATAGATAGATAGATAGATAGATAGATAGATATGAGATAGATAGATAGATAGATAGATAGATAGATAGATAGATAGATAGATAGATAGATAGATAGATAGATAGATAGATAGATAGATAGATAGATAGATAGATATGAGATAGATAGATAGATATGAGATAGATAGATAGATATGAGATAGATAGATAGATAGATAGATAGATAGATAGATAGATAGATAGATAGATAGATAGATAGATAGATAGATAGATAGATAGATAGATAGATAGATAGATAGATAGATAGATTCTATTATTATAATGTTCTTTTGTATTGTTTAAGAAAGAACAATAATGTACAGTTAGAATCGTGGGACATTCCACATCTATGTTAGAGGCCACATATTTTGTATATACGTCTCACGCATTACTGAAATAACATTACATTTAGAGCAACTCAAATTCCATAAAATACAAAAAAATACAAAAAAATCTGTATACAGTATATATTATGTCCACCTTATTACAATGATCATTCTACTGACAGATTCCCAGGTTTGATTGCTGCTGCACTCGGGCAGCATTGGGCCCCCTGGTGGCAACTAATGCAACTATCAACAACTAGAAAATGTTTATTTAATTACATTTTTTGTATAAACCGTGTATTTTTATGTTGACTTTAAAAAAAAACAATAGTACATTACATGTATTGATTATATATCAGTTTTTCATGTAATTATATATTTTTCTAGAATATCCGTATCCATATGGAGCAAAATTCACTATTGATGGCAGTCGGGAGATACTGGCATCAGCGGATGTATCCTAAACTATTAGTATTATTATTACTAGAGGGCAGGGTTACGTGTTTATTTATCAATGTTTTTTTAATATATAATTCTACTGCCTGGATTCTTTTTTATTTTTCAGTATATACTTTAGTTTTTTAGGACTATACTATTAGGAGGAATTGTTTTTCTGACCAATCACATTTATTAGAAAACAAAAAGGTTGCCTTGACCCTTGTACCATTTGCCCCCTGACTGCTGTGCTTGTCCAAAGCTTAAGCCCTAAGCAGTATTATAAAACATGTGGTTGATTTAGACACCCCCCCCCCACAAAATCTCCAGAACCCCCAGATCAAGGCTGCCTCGGTTACCCCTTTTTTGGAGAGTACTTAGATGTGTGTTCTGCTTTGGACAATCCCTATGTATAAGAAGGGTTTCTTAACATTAATTTGATCACAAAGTTTCCACCTGCTGGAACCCCCAGTGATCGGCTGTAATCTGTGAGATAACCTGCCAGTAAGTGTTCATTTTCTCTGCAGCGCCACCACAGGAGATATGAAGCATTACACAGTGTCCATTCATATCAATGTGTTGTCTGTGTAATACAGGACAGATATTCCAGGGAGAGAGAGACGCTCTATGTAACCGCTCTCCACTTTGGCCAAGAGATGAGGGTCCTGAACCAAGGACCCCCCCTCTATATACTCAGAATTTTCCAAGTTTATTCTTTTCTTACATACACGTTCAGATTTCCAGAAGAGGAAAACTCGACCAAGGAAACTTTGTTTACTTATGGAAACACATCAACCAGTATAAGGTAATGCTAGAACGAGGACATGACTTGCTGATAAAGAGATCTGATGTCCTTCTATTATAGAACATCACAACCTAAAAATCAGTCAATTATGTAAAAATGTTTATAAAATAAGAAGTATTCACAGTTTAGCTTCAGATCTATACGACTACCATATAATGCAATGACAAATGTATTCCATCAGCTCCTAAGCTCCCCCTGGTGGTGGCTGCAGGAAGTCAGAATTATATTATTTAACTCTATGAGAAAGGAAAAAGGGCTGCGCTTTCTTAAAAAAACAAATATGTAGAAATAATATTATGAATTACTCAATTTTCTCATGACAAAAAAAATTCACTCTCCTGCCTTCAAAACTTTGCAACAATGACTAATAGAAGATTTTCAACTATTTTGAGTTTTATTACATTGAGTGGTACAATATATATATATCATATCTGGTAGCTAGTGATATATACAGTACATGGTCCATGGAGGTCAGTAGTATATACAGAGGTCACTGGTTATTAGTGCTATATTGATATCCATTTCCTAGCAGCCCATGCATGGTCCAGGGTATACACTACGGGGGTGATGGTAAAATGTAAGTGGCTTGTTCGGGGAATTGGTGCTTTAGGGCAATACCATTTGGAAGAAAATCTCACTATGCTCTGGGCTTAGCCAATCTTTTTGCTACATGATATGGTCCAACAGTGGTAAATACAAATGACATCCTAACTTTTATGGTAGACCCACCACTGGCATGGTCCATGGTGGTCAGTGGTATATACAGGGCTTAACAACCGGTGATCAGTGGTATATACAACATTCAGTTCCTGATGTCAGTAATATATAATCATCATGTCCATGGCATTCATTGGGGGTAGAGTGGTATAAAGTTATTATTATCTCCACCTCATCCTGTCAATGTACAATGAGTTTTTTTGTATACATTGTGCGCCCTCTGGTGGCAGAAAAAGCCAGTGCAGTAATGTCTTTCCTTTGGCATTAGTATTATAATACTGGATATGCATCAATACACAAGTGGAAATTTTACCCATGATGCCTCTGTCCATATCTCACTTTTGTGTAAATATTTTATTATGTTGTTCTCAGAGATACTAATTTATTAAGTATGTTTCCCTTTAAGGATCTTTTCGCTAAACTAGATGTCAATCGCTGTGGATACCTCAATTTGACAGAATTTCGCCACATAACAAGTCAAGCAGGTGCAGTGTCAATTTGTGGGAATAAATATTCCAGATTGAAGGATTTCTTTTCTGTTCGGTAGAACCATCTACAATAAACTTCATTGCCAAATATCTGTATGAAACCTTCTACCATTAAAGGAACACTCCGGCCACTGCTGATATATAGGCAGCGTCAGAGGGGTGGAGAATAACAGTGGGATTCAAAGGACACCAAAGAGAGAATCCCTGTGTCATGCTCCGCCCCCTCAGACACTGTACTAGGTATTAGCTTTGACTGGAGTGTTCCTTTAAATCCTAAAATACACTGCCTCTCCATTCTGCACAGATTTGTTTAGGCTGATACGGGCAACTGCTGTGATGCTCTTCTTAGTGTCGTGCCCCTTAGTCTTCTGACTTAGGGGTCTTCGGATCTACATGTCTGTCAAGGACCGGTTGGCCTTAGGTAGGATGCTGTGCGCTACCTCCTATAGATGCCCCCCTTATGGTTTACCATATAGTGCCCAAATAACACAATCATACAGTGTACAAATGACCACACCATACAGCGCCTGATTATCACCGCCACACAGTGCCCAAATAACAACGCCAAATCAATAAACCGGGGAATTCAGCTACTTCTTGTGCAGCAGCCTTTCCAAAAGTCTGGGCACCATGTGTAAGATCAGTAGTGATCAGGCTCAGTGGCGCCCCCTTGTGTAGTGACAGGTGATGCAGCCCTGGTTAGAATCTCCTATTCACTTAAATTGGACGGCACATGGACGCCCACCGATGACATCAATCTCCTCAGTGACATGTTGAAAGACGAACCTTCCCTTTAAATTGAATTTTCTTGTGTGCGGCGTTCATCCTGTCCGTGTGCCCCTATATCTCATGTGCCCCTATATCTCATGTGCCCCTATATCTCATGTGCCCCTATATCTCATGTGCCCCTATATCTCATGTGCCCCTATATCTCATGTGCCCCAGTTGTTTAACGCTACATAAATGGGCGTAGCCAAAATTTGCACCAAATTTATTATAAACATGTGTCAGTCCATGACATCAATATTGAGTCATTTGCGCCATTTCTGCCAAGTTGCAAATGCCCGTAAAGTAAACCGCATCACTATCATTACAATATGGCTGCTTCCCTGTCACTGATGGGTATTTAAATATTTATTTGTTTTTTTGTTTTTTTTTATTATCTAGGACTTAATGTCCGCAGTGAAGTTCTCAATCAACTTTTTGCTCGATATTCAGACGCTGAAGGGAAATTGAGCTTTGTTGACTACCTGATCTGTGCCGTGCGACTGAAGAGCGTTCTAAGTAAGTTCTGAAACATTATCGTATGACGATTATATACCAGCCGCTTCTAAGATAGTGAAAAAATAAGCAGATGCTAATCCGCTGTGACTTCAATGCAGTCTGAGAAGTTGAGGAGAAAACCTAAAGTTTAATGAAAATATATAAATAAAATGTCGCCACTAGGGGGAGCTCACTACATACGGGTCTATTATTAAGGTGTGAACTTTAGTATGCAGTGAGCTCACTCTAGTGGCAGTAAAGGACGTATACTATACTGTATCTATAGGCGTCTAAGGGGCTTTTTTTTGCTTTTTGTATGGATTCTGCTTTTGTTATTTTTTATAGTATAGAAAGGTAAGCAACCGGAAACGAAAAAAAAAACCATATACAGTCAATTGTCGTTTTTAAATTTTTTTTAATTGGAAGTCCATGCGAGCTGTATCCAGTCATATATATATAGGTTTACATTTGCATGTGTTTTGCATCAGCCTGATACATTGAACTCAATAATAACACAGTATGCAGAGCGGCAGGGAGTCAGCGCCGCGGCCCCTCGTTCTCAGGATCGGTGGGGGTAGGTGGGAATAACCATTTAACTGTTTCTCTTCCATCATTTCAGAAACGTTTTACACTCTGTCATCTGATGGTAAAGGAGCGTACATTAATTACGAGAAGGTGAGTTCTTAGGGTCGAAATCGTTTACAGAATGGACATATTCATGGCGTGTAATAAAACAGGACAAGACAAACTAAAGGGGACATGTGAGTTGGGGTCCCCGCGAGTCCCAATCTGACGGACCTACAGCTCTCTAGAGAACACAGATGTTACCCTAAAGCTCAAGAACTGCGGAGGAGATTTCTGTCACTTTGCCTGGAGAGTTGTGGGCCCTATAGAGAGGCCGGGGCCCCTTTAATATGGGAATCGGTGTAGGACCAAGGTAAAAGCCCTCCCCCGCACGGAATACGACATTTCTTGGTTTCACTTTAGAATTGCAGATTTTTAATTAAGATTTAATTATCTCCAAAAGTAAATAAAATAATA
Source organism: Rhinoderma darwinii (assembly GCF_050947455.1). Classification (NCBI taxonomy): domain Eukaryota; kingdom Metazoa; phylum Chordata; class Amphibia; order Anura; family Rhinodermatidae; genus Rhinoderma; species Rhinoderma darwinii. Next base: position 399,479,641 of record NC_134690.1, read on the forward strand.
AACAAATGAAATATTCTAATATTATTATTAACCCCTTTCCGCAGCGCAATGTAGATTTACGTGCTGGTGGGATGTACTGCCTGCACAGCTCCGTAAATGTACACAGGCGCCGAGTCCGCGTCATCGGCAGCAGGTGGCAGATGTTGTATACAGCGGACACCTGCCGATCCCAGTTATTCTGCGCCACGGGCAAAAAACGCTTAAAAAAGAAAACTATTGAAAAAAAAAAAGTGTTTGCAAGTACATGAAAAACACAAGATAGGGGATACATGTGTGATCGCTGGGGGTCCGACTGCTGGGACCCCCAGCAATAAGGAGAACAGGGGATCAAAAGTCCCCCGAAGTGCTCAATGAGAAGCCTGGGACTTCCGGGGTCTGTGTCCGGCAGCTCCATAAACATGAATGGAGCGCCAGTCACGCATGCGCACAAGCACGACGGGCACTCCATTAATTTCTATGGAGCTGCCGGACACAGACCCCGGAAGTCCCAGGCTTCTCATGGAGCACTTCGGGGGACTTTCGGTCCCCCATTCTCCTTATCGCTGGGGGTCCCAGTGGTCGGACCCGCAGCGATCACACCAACCCTGTGGATAGGGGATACATGTGTTTTGTGGGACAACCCCTTTAAAATATCTTTGACAGGACTGACCTGCAGAATATCATTTATACCACACAGTGAACCCCGTAAAACAGATACCAAAAACAATGGCGGAATTGCTGGTTTTTTTCAATCCCCAGAACTACCTTATTATGTCCAGCAACGTTATTATCATTATTATTATTATTATTATTATTATTATCTTTATTATTATTATTAATTATTATTATTATTATTATTATTATTATTATTATTATTATTATTATTATTATTAAGCTGGGGCTCCAGTGTGACATGAGGTCACCCATGAGTGGTGATAAGATGGTGGCATTACCACGTTTGGAAGTGAACTCAGTGGGAAAAAAGCGTGGGCAAAATTGCGAAAATCGCAAGAATTTCTACCATGTCACATGACTTCTCTCCTAGAGACATATAGAGGAGGCACGTGGTAATGACAGATTATGCCGCGACTCCCGGGCGATGCTGTGTCACTGCGCAGCCATAATCTAAGTATTAGTTTATTCTTATTTATTATTATTATTTTTATTCTTTATTTTTTTATTATTATTTTTTTTATTATTATTATTGATATTATTATTATATTCATTAAAAATCTGAAACTTACTGTCTATTTGCTAAATTGGTAAGAATGTAAAATGTAACCCCCCAAAAAAATAACAATGCACAATACATACTGATAAGAATAATAAAAAATAATAATCATATTTTATTAATTTATAATTATATAATATGTTATAATTTTTTATATTTATATTATTATTTTTATTTGTATTAATTATAACAAATTCAAAGCTTAGTCTATTTGGTACATTTTTATTCCAACGCTCCTCAACCATCATCTCCCCCCTAAAAATATCGATAATACAATCCTTTTTTATTATTATTTACAGTGGATACAACTTATGATGTAGAATCAATTCCCAAAACGTTATGGACACTTCTAACTGTACAAAGAGTGGATGAAGATGGTCGGTTTCCTGATCGGTGGGATTTAGCATCACTTTCCCGAAGTACAAGGATCCTTCATTTTCTGGATCACTGGAACATCCCGTTATTACCTTTCAAAAAGAGACTCTGTTTTTATTCTCTCTTTATAACTATTTCATAGGAGTCATTAAATAATCCCGTCTTGGACTTCTCATGGCATCTGTGCTCTGAAATCGTCGAGATTGATTTGGATCATCATCTCCTAGGTCCTCCTAAATTACTGCCTATGGATCACAAGTCTTTGGGCCACCAACAACATATGAGACTCTTAATGCCCTTTGAGATCACTGAAGTCGGACTCTTTACACATGACTGGCCCGTAACAACTCATGGCCATCACTGATGTTCCTCGACCTTCAAAAAAGTGAAGACTGGTTGTCCACCTTCAGTCCACCCCATCACTTTCTTCATGGGTGCTTTGAGCCTTGTGTCTTTCTAGCTTGTCTACAAACACCAAGGAGATAAACAACACCCTCCTTCCCAAGAGGGGACATCAAGAGGGGATGAGCAAGTCATGGCCCCTGTGTCGAAGTAGGTGGTGCCATAAAAAAAGTCCAAGAAACGGGCACCATTTTGATCTTTGCAGTGGCTCCCCCTTTCCTTTATGTATGCTCTAGGCCAGACGATAGCGTTTCCTGAATTTTTTGATCCCCCTATAGAGTATGGAGGGCATAGCTGAAGCATATAATACAAAAGTGGTTATGACTGGACGTCCATATTATCTCTTGTTGGATTAGGATACCTTGGGGGATGAAATGACTCTGAGGGTCCACCCTTTGAATATAGAGCACACATCCATGTCCTCCTATAATTTTATCCTAAATTCTGCTGTTACAGACACAGGGGCCAAAAGTTCAATTTAGGATTAAAAGGTTATCTGTGAAATAATTCAAAGATGTGAAAAAACCCACCAAGAAGTGAAGTTTTGATTGGGTTGTCCTCTATCGGACTCTGCTGTGGCTGGCCCATTATGATGATAGAACCTGGGCTAACTGGAGATCCAACATGGATTAAAGGGGTTGTCTCATCAGGACTACCCTTTTCCATGTAAGACTCCTGGATCCTCGCACGATGGATACCACAGCTCCCCATAGAACCCATTGACTTACAATGGGGTCCGTTGGGTACCGTCGTTGTGTCAATGGAGTGCCATTCTTCCTGTCAAATTTGACAGGACTTCTGACAAAGCCCGTGACGGGTCTGTGACCTGGGCAGTGTGACATATGGAGGCCATAGAGGGGTACCCCCAATCAGGACCACCCTATAAGAGCTGCTAAGAAAGAGCACTCCAGTTCTTGCAAACTTGGCCCGGCCTTTTATTACAGGGTTATCCGTTCACTACAGCATCGTAGGGACTTTCCTATGACGAGCGGTTCTCCCATAAGCATAAACTATACTCCGGGAGAATTTTAAATAATCTTTATTAGTAAAAACATTCACGTACAAGTGATTTATGTCTTATGTTGTCTACTCGGAATATTGGGTGTATTATAAAGATTCAATATAATGAATTAATCATTTTCAAATTTGTAAAGGAACTGATTTGAATTTTGATTATATATGAATAAATAAGTAAGACGTTGAGGTTTGGAGAAAATGATTGTAACGACCCATCCCCACGCCATGTAGAACTTGCACACAGGTCTTATCTTAGAAATCTTGTATAATTGGTTATTTTGGAAACAACTTAGAAAGTTATAATTACCACCAGCAGCCAATCATCCGCAAATGGAAAACTGCCACAAAAGTTATAATTACCATCAGCCAGTGATCCGCAAGTGGAAAACGATCCCAAAAGGTATAATTACTAGCAGCCAATCATCTGCAAGTAGAAAATTACCCCAAAAGTTATAATTACCATCAGCCAGTGATCCGCAAGTGAAAAACGATCCCAAAAGGTATAATTACCAGCAGCCAGTGATCCGCAAGTGAAAAACGATCCCAAAAGGTATAATTACCAGCAGCCAATCATCTGCAAGTGGAAAACAGCCCAAAAAGTTATAATCTTACAATGGTTGAATGGTTGGGTCCAACCCCCTGTAAACCCCTGCAGATCAGTAGAATGAAGGAGGTGTAACTTTAAGCTCTTGGGCCCAAATCCAGATTATAGGGCCCCCACCTACCATTTACCAATTATAACAGTGGTCCCCCAACCACCGGGCCGCAGACCAATATCGGGCTATGGAACATTTGGTACCCGACCGCAATATCCGGTATCTGCCCAGGTGGCAGCAGGGAATTCTGGGTGAAAAACCGCACCAAACTGTGGTGCAGTTTTTCGCCCGGAATTTCCGCTGCAGAAAACTGCAGCATTTAGCCGGCCTGCTAGCAGACCGTCCTCCTGGAATAACGTTTCATCCTAGGAGACCGCTGCAGTCTGTGATTGGCTGCATCGGCGGTCACATGGGATGAAACGTCATCCCAGGAGGCCGGCCTGGAGGAAGAAACACAGACTCGTGGGTAGGTATAAGAATTTTTTTTTTCTGAGTTGCGTTTTTGCAAAATACCCGCAGCAAATAAGCAGCGTTTACACAAATACAACTGAGTTGCTGCGGAATAAAACTCTGCATTCACTGCATGTCGATTTCTGAGCGAACCCACCCCCCACCCGGTCCGTGGAAAAATTGTCTTGCATGAAAGTGGTCCTTGGTGCAAAAAAGGTTGGGGACTTCTGATTTATAACAGGCGTATTCTTATGTGGTAGAGGGCTTAGGGGCCCCCTCAGCCCCCTTTTATATACCCTCATGCCTTCTTCATTGTTTGCACAGAATCAGTGGCTCGTCTGTATGTTACTGCAGCTCACACCCATTTAACTGGAAGCCAGACACAACCCATGGACAATAACGGCACTGTTTTTGTAATTAAAACAAGCTTTTAAAAAAAAAATCTATTACAACCCCTTTAATATGGTGCCCATTGGCCCACAAAACTGCTAATCTGGCATGAGACAAATATAGTCCCGTAGCAGATAAGTAGGAAATGACTAGTCCATGCTGGCAGTAGCTGATTCCTGGTTCCTTGGGTGACCAGTGTAGCCACCGGGGCCATACCTGTAGCCATACAGCCATTGTATTGCAGCCACTAAAATGGCCCATATTTATTTATGAAAGGGAATTATTTTCATTTAGTTATTTTTAGATATTTTTTTTAAGTAAAAAAAAGTTACGATATGTAGTTATATAAAAGTTAGTACAGTTATCTGTGTGGGGTACCTTATGTGGACCCCCGACAATCACACCTATATGACCTTGTTGGACATCCCATTGTAAAACCATTGGCGTTAATATGGAGTTGTTCCCCTTTTGTGGCTAAACCGGCCTCCGCTCTTCTGGGAAGGATTTCCACAAGATCTGAGTTACGTTTGTGACTTTAATTGGTGAATATTTACAATGTTTTGCAATTCTTATTATTTACATACAGCCCACATGTTCCTTCAGTTTGTCTTCCATATATATGGATACAGAACAATGATTTGGCTATGGGCGGGAGCCATCGTTATAGCCTCATCCCGTCGTGATACACATGTGGCGCTGACCAGGGCTGGCATCAGCACCTGGCGAACCACTACCCTTGGGGGGGGGGCCCACTCGGCCACCGGGTGCTGACGCTGCCGTCATGGCTCCTCCAGGAGTGGAATCCCCATCCAGAGTCTGGTCGGGGATTCTGCTTCTAGAGGGAGCCTCTGTCTAGGAGGCTGCGTAACTACCGCTGTAGCAGCTATAGCGGCTGCCACAGGGCCCGCGGCATGAGGGGCCCGTGCCACCTGCCATCACGGGCCCCTCCCCCCACGCCCAGTGGCCCCACTAGCAGCCGCTATTGCTGCTACAGCAGTAGAGCGACGCCACATTCAATAGTATATGCGTCCTAACGATATGGCAGAGTAGGGATGTATATCCCAGCTCTGCAATTTACTACGCTACAGACTCCCAGGCAGAGTGCTAGTAGCTGCCCGGGACTTTGGCTCTGGGGTTACCCCTGACATCACTATCCATATATACCCTAGAGCTGGAGTACCGGAGCAAAGCACTACTAGCACTCTGTCTGGGACTCCTCTCCTCCTGACATCACTGTCCATATATGGACAGTGACCTCAGGGGCTACTCCTGAAGCGGAATCCCCAGCCAGAGCATCGGCAATGCTCTAGCTGGGGATTGCACTCCTAGAGGGAGCCCCAAAGGCCCTACCTACAGGGAGGGGGGGCTGTGTGGCAATATGGAGGGGGGCCGTGTGGCTCTACCAGGGATGGGGGCCGTGTGGCACTACCAGGGAGGGGGGCTGTGTGGCACTACCAGGGATGGGGGCTGTGTGGCACTACCAGGGAGGGGGGCTGTGTGGCACTTCCAGGGAGGGGGGCTGTGTGGCACTAACAGGAAGGGGGGGCTGTGTGGCACTAGCTGGGAGGTGGGCTGTGTGGCACTAGCTGGGAGGGGGGACTGTGTGGCACTACCTGGGAGGGGAGCTTTGTGGCATCTACAGAGGGCACTACATTTATGGGGGTACAAACTGGGGGTCTAACTCCTATATGGGGGCATAAATAGGGCTTAACGTCTATATGGGGGCACAAAGTGACGTTTTCTGACATTTAGCTGGCTCCGTGAGTTCACTCACAAAGGGGCCTACTAAGTCTGTGTCGCCCAAGGGCCCACATAAACCTGGAGCCGGCCCTGCTCCTGACGCCCCAGCTGGACTGTATCTTTATATACATATCAAAGCAATTAAAAAGTGCCCTATTTTTTCTCACTTGTTTCTCTTTCAGGGGAAACTGGATGACTATCAATATGGACGCTATAATGTCTCCCCCAGGGGTTGTCAGACTCCTGTAGTACAAATTGTTAATCACTGAATAACGAGGCAGCTGCAATGGGGGTGCTATTGGTTGTCAATCACCTTTTGCAGGATGGCTCAGGGACCCCTATCTTTAACTCCCCATATATCAAAAACTCAGTAGAAAATTGGGGTTCTTGAGTTACCCTGGTCAAAAGTGTTTGTAGGGCCATCATCAGAACTGGACCAACATGGGCAGATGCAAGGGCCAACTGGTCTTGGGCTGCAGGGGGTATAACAATGTGGGTAAAAAAGCTATATGGTGGTCAAGCCAAGTGCGGGTTAGGCAGGGGGCCCAATATAACTGTTGCTCACATAAACCATGGTGATTGACAACCAATAAGGCCACCATTGTCGGTCCCATATTGTCACCCGTAAGAATATAACTGAGAATAAAATGCTTCAAGGGCTCATATCTTGCGCCAGGTCTCCTCCCAGCCTCAGTTATAATCAATGATGGAGAAAAATCACATAAATATTTCTTAGTGTAAATGAGATAATAGAGATACAAGGTCCTGGGCGTCCCCACCTCTTCACATGACCCATGGTAGATAAGTGAAGGGCAATGTGGTCGAATTCATAAATCAATAGTCCCATTTAACCCTATATTATTACAGAAAAAAGGGCTTGTTATGGGAAAAAAAACGTATATGGCTTTTAATTATTTACTAAACGTGCCTCTGCCCACATCCAGTAATCTCTGGTTGAAATGGACTCAACTTCTAATCCATTTATGATGGCAAATATTTTCTTTGAGTCACTGCCATAATAAACGGCCTAAAACAGAGTAAACAACAGCGTCTATAGATAAATCCTGCATATGAATCAACGTGTACCAGGAAGAAGTGAGAATGAAAAGCAGAAGAATAATTAATCAAAATGTGAAAAAGTGGCCCAAGATTTATCCCCACCGTCACCCTCCACCCTCCACCTGCACCCTCCACCCTCACCCATACCTAATGTGAGGTAATGCAGAAATTCTTAGACTACGCACCCTAAAATCTCCATAAAATCTCCATAATGATTTGCATAAAGTGTTACTCTGGAGACACATGCGCAGCCACCTCTGGATGCGGCGGGCCATTCTGGCACCAAGTCGGTCATGAACCTGGTAGGACATATTAGTTACATAGTTACATAGTTACATAGTTAGTACGGCTGAAAAAAGACACATGTCCATCAAGTTCAACCAAGGGAAGGGAAAAGGGAAGGAAAAATTTCTACACATAGGAGCTAATATTTTTTTGTTCTAGGAAATTATCTAACCCTTTTTTAAAGCCATCTACTGTCCCTGCTGTGACCAGCTCCTGCGGTGTCTACTGTCCCTGCTGTGACCAGCTCCTGCGGTAGGCTATTCCATAAATTCACCGTTCTTACTGTAAAGAAGCCTTGTCGCCTCTGCAGCTTGAACCTTTTTTTCTCCAGACGGAGGGAGTGCCCCCTTGTTTTTTGAGGGGGTTTTACAAGGAACAGGATTTCACCATATTTTTTGTATGTGCCATTAATATATTTATATAAGTTAATCATGTCCCCCCTTAGTCGTCTTTTTTCAAGGCTAAATAGGTTTAATTCTTTCAATCTTTCCTCATAACTTAAATTCTCCATGCCCCTTATTAGCTTCGTTGCTCTTCTTTGTATTTTTTCCAACTCCAGGGCATCCTTTCTATGAACTGGAGCCCAGAACTGAACTGCATATTCTAGATGAGGCCTCACTAATGCTTTGTAAAGTGGTAATATTACATCCCTGTCCCGCGAGTCCAGGCCTATATAATACACGACAATATCCTGCTGGCCTTTGAAGCAGCTGATTGACACTGCATGCTGTTATTGAGTTTATGATTTACAAGTACACCCAGATCCTTCTCAACAAGTGAATCCGCCAGTGTAGCTCCCCCTAGGACATATGATGCATGCAGGTTGTTGGTACCCAGATGCATAACTTTACATTTATCTACATTAAACTTCATTTGCCAAGTGGACGCCCAAACACTTAGTTTGTTTAAATCTGCCTGTAATTCATGAACATCTTCCATAGTCTGAACTATATTACATAGCTTGGTGTCATCTGCAAAAATAGAAATAGTGCTATTAATCCCATCCTCTATATCATTAATAAATAAGTTGAATAATAGGGGTCCCAGCACTGAACCCTGGGGTACACCACTTATTACCGGGGACCATTCAGAGTAGGAATCATTGACCACAACTCTCTGGATACGGTCCTTGAGCCAATTCTCAATCCAATTACAAACTATATTTTCTAAACCTATAGTCCTTAATTTACCCATTAGGCGTCTATGGGGGACAGTGTCAAATGCCTTTGCAAAGTCCAAAAACACTAAATCCACAGCGGCCCCTCTGTCTAGACTTCTGCTCACCTCTCATATAAACACTATATCCACAGCAGCCCCTCTGTCTAGACTTCTGCTCACCTCTCATATAAACACTAAATCCACAGCGGCCCCTCTGTCTAGACTTCTGCTCACCTCTTCATAAAAACAGATTAGGTTGGTTTGACAACTTCTGTCCTTAGTAAAACCGTGCTGGCTGTCACTTATAATGCTATTTATTGTCACATAATCCTGTATATAGTCCCTCAATAGCCCCTCAAACATTTTCCCCACGATGGATGTTAAGCTTACTGGTCTATAATTACCCGGGGAAGACCTAGAGATTCTCTGAATATTATGAAAAGGGGGACAGAAATAACTGAACTAAGCTCTTTAAGAATTCTAGGGTGTAACCCATCTGGTCCCGGGGCCTTGTGCACATTTATTTTATTTAATTTAGCTTGGACCATCTCTACATTCATCCAATTCAGTATATCAACCGATATATTAACAGCACTGGCACCGGCTACATCAGCTGCTCTTTCTTCAGTTGTATATACAGAGCTAAAGAACCCATTTAGTAACTCTGCCTTCTCTTGATCCCCTGTGATCAACTCCCCATTACCATTATCTAGGGGTCCTACATGTTCAGACCTTGGCTTTTTTGCATTTATATGCTTGAAGAATTTTTTAGGATTTGTTTTACTATCCTTGGCCACCTGCCTTTCATTTTGTATTTTTGCTAATTTTATTACATTTTTACAGATTTTATTAAGCTCTTTATATTTTACAAAGGCTGCAGATGTACCCTCAGATTTGTATTTTTTAAATGCCCTTTTTTTGTCATGTATTGCCCCTTTCACAGAAGGTGTAAGCCATGTGGGGTTTAATTTGAGTCGTTTATACTTATTACCTGTAGGAATAAATTTTGCACTATAATAACTCAAAGTAGATTTGAAAATCTCCCATTTATCATTTGTTCCATTATTTGACATTAGTTCTTCCCAGTCCATATCCTGAATTGCCGCCCTCATCCTGGGGAAATTGACTTTCTTAAAATTAAATGTTTTTGCCCTCCCAGCCTGCGTTTGTTTTTTACAGTATAGGTAAAATGTAACTATATTGTGATCACTGTTACCGAGGTTTTCACGAACATTGACATTCCCAACAAGCTCTGCATTATTAGAAATGACCAGATCCAACAGAGCTTCACCTCTAGTCGGGTCTTCCACAAACTGGCCCATAAAATTTTCCTGCAACAGGTTGAGGAAATGTCTCCCCTTTGCAGTTGAAGCCGAACCATGACACCAATTAATATCCCGGAAATTAAAATCTCCCATTATCACTACAGTACCCGCCTGTGCAGCCCGCTCCATCTGTTTATATATCTGAACTTCCATCTCCTCAGTTATATTGGGGGGTCTATAGATTACACCAAAAGTAATTTTTTCAGTGTTTACCTCCCTTTCTAGTTCCACCCACAAGGTTTCAACCTCCTCACAGTATTCACCCACTATTGTCTCTTTCACACTCGCCTTCATATCACTTCTCACATACAGACATACACCACCACCTTTCCTATTTGTCCTGTCTTTACGAAACAGTGTAAAACCCTGTAGATTTACAGCCCAGTCATGTGAAGAGTCCAGCCATGTTTCAGCAACACCAACTATATCTATATTTTCTTCCAGTATCAAGGCCTCCAGCTCCCCCATTTTGCTTGCTAGACTTCTGGCATTTGTGAACATACACTTTAACTTGCCTGTCAGTTTTTCACTTTTATTATCGGAAATGTGATTTGACATTAATCGGTCCTTTTTATTTACACTGATGTTTTGTAACGAAAGGATCTCCTTATCTTGTTGTCTAGTCCTCTCCCCACATTCTGTTTCTCCCCCCACCAATATAGTCTGACCCCTCTCTAACCTGGCTACCCCTTTTTTTTCTACATTGACCTCCCTCCTCAGCCCTAGTTTAAATACTCCGCCACCCCAGCTAGAATTCTCTCCCCCAGCACAGCGGACCCCCTTCCATTTAGGTGCAAATCATCTGCAGAATACAGTTTGTACCCCAATGAAAAGTCAGCCCAGTGCTCTAGGAACCCAAATCCTTCTCCTCTACACCAAGACTTCAGCCATGCATTTAACTCCCTGAGCTCCCGCTGTCTTTCCTGTGATGCGCATGGCACAGGCAGTATTCCTGAGAATACAACCTTGGAGGTCCTTCCCTTCAGCTTGTAGCCTAGTTCTTTAAAATTATTCTTAAGGCTCCTCCACCTACCATTTATTCTGTCGTTGGTACCGACATGGACCACGACAGCTGGATCATCACCAGCCCCTCCCAGCAATTTGTCCACCCGTTCCACCACATGCCGAACCCTGGCACCAGGGAGACAGCAAACCATTCGGTTGAGGTGGTCTTGGCAACAAATAATTCTATCCGTCTTCCTGATTATAGAATCCCCTACGACTATCAATTGTCTTGGCTTACCTGCATTACCATCCCGCCGACTACTAGATGGGCTATTCTCCCGGCTGTTAGGGAGATCAGTATCCACTAGGGCTGCCATTTCTGAGACTGACACCCTCGCATCATCACCCAACTTGGCAATTTTGCCTGGAATGTCAGAAACCGGATCGGCCTTCCTTGTCTTTGACCCCTTTCTACTGCCCCTAACTACATTAACCCAGCTACTTACCTGTGGGATTCCTTTTCATCAATTTAGGGTTAGCACTGGCAGTGTCAAGGCGTGGACTCTAACAAGTCCCCCAGTCTGGTTTACCAGGGACCACCACAAGGCGCTATAGACTTAGCTGCTGGAGACCTGCAGGTTGCGGTCCGCTAGCTACACCGTTAGTGTGAGACCGGCTGATGACAGTATGAGGAGGCATTGCAAAATTGAGATCAAAGAGAATAGTCAAATGAAGTCGAGGTCAGGGTCACAGGCAGAGGTACAGAGACAGAGTCCCTAGCCACGGTCAGGTAGATGAAGAGTCAATCACAGGTCCTGGAACCAGAATGCCGGAGTCAGGATGGGACCTAATACTCTGGCACCCGTCGGTGCTCGGAAAGAGGCTTATAAAGGCAGTGCAAGCCAATCATGTAACGCCAGAGGGAGTTTTCTAAATAGGAGCTCTGTCATGTAGCACCACAAGCTGACCACTAGAGGGAGTTTCAGCATGTAGTACTGCACTTTGACCACTGGAGGGAGCTTCAGTGCTGGAACTGGCTGAAAGATGAGCCCAGGTAGAGGAGGAGATTCTGCCCATGAGCTGGGACCATCGGACATGTTGAGTAGGCGTCTGGCGCCATATTGTTACAGGGTCCCAAAGCTGGAACCCAAACGTATCAGACATTTATGACAATTTCCTGTGGATGTTGATGCCATAAATATCTATCATGGTACATACCCCTTTAACACCACAGAAAACCACTTCCTTCTCCAGAGCTGGTTCTAGGTTTTCCTTTACTTGGGGTAAAAAGATTCAGTTGCCCTATCCCTGTATCGGAATAGAATGGCTGATGCAAAGTGGCTTGTTGGCACCTCCCTGGCACTTGGCACCAAGGGCACATGTCCTGGTAGCCCTCCTAGCTACGCCCCTGCCTTTTTTGACATCACTCCCTGTCCTGCACCTTTTGGCTTAAGCTTCATCTCACAGATTTCCTGCTCTGCCGCCCCTTGCATGCACTCTGCACAGAAAACTTTAATATTGAATGCTCTCTGCTCCATTTTAGCCACTTCCTCTGGTATTTGGACCAAAAATGCAGTAGAAAAAGCTGAAAGGGGCAGAGAGCTCTTAGTATTGTGTGCAGAGTGTATGCAGAGGGCTGGAGGACCCGGCACGTCCTTGCATTACGCGGACAGCTCATTGATTTCAATGAGATTTGTGTAATGCTTTATTTCTCCTGTGGTGGCGCTGCAGGGAAATCCAACACTTGCTGCCAAGTAGATACACTGTGTGATCAGCTGATTGTTGGCTGATCAATCTTCTTAGTGGCTGTCATCGTGCCCAGTTTAGAGTCAAATTGGAGAAAATATCAATTCCCGTTTAATTTGTAAAATAATGAATTTAAAAATATTTTTAAAAAATCTATTTATTATTTTATAGATTTTTAATTTAACATAAATCTGCAGGAAGCTTGAATCACACGTATTACACACCTGCAGCTGAATTACAGTAAAATAAAAAAATCACAATATTTCCCACCATTGTATCTGGTTTATCTCCGGCGTCACACACAAAGATTGTGTAACCTGAAATAATGAGATTAGGTTTTGGGATGAAAATGGTAAATGAACAGCGATGCTGCAATGAATAGAATTCTTATTCTAATCATGCAAATGCAATTTTACAGAATCCAAGGGGACATTAACTTTCACAACTTGATGATAATTGTAAAATGCCTAAAACTACACCCTGCTGTTTGCACAATTCTCATTAAGTTTGGAAACATTGACTGCTTGGCATGTATCTGAATACTAATCCTCCGTCATGAAGCACAGAATGAATTACAAGGGCAATAGAATCGTCATTCTCATTAGATGTCTTCGGACAAAGCGCTCGCCTAATTATGTTTCATTATAAGATCAACTTTTATTTCTATTAATTTGCCGTAGACAATAGACTGATAGTGCTATATATACTTTGGTAGCATCTGTATCCAACGGTTATTTGCCAGTTGGGGAGTTAATCATCTGACGGTGAAAAATTTGAATCATTGCAATACCTTTTTCTACCACTTGGTGCAGTAGAGTGTTGACCACTTGCACCTGATCAGAAACATTTGTATAAACAACGTGCAGAATAACTATATGACTTCTAAGTGTTTCATCCGTACGAGCCACGTGGCCAAAAACCGCCTTGTAACACAGCGTCAATGGTAAAAAACCATGGGGGAATCACAGTGTTTTCCAATTTAAGCCCGCAAATAATTTTTTTTCTGTTTCCCAGTACATTATACGGTACTTTAAATGCTACCAATAGAAACTACAACTCCTCCCGTAAAAGATAATCCTCACACCGCTCTATTGACGGAAAAATAAAAGAGTTACGGCTCTCGGAATGTGGGGAGTGAAAAACAAAAATCAAAAACTTGCTCAGACCTTAAGAGGTTAAGAAGTGGCCCATTAATGAAAAGGCTTCTACAACTGGAGTCCAAATGGATTTGAACCCTTAGGGCTTATTCAGACGAACGTAAAATACGCGCGTGCAACGCGCGTGATTTTCACGTGCGTTGCCCGTAGCTATATTAGACAATGGGGCCATGCAGACATGGCAGCGTTTTTTGCGCAGCGTTGCAAAAAACTCACGACATGTCCGTTGATTCAGCGTTTTCAACGCATCACGCACCCATTGAAGTCAATGGGTGCGTGAAAACCACGCATGTCGCACGGAAGCACTTCCGTGCGAACTGCGTGTTTGCGCAACAGCTGTCAAACGGATGAATGTAAACAGAAAAGCACCACGTGCTTTTCTGTTTCCGAACATCCAAACGGAGTGTCTTTGCGATTAGCGAAACCCGACAACCGAAGCTAACTTCACCGGGTTCGGCCAAACTCGTTTTGGCCGAACTCGGCAAAAAAAATTCCGGTCCGCGACGTCGGGAGACATTCACTGTGCATGGTGCTGAAAGAGTTAAACTGTTTCAGCACCATGGACAGTGACTTGCGATCCCAAAATACATGAACCTGTAAAAAAAACCGAAGTTCTAACTTACCGATTACTCCTGTCTCCTTCCTGCAGTCCGACCTCCCGGGATGACACTTCAGTTCAAGTGACAGCTCCAGCCAATCACAGGCCAAGCACAGGCTGCAGCCAATCACAGGCTGCAGCGGTCACTTGGACTGCCGCGTCATCCAAGGAGGTGGGGCTCGATTCAAGAGAGGCGCGTCACCAAGGACGCGTCACCAAGGCAACGGCCGGGAAGTTCTCGGTAAGTAGGAACTTTATCTTTTTTTTTTACAGGTTTTTCGCTGTTGTGTTCGGCATTCACTGTCGAGGGTGCTGAAAGATTTAGCTCTTTCAGCACCTTGGACAGTGACGGGCGTCGACAAGCCTCATCTCTATGATGCCGGCTGCGCGAAAATCACGCAGCCGCGCATCAGACACGGATGACACACGCAGCTGTCAAATAGTGTTTGCGCGCGCAAAACGCTGCGTTGTTTGCGCGCGCAAAAACGCAACGCTCGTGTGAATCTGGCCTTAGGGCATGTTCACACATGGCGGAATTGCGGTGGAATTCTCCAGTGGACGTTTTTTACATTTGTTTCTATACATTTTTAGGCAAGTTAGTTCAGACGTTGCGGAAAACTCCGCTGCGGACCATAGGCTGCGATGCAGAATTTTCCCTCCCAGCATGCACTGACTGTTGCGGAGAAGAAGCGGAATTTTACTGCGGATTTCAGCCTTTGCAATGCAAAAACTGAAATCTGTGGCAAATCTGCTGTGTTTTCTGCAACGTCTGAATTACCTGTCAAATATGCAAATTTTGGTGCAGATTCGTTGCGTAATTGCCCCAAATCTGCACCAACATTTGCAGCGGAAAATTCCGCCACGTCTGAACGGGCCCTTAGGCCAATCCCAGACGTGGCGGATTTCTTCCACCACTGTCCGCATCAATGGGCATTGAATTGATGCGGACTAGCCGCTGCGTATTGAGGTGAAAGTACTTCCCTTCTCTCTATCAGTGCAGGATAGAGAGAAGGGACAGCCCTTTCCCTAGTGAAAGTAAAAGAATTTCATACTTACCGGCCGTTGTCTTGGTGACGCGTCCCTCTTTCGACATCCAGCCCGACCTCCCTGGATGACGCGGCAGTCCATGTGACCGCTGTAGCCTGTGATTGGCTGCAGCCTGTGATTGGCTGCAGCCTGTGATTGGCCTGT
Source organism: Rhinoderma darwinii (assembly GCF_050947455.1). NCBI lineage: Eukaryota > Metazoa > Chordata > Amphibia > Anura > Rhinodermatidae > Rhinoderma > Rhinoderma darwinii. The sequence continues at coordinate 399,495,285 of NC_134690.1, forward strand.
GATTGGCTGCAGCCTGTGATTGGCCTGTGATTGGCTGCAGCCGTCACTTAGACTGAAACGTCATCCTGGGAAGCTGGACTGGAGACAGAAGCAGGGAGTTCTCGGTAAGTGTGAACTTCTATTTTTTTACAGGTTGCTGTATATTGGGATCGGTAGTCACTGTCCCGGGTGCAGAAACAGTTACTGCCGATCGCTTAACTCTTTCAGCACCCTGGACAGTGACTATTTACTGACGTCTCCTAGCAACGCTCCCGTCATGCCGGGAGCCCCATTGACTTCCTCAGTCTGGCTGTAGACCTAGAAATACATAGGTCCAGCCAGAATGAAGAAATGTCATGTTAGTAAAACCAATACACTCCGCAGCCACATAACATGTGCATGACATCTGCGGACTTCATTGCGGAATTTAGAATCTCCATTGAAGTCAATGGAGAAGTTCCGCAATGAGTCCGCAACCAGTCCGCCACAACTCCGCAACATCCATTGTATGCTGCGGACACCAAATTCCGCACCACAGCCTATGCAACGTGTAAACGAACACTACTAAAAAGCTGTGGAAGGCAATGGAGAAACGTATACGTTGCGGATTTTCGCTGCGGACTGTCCGCAGCGGAATTCCAGAGCAATTCCGCCACGTCTGATCATGCCCTTAGGGTATGTGCACATGCTTAATAAAAAACATCTGAAAATATGATGCTGTTTTCAAGGGAAAACAGCTCCTGATTTTGAGCTGTTTTTTAATATAAACTACTGTTTTTCGCTGCGTTTTTTACGGCCGTTTTTGGAGCTGTTTTTCTATTGAGTCTATGGAAAATAGCTCCAAAAACAGCTCAAGAAGTGACATGCACATCTTTTTACAGGGCGTTATTTGAAAATGAGGTGTAAAAAAAAGCCTTATCGGAACAGAACACCGTATTTCCCATTGAAATAAATGGGCAGATGTTTGTAGGCGTTCTGCTTCTGATTTTTCAGCCGTTTTTCGGGACGTTTACCGCCCGAAAAACGGATGAAAATAAGCCGTGTGAACACACCCTTAGGACGATACAAGCCCTAGGAGTAAATGAAAATCCGGGTTTTGCTGAACTCTCGGTCGCCCCCACGATTGGTGTTTTTTTTATTTTCAATTCAAGTTTTTTAACTTTCATTCATGGCATGATTTTGTGTGGGGTTTTGTCCTCTAGCCATGGTTTTTGTTTGTTTTAGTCTCATGTGTATATTAAAGCGTCTCTGTCTCCAGATTATAAGCGCCCTGTCTCCTACATAATCTGATCGGCGCTGCAACGTAGAGAACAGCAGTGGTTTTTATTTTGAAAAATGATCATTTTTGAGCGAGTTATGAGCAATTTTAGATTTATGCTAATTAGTTTCTTAACCCCTTTTTCGCAGCCCTTTTTCAGATTTTCATTTTCGTTTTTCCTCCCCACCTTCCAGAAGCCATAATGTCTTTATTTTTCGGTCGATATAGTCCTATGAGGGCTTGATTTTTGCGGGACGAGTTGTAGTTTTTCGTATCACCATTTATTTTGCCATATAATGTACTAGGAAACGGGAAAAAATTATTTGTGGGGTAGAAAATGAAAAAAACAACGATTCCTCCATGTTTTTTGCGCTTCGTTTTTACGGAATTCATTGTGCAATTAAACCAACATGTTAACTTTATTCTGCGGGTCAATACGATTACAGCGATACCAAATATATATAGTTTTTTCTATATTTTACTACTTTTACAAGTAAAAAAGAAAATGTATTTTGTGTCGCCAAATTCCGAGAGCCGTAACTTTTTTATTTTTCCGTCGATTAAGCGGTGTGAGGGCTTATTTTTTGCGGGATAAGCTGTAGTTTTTAATAATACCATTTTGGTGTAAATGCAATGTTTTTATCACCTTTTATTTCATTTTTTGTGGGAGATGAGGTGACCAAAAAAATAGAGATTCTGGTGATTACAATTTTTTTTTTTTACGGCGTTCACCGTGCGGGTTAAATAATGATATATTGTAATAGTTCAGACTTTTACGGACGCGGCGATACCAATTATGTTTATTTATTTATTTTTTTACTATGCTCTAGGGGGAAAATGGGAAAAGGTTTTTTTTTTTTTACTTTGAATGTTTCATTTTTTTTTTTTACATAAAAAAAACCTTTATTTTACTCATTTTTACTTTTTTTATTAGTCCCCATAGGGAACTCCAAGCAGCGATCGTCAGATCGCTTGCACGATATACTGCAATACTAATGTATTGCAGTATATCGTGATTCTGACAGGCCGGAGACAGCGCTTAATAGGAGCACAAAGATGGCGGACCTGGGGGCCTTCATTAGGCCCCCAGGCAGCCATAGCAACCATCATCACCCCGCGATTGTGTTGCGGGGGGCGCGATCAGCTGTTAGAGGGGGTCGCCCCCCTCTTTCTATCGATTTAAATACTGCGGTCGCTATTGACAGCGCCATTTCACGAGTAAGACAATTAGCATAAATCTAAAATTGCTACAAAATTATCGTTTTTCAAAATAAAAATCTACATTACAGCGCCGATCACATGATGTAGGAGATCGGGCCCTTATAATCTGGTGACAGAGCCGCTTTAATATATGTTTTTTTCACACAGCACGTTTCTATTGGAATAAGGAATTATGGAGAACGGCCATATCGTTGACGGCTCCTGAATTTGATAATATCGTCTAAGGCGGCCATTGTTCAACCGAGGAGAATAGACGGACCAATCGTCTTATCCCCTTTGCTTGGTTTACATATTATCGTATATATAATTAGTCCAGGATATTTCCCTGATTGTCATGTAAGGATTTATAATAATATAAGAATATTTCAATAACCAGCAACTATGGGGCTCATGAGGGAATTTTGTTTTCACTTAATTTTTACCCAATTTTTCTACATTCTTTATACATATCTTACAGTGACACACAGGTATATAGTATATGCAGGTATTTGATCATGTCGATTTTATTATGTTTATGGGAAGGGAATTTTTTCTACCCGTTTTCATTTATTCATGAAATATATATTTAGATTTTTTTATATCGTTTTGTCACAATCACATTTGCATACACTTTAATATATTCACATATTGCACTTTTATTGGGGAAGTTATGTGAATATTTTGTCGCACGCTCTTGCCCTCGGATACTTTGCAATTTTCACAATAAGTTTAAGGGTATGTTCACACGCACTAATTACGGACGTAATTCGGGCGTTTTTGCCCCGAATTACGTCCGAAAAAAGCGCCTCGATAGCGTTGACAAACATCTGCCCATTGAAAGCAATGGGCTGACGTTTGTCTGTTCACACGAGGCGTATATTTACGCACCGCTGTCAAATGACAGCGCGTAAATAGACGCCCGCGTCAAAGAAGTGACCTGTCACTTCTTGGGGCGTAATTGGAGCCGTTATTCATTGACTCCAATGAAAAGCAGCGCCAATGACGTCCGTAATGGACGCGCCGTACAAGTGCCTGCACATGCCGTTACGGACGCTGCCGTGTGAACATACCCTAACATTCTTGATATATTATGGGGTTAGAATTCACTATATTGGTTTTATATTCTTGCGCTTCCTGGATTTGTACATTTAATATATTTTAAATATCCTTTATATTAATTAGAATTTTGTAATTGTGTATCATTAGGTTCATTTTAATTCTATGTTAATCATGTACTTATTATTATTATTTTACATTACGAGCCCAATGACAATGATCTTTGCTTATTGCACTTTTGTGTATTTTTTCCTACAGTTCCACATCGTGGGTTCTGTTTGTAAGGCTATGTTCACACGGGGTATTTTGCCGAGTTTTTTTACGCGGAAACCGCGTCGCAAAACTCGGCAAAAACTGCCCGAAAATGCCTCCCATTGATTTCAATAGGAGGCATCGGCGTCTTTTTCCCGCGAGCAGTAAAACTGTCTCGCGGGAAAAAGAAGCGACATGCCCTATCTTCGGGCGCTTCCGCCTCTGACCTCCCATTGACTTCTATGGGAGGCAGAGAAAGCGTATTTCTCGCTGTTTTATGCCCGCGGCGCTCAATGGCCGCGGGCGAAAAACAGCGCGAAAATCGGCGCGGAAATCGGCGTGCAGGGAGAGGAATATCTGCCTCAAAGTTCCAAACAGAATTTTGAGGCAGATATTCCTCCCCCAAAATACTCAGTGTGAACATAGCCTAACACATCGTGTTTTGTATGTCTTGTCAGTATTGCCTAGTATTGTACCAGCGATCTAACGATCCCTGGTATAAGTCCCCTAGGGGAACTAATAAAATGTGTAAAAAAAAGTTTAATAAAGTTTTTAATAGTGAAAAAAAAATCTAAAATTAAAAGAAAGAATACATTTTTTTTCTAAAGTAACGTAAAAAATAAAAATAAATAAACAAAATGAGTATTGCCACATCTGTAAAAGCCCAAATTATTACAATATAACATTATTTAACTCGCACGGTAAACACCGTAAAAAAATTATAATTTTAAAGCCCCAAAATCGCTGTTTTTTGGTCACCTTACCTCTAAAAATATTTAATAAAAAGTTAACTGTGTGTACCAAAAGATGATACTAATAAAAACTACAGCTCGTCCCACAAAAAATAAGCCCTCATTCCATTCAATCGACGATAAAATAAAAAAGTTACGGCTGTCAGAATGTGGCGAAACCAAATTTTTTTTTTAAAGTAGTAAAATATAAAAAAAAATATATAAATGTGGTATCGTCATAATCATAGTAAGCCACATTATATAATTAAGTTGTCGTTTTTTACCGCACAGTAAAAGCCGTAAAAACAAAACCCAAAAACCAATGGAGGAATTGCAGTTATTTCCAATTACACCCCAAAACAAATTTTTATTTCAGTTTCCCAGTACATTAAATGTTACTTTAAATAGATCCAATAGAAACTACAACTCCTCCTGCAAAAAATAAGCCCTCACACCGCTCTAAGCTGTCTGGTCACATGTCTGATAGGGGGTGGAGCTAAACAACTGTCAGGTCCAAATCAAACCAGCAGATTTTTTAACAAATATTGAAGTCAGATCTATACATGAATGGAAAAAACAACAGGAAATAACTTCAAATCGAGTCAAAAACAGTAAAGGAAAGGATTTACAAATTTACTCCACATTTTATTTATGATTTAACTGTGAAATTTTATTAAAATGTGTAATGTCACTTTAAGAAAATAAGGTCAGTAAGAAAATGTAAAGTCCTTCAAAAAAATCATTGAGAGTAGATCCTGAACACACACAAAACATAATGTGCAAGAACATGAAAATCCGGTTATTCCAGCTCTTTCTGCTTCAGAAATTGTCATTGGTACATTGGTCATCTAAAGGGATACAAAACAATACTATCGTAACTTCATTTCCTGCGCAGGTGGAAAACATTCTATTGTTTTTCTGGCATCTGCCACTTTAGACTGGGGAGAGGCTGTGACTGCAATATTCGTCAATGGGATGAGTGACAGGAGGTTCAGAAAACCCCCCACCCCCTCAAGATCACTACTTTATGGCGATAACCATGAAGATGCCGTGGTAATGGGACCTGGAACGGGCACTTCTGGATTATCAAATTTTCTGTATTATAGGAATTTTCCTAGGAGAGTATATACACTCACTAATCTATTCTGAGAAATGACATCAGGAATATTTTAATAGCGGCACACAAAAAAAATGTGATACATATACCCCGCCCCTCTACAGAGGCCACACCCCAAAACAACCCTAACATAATGCCCGTGAGTAGTGCACATGACACCTTTATCATCTCCCTAGATCCCTTCATTAGACCCCAGAATTCAGACCTTCCAGACTCCCTGGAAAGCAGGCAAAAGTCCTGACAATATACTCACCTTTCCAGACATTCCAGTCACACATTACACCCACACTTGCCAACCGTACTTTTTTTTAAATGGGATTTTCCTGCAAAACGGATCTATAAGGGGGTGGGTCTATGCAAATATGCTGCAAAGTGGGTGTATTTGGGAGGGGTTGTGGGTGTTCCTGGGTGGACGGGGATTGGATATTTGGGCGTTATGTTACACCATCGTAGGTATGACTCTACTGAGTTATCTGCAGTGAGCTGCACTTTGCCCGGGTGTCTCTACTTTATTCTATACATTTATTCTATACATTTATTCTATACATTTATTCTATACATTTATTCTATACAGGGCCAGCCGTAGGGGTGTGCGACCTGTGCGATTGCACAGGGCGCATCACTCCAGCAGGTGGAAGGGGGTGCTGCCTCCCTTCCCCTGCTTGTTTCAGAAGCGCCCGGGCCCGGCAACTCAGCAGCTGCCTTTCCATCCGGGCGCTTCTTCACTCAGCAGCATCGCTACTGCTGTTGCAGCCATAGCGGCTGCTAGTGGCAACACAGGGCATGAGGGCGCCCGTGGGGGCCTCCCATGGCCGTCAGTATCGCTAGCAGCCGCTGCGGCTGCTACAGCGGTAGCGACGCCAGTATAGCTGAGCAGGGAGGTATCTTCCTGCTCTGCTATCTACTAGCGCCACTGTAGCTCTCTGAAGGAGCAGAATCCCCGTGTGGCCGGAGATTCCGCTCCCGGACGGAGCGCTTGATGTCTCTGTCTATATATGGACAGTGACATCAGGGGCAACTCCTGAAGTGGAATCCCCGTCCACAGCGTTGCAGACGCTGTGACCAGGGATTCCACTCCAGGAGAAGCCAGTGACGTCACTGTCCATAAATGGACACAGACGACAGGGGCTTCTCCTGGAGTGGAATCCCTGGTCACAGCGTCTGCAATGCTGTGGACGGGGATTCCACTTCAGGAGTTGCCCTGATGTCACTGTCCAGGTATGGACAGAGACATCAAGCGGAGCGCTCCAGGAGCAGAATCCCCGGCCTGTGTAGCACTACTTACAAGTGGGCTGTTTGGCACTACTTACAAGGGACTGTGTGGCACTACCCACAAGGGGGCTGTGTGCCACTACCTAAAAGGGACTGTGTGGCACTGTCTACAAGGGGATGTGTGGCACTACCTACAAGGGGGCTGTGTGCCACCACCTAAAATGGACTTTGTGGCACTATGTACAAGGGGATGTGTGGCACCACCTACAAGGGGGCCGTGTGGCACTACCTACAAGGGGGCTGTGTGGCACTATCTACAACGGGGCTGTGTGGAACTACCTAGAGGGGGCTGTGTGTCACTACCTACAGGGTGAATCTGTGAGTGGCGGGCTGATGGTGATTTTAGTAAGAGTGGGGGGGCTGATGGTTATTTTACTGTGAGTGGGGGGGCTGATGGTTATTTTACTGTGAGTGGGGGGCTGATGGTAATTTTACTGTGAGTGGGGGGCCGATGGTAATTTTACTGTGAGTGGGGGGCCGATGGTCATTTTACTGTGAGTGGGGGGCCGATGGTCATTTTACTGTGAGTGGGGGCCGATTGGTCATTTTACTGTGAGTGGGGGGCCGATGGTCATTTTACTGTGAGTGGGGGCTGATGGTCATTTTGCTGTGAGTGGGGGCTGATGGTTATTTTACTGTGAGTGGGGTCTGATGCAGGGGCGTAACTAGGAAAGACTGGGCCCCATAGCAAACTTTTGACAAGGGCCCCCCCTCCCCTGGGTGTCACACAACCCCCCCCTTGTAGATAGTGCCTTTTTTACAGCCCCCCCTGTAGATAACGCCATACAGCCCCCCTGTAGAGAACGTCATACAGCCCCCCCCCCTGTAGAGAACGCCATACAGCCCCCCCTGTAGAGAAAGCCATACAGCCCCCCCCTGTAGGGAACGCCATACAGCCCCCCCCCCTGTAGGGAATGCCATACAGCCCCCCCTGTAGGGAATGCCATATAGCCCCCCCGCTGTAGGGAACGCCATACAGCGTCCCCCCTCCCAAAAAAATCCGACTTACAGCGTGTCCTACAAAAGACATGTATCCCCTCTCCACAGGATCTCCACAGGATAGGGGATACATGAGTGATCGCTGGCAGAGATAGGAAGAACGGGGGACCGAAAGTCCCCCCAAGTTCTCCATGACTAACCTCTGACTTCCGCCGTCTGCGCAGCTCAATAAAAATGAAAAGAGCGCTGGTCACGCATGCGCACAAGCACGACCGGCGCTCCATTCATTTCTACAGAGCTGCCGACACAGACCCCGGAAGTCCGAGGTTTGTGATGGAGAACTTCAGGGGACTTTCAGTCCCCCGTTCTCCCTATCAATGCCAGCGATCACACATGTATCCCCTGTTCTGTGGATATCCTGTGGATAGGGGATACATGTCTTTTGTTTAATGGCAGAGCAGGCAGATACCTCCCTGCTCTGCCGTAGTGTTCAGTGGCGTCGCGCTGTAGCAGCCATAGCGGCAGCTAGCGAAGCCTCCGGCCATGGCGGGGGCCGTGCCGGCGGGCGACACAGGCCCCCTCATGCCGCGGGCCCCGTAGCAGCCGCTACGGCTGCTACGGCGGTAGTTGCGCCACTGGTCTGATGGTTATTTTACTGTTAGTGGGGGGCTGATGTCATAGGCTGTATGGCACTATTTACAAGGGGGGCTGTGAGGGGGGCACAAAACTGTGTGGGCACACTTAGGTCTCTTGCACACGACCATTGTGACACTCAGGACGATTTTGACAGCATCCGAGTGGCATCCGACAGTCTTCACGGACCCATTCACTTTAGCGGGTGAATCGGGTCCGTGAAAAATGGTCCGAGTCTCCAATCCGAGGAAAGATAGAACATGTCCTATTTTTCCTCGGATCACTGACGGGACTCGGTCGTGTGCATGAGGCGTTAGAGGACAAAATACTGTGTCCTTGAAGGGGTTATAATATTTTATATTAAATATTATTATTATACTGTATGGGGGGCAATAAAGGGGTGTTCTACTGTGTGGGGCCACTATATAGGGCATTATAGTGTGGGTGGCATTTTTTTATGACGGGGTGGGGCGCCGAAAGCTAATTTCGCACAGAGCGCCATCTGTCCTAAGGCCGGCCCTGATTCTATACATTTATCTTATTTTATTTTTTCTAGTGCAAACATCCTGAAGTGAAATCCTCGAACACCCACTTGATGTATGACAAGAGGAAACGGAGGAACGGAAACATGACTAAATATATATATCCATATAATATACTATGTAACTATGTAATACACGCCAACAGGGAATTCCCATTGTCATGTCTGTAGAAATTATTTATATAATGATGACGTTCTGATGACACAACCTGCCAATTATACAGAGATGAGCGGTGCAGACACTGCTTATCTCTTCCTCTAGTAGCGTCTTGCACAGATCATGTGTATTAAACAGATCTCTTTCCAAGCTGCTGCAGAACATTATAAGGCTCTGTTCACATTTGCGTCACTATTTCTGTTGTTCGGCTCCGTCATGGAAGCTTTAAATCCATCTCATGATGACACCAATGGCGCCAGGCGAAACCCTTTAACGGATTTAGTTGGGTTTCCGTCATTTTGACAGACGAAATAGCGCTACATGCCGTGGTATTATGTCCAGCAAATATGACAGAATCTGTGACGGCGACTCTGATCTAAATACACATATCACCTACTGAAAAAAAATCATACACACCTCAGCTGCTGCAGAACCTCATAATACACACCTCAGCTGCTGCAGAACCTCATAATACACACCTCAGCTGCTGCGGAACCTCATAATACACACCTCAGCTGCTGCAAAACCTCATATTACACACCACAGCTACTGCGGAACATCATAATACACACCACAGCTGCTGCGGAACCTCATAATACACACCTCAGCTGCTGCGGAACATCATAATACACTCCTCAGCTGCTGCAAAACCTCATATTACACACCACAGCTACTGCGGAACCTCATAATACACACCACAGCTGCTGCAAAACCTCATATTACACACCACAGCTGCTGCAAAACCTCATATTACACACCACAGCTGCTGCATAACCTCATAATACACACCTTAGCTGTTGCTAAACAGAAAATGTATCTGATTCTCTCTCTCTCTTTCTCTCTCTCTCTCTCTCTCTCTCTCTCTCCTCGGGGTCCTCGAGTCCTTGGGGTTGTTAATTACATTTAATGGATTTTGGAGGAAGACGAAACGTGCAGATGAAAAAACGCTGGGGAACAATGGGGCAGCATTAAATCCTGTCTAACGGCCATTCGGTTCTTTCCGTGAGCAGATAATATTGTATCCAGAAAGACATCTACAACGTTTCCTCTAATCCCGGCGGACGACTGAAGGACGAGACCCGTCTGACAAGTATCTATGTCTTCAGGCATCAAATCTAAAGGACATTTACAGGAAAACAGACAGTTCCCGAACCTGGAAATGGACCACCTAACAATGTCATTCAATTTATCCCGTTAAGTAAAGGGTCATCTCTTATATGAACAGATATGAGGACAGATCCCATTAGTCTAATAGAGGCTAGTGGGGGTATCTGCAAAAATGAAGTGGCCCCTTTAAGTGCTAGATCCTCCGATCCTTTGGATTTGCCATAAATGTCTATTATGGAAATACCCCTTTAAATGACTCCCAATTGTAAATGTTTGGGAGCTCATGTCTTAATGGCGTCTTGCAGAAGACCTAAATTCAAGATAAAGGTTTGTTCTAGAACTAGATGACCTTTAAGGCCGCATTTTTGTGCCGTGCTCCCATGCAAAGTATGGGAGCACGGCCCGTAAAAAACGAAAAGTAGGACATGTTCCATAATTCCCGGCACGGTTCTACGGCACGGACACCTATCCGTAGTGGTACGGAAAGGTGTCCGCAGCCAATAGAGCCGGGCTGGGCCGTAACTGCAGACCGTATCACGGTCCGTAATTACGGAGATTTTTCCCGGTCATGTGCATAGGGCCTTAGAGCGTGTTTAGCTAAAGGCGGGGGCTCTTCTCTGCTCACCTAAAATCCACGGACGCGTTACTTAAGGGAGTTTTCCCATCGTATTAGTTCATCGCACATTCCTAGGATTTGCCGCAGCTCAGGGGAAGCCACTGCTAACCATTTATAATAAAGGGGGTCACTGCTTCTTCTGCATTTTCTTGGCACAGCGCTACTGCCGAAAAGAAGCATAGACTAGCAACACAGCCACGTTCCAGCGAGTGGCGCTATGCAGGGTAAAACCCCAAGGAGTTACTGTTACTTTACTAGCACTAAGCCTCTTATTTCCAAAAATCTTGGGGATTCCTTTAGTTGGACCGCAACCTGTTGGTAAGTACCTGTAAATCCTAGTGGTATGCCATAATATGGTCGGAAAGGGCAATGGCCCTTGGTCCTTCAGTGACCAACTCGAAGCAGGAAGAAGGATCCAGTAGTGAAACATTACCCCCCCAGGCGCCATTTTTAAAAACCCTTTCCCGACGTAAATAGGCATATTAGTGACGGGAAAGGGTTAACTCATTATGCTGTGCTCTATCCTTGTGTCTGTCCTTTGTAGAGACCGTCTCCTGGACTTTGCCGAATTCAGGTAAATAATAAGTGGCCTATTATATTGAAAATTGATCCCAGATACAAACATGGCAGGAACGTCTAAAACTGGTTATTCCAGCTCTCGGTAGACTGGGTCCTTGTCTATTTATTACATTGGGAAAGACAAACTGCACATTTCTGTAGACCCCGTTATATTACCTACTGTAAGGGTAGAAAACATGGACTTACAGATACAGCACATGGCTAGCTGTACTCTATGCAAATGTCATAATATATATAGTCCTCATCGGGATAGCACTGGCGACGTTTGTGGGGTGTAGTTAGTTAGCTTATTCTATCAGTTTCCTATCCACTGACCCATCAATCTATCCAGAGCTGTAACTTGAAGTCCCTGGCCCCCAAAGTAAATTTGTTTCAGCCCCCACCTACCATGTGACACTTATAATACTGGTGTTTTCATGTGGCAAAGGGGTCTTCGGTCTCGTGGTCACCATGGCCTGTGTGCGACTACTACCTCTGTACCCATCCAGGGCCCTTCTTTTAGTCAAGGGTGAGTATGGGCTAATTACTGATTTTCTTCATGTGCGCGCGCTGGCTCTTTAAGGCCGGGCACGAGCATGCGCGTGCACCCTACGGGACACAGCGGAAGTGAGAACTGGCGTCTCCTGAGGAGGAGATGTGGGCCAGCGCTTACAGATCCATGGCTGCGGCCGTCGGGGGGTGAGTAATCTCGACAGTTTGTGGCCATGGGCGTTACAGTATCCCCCTCTTACGCCCACTCTTCTTGGGGCCAGAGCGGGAGAGAAACTTCTTCACGAGGGTAGGAGCTTTGAGGTTCCCCTCTAGCTCCCAGGACCTCTCTTCTGGACCAAACCCCCTCCAATCCACCAAATAAAAAGTTCTTTCTCCCACTTTTTTGGTGTCCAAGATTTCCGTCTTGATGTAGTGGTTCAAGACCACAGGCTTCAGCAGGGAGACATGGAAGGAGTTGGGGATCTTGAGGTTGGGAGGCAGCCGAAGCTTTTACTAGACAGGGTTGATCTGCTGTAGGATTTTGAAGGGTCCGAGGGACCTGGGAGCAAACTTGTATGACGGCACCCTCAACTGGATATACCTAGAGGACAGCCAGACCTTGGTACCTGGAAGAAACTGAGGAGGTTCACTTTCCAGCTGGACAATGACTTTAAACAGACTGCTAAAGCTACACTGCAGGGTGTAAGGGGGAACATGGAATGTTCTTGGAATCGCCGAGTCATAGTCCAGACCTTGATCCAACTTAGAATCTGTGACATCACTTGAAGACGCTGGACACCAATGCAACCATCTAACGTGAAGGAGTTGGAGAAGTTCTGCCTGGAAGAATGGGCAGAAACCCAGTGTCTAGATGTGCTGTGCTAATAGAGACATACCCCAAGAAACTGGCATCTGTAATAGCGACATTCCCCAAGAGAATGCATCTGTAATAGAGACATAGCCCAATGGACTGGCATCTGTAACAGGAACATGCCCCAGGAGACAGGCATCTGTAAAACAGATGTACCCCAAGAGACTGGCATCTGTAATAGAGACATACCCCAAGAGACTGGCATCTGTAATAGAGACATGCCCAAGAGACTGGCATTTGTAAGAGACATGCCCCAAGAGACTGGCATCTGTAATAGAGACATACCCCAAGAGACTGGCATCTATAACAAAGACATGCCCCAAGAGACTGGCATCTGTAATAGAGACATACCCTAAGAGACTGGCATCTATAATATAAAGACATGCCCCAAGAGACAGACATCTGTAATAGAGACATGTCCCAAGAGACTGGCATCTGTAATAGAGACATAACCCAAGAGACGGGCATCTATAATAGAGACATAACCCAAGAGACTGGCATCTGTAATAGAGACATGCCCCAAGAGACTGGCATCTGTAATGGAGACATGCCCCAAGAGACTGGCATCTGTAATAGAGGCATGTCCCAAGAGACTGGCATCTGTAATAGAGACATGTTCCAAGAGACTGGCATCTGTAATAGAGACATGTTCCAAGAGACTGGCATCTGTAATGGAGACATGCCCCAAGCGACTGGCATCTGTAATTGAGACATGCCCCAAGAGACTGGCATCTGTAATAGAGGCATGTCCCAAGAGACTGGCATCTGTAATAGAGACATGTCCCAACAGACTGGCATCTGTAATAGAGCTTTGTCCCAAGAGACTGGCATCTCTAATAGAGAAATACCCCAAGAGACTGGCATCTGTAATGGAGACATGCCCCAAGAGACTGGCATCTGTAATAGAGACATGTCCCAAGAGACTTGCATCTGTAATAGAGAAATACCCCAAGGGACTGGCATCTATAATGTAGAGACATGCCCCAAGAGACTGAAATCTGTAATAGAGACATGCCCCAAGAGACTGGCATCTGTAATAGAGACATGCCCCAAGAGACTGGCATCTGTAATAGAGACATGCCCCAAGAGTCTAGCATCTGTAATAGAGGCATGTCCCAAGAGACTGACATCTGTAATAGAGACATGTCCCAAGAGACTGGTATCTGTAATAGAGAAATACCCCAAAGGACTGGCATCTATAATATAGAGACATGCCCCAAGAGACTGACATCTGTAATGGAGACATGCCCCAAGAGACTGGCATCTGTAATAGAGACATGCCCCAAGAGACTGGCATCTGTAATAGAGACATGTCCCAAGAGACTGGCATCTGTAATAGAGCCGTGTCCCAAGAGACTGGCATCTCTAATAGAGAAATACCCCAAGGGACTGGCATCTATAATGTAGAGACATGCCCCAAGAGACTGACATCTGTAATAGAGACATGTCCCAAGAGACTGGCATCTGTAATAGAGAAATACCCCAAGGGACTGGCATCTATAATGTAGAGACATGCCCCAAGAGACTGACATCTGTAATAGAGACATGCTCCAAGAGACTGGCATCTGTAATAGAGACATGCCCCAAGAGACTAGCATCTGTAATAGAGGCATGTCCCAAGAGACTGGCATCCGTAATAGAGACATGCCCCAAGAGACTGGCATCTGTAATAGAGACATGCCCCAAGAGACTGGCATCTGTAATAGAGACATGCCCCAAGAGACTAGCATCTGTAATAGAGGCATATCCAAAGAGACTGGCATCTGTAATAGAGAAATACCCCAAGGGACTGGCATCTATAATGTAGAGACATGCCCCAAGAGACTGACATCTGTAATAGAGACATGCCCCAAGAGACTGGCATCTGTAATAGAGACATGCCCCAAGGGACTGGCATCTATAATGTAGAGACATGCCCCAAGAGACTGGCATCTGTAATAGAGACATGCCCCAAGAGACTGGCATCTGTAATAGAGACATGCACCAAGAGACTGGCATCCGTAATAGAGACATGCCCCAAGAGACTGGCATCTGTAATAGAGACATGCCCCAAGAGACTGGCATCTGTAATAGAGACATGCCCCAAGAGACTGGCATCTGTAATAGAGACATGCGCCAAGAGACTGACATCTGTAATAGAGACATGCCCCAAGAGACTGGCATCTGTTATAGAGACATGTCCCAAGAGACTGGCATCTGTTATAGAGACATGTCCCAAGAGACTGGCATCTGTTATAGAGACATGTCCCAAGAGACTGGCATCTGTAATAGAGACATGCCCCAAGAGACTGGCATCTGTAATAGAGACATGCACCAAGAGACTGGCATCCGTAATAGAGACATGCCCCAAGAGACTGGCATCTGTAATAGAGACATGCCCCAAGAGACTGGCATCTGTTATAGAGACATGTCCCAAGAGACTGGCATCTGTAATAGAGACATGTCCCAAGACTGGCATCTGTAATAGAGACATGTCCCAAGAGACTGGCATCTATAATTGCAGCAAAAGGTGGCTCTAGTATTGACTTTCAGGGGGTGAGTACTTTTGCACATTACTGGTCTTTGTTTTTGTCTTATTTATGGCATGTCGTGTAAATCAAATGCTACAAACCTGCCCAAAAATCCATTTTACTTCAAAGTTGCAATGCAACAAAACAGAAAAAAAAATAATAATCACCAAGCGGCATGAATACTTTTGCAAGCCATTGTATGCCTCTGGGGGTGATAGAAAACAGATCGGTAAAAAACAAAGTTAGGCCTCATGCACACGACTGTAAAAACTCCCGTTATTACGGGTCGTAAATACGACCCGTAACAACGGGCTCATAGACTTCTATTGGCCACGGGTACCTTCCCATTTTCTTACAGGAAGGTGCCCGTGCCGTTGAAAAAGATAGAACATGTCCTATTTCAGGCCGTAATAACGGCACGGGCAGCCCATAGAAGTCTATGGGGCTCCCATAATTACGGGTGACTACGTGTGTGTACCCGTCATTACGGCAGCGTTGCTAGGCGACGTCGGTAAATAGTCACTGTCCAGGGTGCTGAAAGAGTTAAGCGATCGGCAGTAACTGTTTCTGCACCCTTGACAGTGAATTCCGATCACAATATACAGCAACCTGTCAAAAAAAAGACGTTCATACTTACCAAGAATTTCCTGTTTTTTCCTCCCGACATCACATCACAGGCTGCAGCGGTCACATGGACTGCTGCGTCATCCAGGGTTGTCGGGCTGGATGTCAAGAGAGGGACGCGTCACCAAGGCAACGGCCGGGTAAGTATGAATTTCTTTTACTTTTACCTTGGAAAGGGCTGCCCCTTCTCTCTATCCTGCACTGATAGAGAGAAGCGGCTGCCGATTAGTGCAGTGCAATTTTGCATTGAAAACGTGCCGGTAAATACGGGTGGAATACTGGTGACACCGGAACCGTATTTACGGGCACGGGTCCGTAAATACTGGTGCAAAACGGGTCGAATACGTGTGACATCGGACCCGTATTTACGCCAGTATTTACGGGTGGGAAAATATACGGTCGTGTGCATGAGGCCTTAGTCCGCACCTCCTAACAAAGTACAATAAATGGACAGGCGCAAATCTGCCGTGTCTACAAAGCAAAAAAAAAAACACAGAGAACCAGCCGCACCTTGCGGGAGGTCAGATATATATCGCTATGTATATACTGTATATATCTTAGACCCCGCAGGCTGCTGCCTCATCTTTGTGTTTGTTTGTCCTGCAGTCACAGAAGATTTGCACCTGTCCATTTACTTCACTCTGTGAGGAGGTGCAGATTCCACAACAGATTTAATTGTGGGAAAATCTGCAGAGTTTTATAGAAGCAGCAAAGTGGATTAGATATCAACAAATCTCATCCAAACGATGCGTCGAATTATACAACAAAGTGCGGAAATTGACTTGCGGCATGTCAATTTTGCTTGCTGCGGAATTTCCGCACAGAAAATCTGTTCTGAAGCCCCTAAGGCCCATTAAATCATACGAGTGATCGTTCCCGATCATTAGCCCCTTTAAACATGTCAGCGATCATCTGATCGCATCTTTTATGCAGCCTATAAAATCATCTTCGCCCATCTCTCCGTGTAAACAGGGGATGTGCTGCCGTCAATATGCAAACTTTATGGGAGCCGAAAGATCGTTCAGCCCCATACATTTTGTATCGGCCCGTGTAAACCCACCCTAAGTTCTTCTGACTTTTTGCTTCGTACAATTGGGGGTGGTGACTGGCTCCATCTTGGTTGTGCACGACGCCACCCATCTGTCTATTTGTAATTATTATAGAATAAAGTAGGTTCCTATCTATCCTGAACACATTTTGTAACCGCGGCCCAGTAGAGAGTGAGGTAAGTGTCTCGTTATACAGGTATAATATTTAGCGCTGGGCCGCGGCACGTGGGCCCACACAAAGAATTCAGGTATGGATGACCCAATGATAGTTTAGGGGTAGCTTATGGGTCGATTTAGTTGTTTTTTCTTCTAAACCCGTATCGCTGAAGAAATATGGAGCTCATGTGGTTACAAGAGAGAGAAGTGGGGCAAAAAGCCCCAGAGGTGATTTTCCTGGCGTTTGTTTCTGTTGTTCCCTGTGTTTGACCCGTCTTTAATCTTGACTCCACTTAATCCGATTTATCGTGCATTGATCTTTGGCCTGACCATGATTTTGCCTCCAGATACTGATTACTAAACCTAATGCTGCCCGCTGATCATTGAATTTTTCATATCCGCCATCTGCAGCCCTAACATCTATTGAGGACTTTCCTGGGGACCGCAGCCTGGGAATCTTACCGGCAAAGTCAATTCTTGCGGGTATTAAGGGTGAAGAATGGTGAATTCCTTAGACTTCCCTACCCGGGTTAGCCTGCGCCAACTCAAAAATGTTCTCTGTCATTCACTGTACGGGCGCAGAAGACAGAAGTCTCATCCTAGACTCATCCTAGGTGGCGTCCAGTTGCCTAGCATTGCATCACGGAGGTGTCCAGTTGCCTAGCCACCAAATGCAGTCAATGGCAGGAGCCACGCCCACCAGTGGGCACTCATCGCAGGAAGCGGGAGCGGTGGGTAACATAAGAAGGAGGGTCAAAAGATGTCTTGGGGTTGCCATGCCATTTCTATTCTGCAAAGTCTTCTACATTGGTATGTCACTTGTGCAGATTACTGACTATTTTAGGGAGCAATGTTGAGCCCAGTATTACCAAGCCGGGTTTGTATTGAAGGCCATGAGTTAGTTATAGCGGCATACAAAGAAAAGAAGGGGCACGATGGCAAAGATCAAACTGCACCCCCAATTATTGTGCCAGGTTTTGACACCCAATGCAGAACGCCATTTTTTTCCCCCTTAACCCTGATAATGACTCTTGGGCCAATTCCCCCCTTTTTGCTAACATTGAAGTCCCTCTGGAGAGGGGAGTCCTACATGAGGATATCACCACCCAATAGTAAAGGGGATGGGACTAACCAGGGATGGACCCTCTCTCTAAGAGCCCCTAGAACGCGAATGGACCAACTCTATGATATGTACAATTTTTCATGGTTCAAGAGAGGTCAATGCATTATTTTATGGCCAGCAATGAGCTACAAATAGCAGGTCGACTTCCCAAAATACTAAATAACAATTTTTAAAGAGGAATTAATGGATGGATGTTTATGTCAATGTGGGTAGTGGGGAGAAGCACAGAGAGAAGACCCTTAGGATCAATTCTTACGGTGCGGTCAAATCACAGTTTATTGCCAGAATTACCATAAAATTGTGGCACAATGTTGCATTTTTTTCTGCAATTTTGAAAAAAACGTGGCGTTCTGAGGCAATTTTTGTGTAATCGCTGCAATAAACTGTGATTTGACCGCACAGTGTGAATAGAACCTTACTGTGATTCCTCGCAGTGGGAAGAACGAAGATTGGCTTCGCTTGTTTGGCTGAATGACAACCACTGACGTTGATGATCAGGAGATATGGAAACCTGTGAAGAAGTCTAAGGACATTCGAAGGCAACCATCCAAACTTGGAAAACAAGTTGGACAAGAAAGGTAGACAGTCTGTCGAGCAGCACAGAGCTCATTGATGGTTACGCTGTATGATGTGGTTGACTTATTTCCGACAGTGGAAGTTCTACCAGATATTTTGTCCAAGGTATTAATTTACTTATCGGTGATATTCTTCTCATTGATTATTTATAGGGATTGTCTCGAAAAAGAACCCCTGTCCATGTGCCTTGTTAGGGCACATGGACTTCATATAGGGGAGTCCCCAACTCTGGACCTTCTCTATGTCCCAGAACTGAGAGACGATCTGTAACAGTGACTCTTGCTCTGGCGGCACATCCATGGACATCTATTATTCATGTATGACTAAAAACGGCTTCCCCATTCAGTAACAGCTGATCGCCGGGGGCTATAGAAACTGCTGCCCCGTCTTTTTTAAAAGCGACTGTCTTCATGGGACAACCCCTATAACCTCTTGCAGCAGTGAACATCATTTCTAACATGTTCTTCAAAACCCAAGGTCGATACAAGGTCATAGCTAGGCTTTGCTTCACCTGGGGCAGATCCAGGATGCTGCCCTAGCCCTATATCTAAATACCCTGTTAAAGGAGGAGTGGCTTGGTGATGCCCCCCTGGCAGCACCCTATATATCCCATTGCCCAGGCCTGTAAATATATCAAGGGTGCATCTACTCATCTAGAGGATAAAGGGTATCACCATCGGCATAGAAAAGGGTTTTTTCTTTAAGAGCATTGAGACCAGTCTCCACCAGTGGATATTATGACGGTGCGATGCTTTTATTTCCTTCCTTGCAAACTGAATTTTACTAATTATCCATATTATATCATTTCAATATTGATTATTGATCAGAAATGTATCCATACTTGGAGTCATAAAAATGTAGGTTTATTTTAATATGATTGGATTTTTTTTTTTAAATCTATCTCACAGTTTTTCTTCTACTTCCTCTGGTTGTACAGTTTTTGAAAATCCATTTCCATACCCCCCATTTGGGAATTCTGAGTTAATAAATCGGGGCCCGCTGTTCAGGATCCCCATCTCTTGGTCAGAGTGGAGAGCGGTTACATAGAGCGTCTCTCTCTCTCTCTGGAGGACCCGTCCTGTCCTGTATTACCCAGACAACACATTGATATGAATGGACGCTGTGTAATACTTAATTTCTCCTGTGGTGGCGCTGTAGGGAAATTGAACTCTTACTGACAGGTTTTCTCACAGATCACAGTTTGACACTGGAGGTCCCAGCAGGGGGACACTATGTGATCAGCTTATTGTAAAGGGATCCTTCTAAAAAGTAGGGATTGTCCAAAGCAAAGAACTCCTTTTATGTAAGTTCTTGAACTGAAATTATTATTATTTTTTAAATTGTTTGTTAGGCAATAATTCAAATAATTTGCATCTTTTTTCTATCATGACAGATAGGAATGAGTTTGAAACTATTTTTACAGTAATATTTTTGCTGTACAAAAATGAACAAACACAAACAACAATTTTCCTCTTTTTTTTTTAAATATTGTAATATTGGAAAGTGATATTTAAATAAAGTATTGAAATAACTTCTTGTTGCATTTGTCCTGATCATGTATGGTTTAGTGTTTTTTATTTTTTACTAGTTTTTTTTAAAATTTCCACCACAATGTCGTTTTTTAAAATTTAGTTCGACATTAAAGCTCTATATTTACTCCGTCTTCTCATAACTAGGACAGCCATATGTGCCCCAGTTATAGGGAAAATATGGTGATTAACAGGTTAAAGTGGTTTCCTGATATTTATAAATGGGTTTCTAGACATAAAATGCAAAAATAAGATAAAATTCAATATAGTCACTTTATGATTATCCACCAATCGTCGGTGTCCCTGCTACTCTTTTGGCGTTAAAGGGAATGTGTCGCTAGAATTTATTTTTTTTAGTTAAACAGTTAGTGTAAAAATGATTAAACAGTGTTCTAATTTTTTAATTTTTTTCACTAGTCAGGAAATATTATAAATTAGATTCTAATTTATAATATTTCCCAGCGCTGGTCACTAGATGGAGCAATTCCCAAAATTGCAGCATTGCATGTGGTAAAGCAACCACGTTGCTTTATGCTGCAAAATTTGAGAAGACACACTCGCTCTAGTGAGCTCTCAGAATCCCCCCTCCTTTATCCTGGCTAGTGCCGGGAGAAACGAGGGGATTGAACGGTCAAACCTCTTACACTGTGTGTTGCCATTTTTTGAGCTAACACACAGTGTAGTAGGTTAACATACAGTAGTAAACACACAGTAAAACACGAACATACATAGAAATAACTTACCTGCTCCTGCCGCCGCCGCTCCCTCCGGTCCGTCCGCTCCGTCTGCTGCCGCCGCTCCAAGTGCACAAGTCCGGAAGCCGTGACCGGAAGTAGTAATCTTACTGTCCGGCCGCGACTTCCGGTCCACAGGAAAATGGCGCCGGACGTCGCACAGTTCCCACACAGACGGCGTACAGCATAGTGGATGGAACGGGCCCCGTTCGCACTCACTATGAGGATGTATGTGCCATATTCCATGTCTGTATGTGTCGTTAATCGACACATACAGAAATGGAAAAAAAAATGGCAGCCCCCATAGGGAAGAAAAAGTGAAAAAATAAAAAACAGTAAAACACAAACACACAAATAAATAAAAAAAATGTTTAATAACACTAAAGTCAAATTGATCTAAAAATTTTTTTTTTCGTGACACTGGTCCTTTAAAGGTGCGTGATGATATCATCCAAAGTGACATGTCACCTGACCGTGGCGGCCAATCACTACCCACAGCGGTGACCTGTCCTCTGAAATGGTTTTATACAGTAGTCCTGTAACGAAATACCCCGGGCAAGGCAGAATGACTTGTTGGCACCACCTGGCACATGCCACAGCCTAACTATGTCCCAAAATCCTTCACTCATTATGGGAAAGAACTGGTGGCAGATACAGTACGGGGCACATCAAGAGCGGTGGAGGGCATTCTAATTTTGTAATGGGGTCACCATGTGTAGCCATCTTTATCTTGACTTTTAACGCATTAAATACACAGTGTCAAGAAACTTTAACTGGGTTTTTTCAATGGCTTTTTTGTGTGATATCACGATGAGATGCAGCAAGTCAAGATAAACTTGGCTACATCTGTACAATTACAATATAAGTAATTTTCTCCTATTACCAATGATAAGAGGTAAGAAAACAATTAAAGAACAGGTAGCTGGCTGCAGTTGCATATAAAACAGTGAACCTGGTGTGATCTGGCACATATACAGGTGACACTTCCAGGCTGGGTGACGTATTCTTCTACAGTGACTTTTCAGAGGCGGGGGTGGGGGAGGTCCGCTCATTTGCCTAATAATAGCATGTAAATACAGGTCGAGTTTACACCCACAGGGCTCAGGTAGATTCACAGCAGTCCTGATCCATAGTCACCTGGCTGCAAGGAAAACTAAAATACAAGTGTATTAATGATTGGTAAACACTCATAAATACAGATACAAAGCGCCAATGTTTAACCAAGGCAAGGACGCTGCCGGCTGCTGAAGAAGAAGGAGGAACAACCCGAGGAAATATAACACAACACTCAGGAGGTTTCTACAATTGAAGTGGAGGAGAGAGACCAAACTCAGATCAGAACTTAATGGTTCCTTAAGGTAAATTGCTTTCTCATTGAGACTTCCACCGGCGTCTTGGGTAGGATGTTCCTTCACAGATCAGTCAGATGATACAAGACATGATTATTATTAATATTATACCTTAGAAACTTTTATGGAACTAATAGTCCCAACAAAACCTTCCAAAAGACAAACAAAACTAATAGCAATGAAAGGGGCTTGTCTAATGAAGACAACCCCTTCACAAAAAGAGAGCATCATCTCTCCCCATCGAATGAATGGTCATCCATGAAGAACGTGCCAGGTCTGCCATAGTGGATGGGAACCGTTTTAACAGAGCAGCTCTAGGTTCTGGTACATAATGGGGGGTCCCAAGCGGAGGGACCACCTCTATGATGTCACTATGCTCTACTAGGGCATATGAATACGGGTTATTCTGATGGAACAACCCAGTTATTCTGATGGAACAACCCATCTAAAAGGGGTTGTGTCATGAAGACAACCCATGTCCATATCTACTATTAGGACATATGGACATCAAAGAGGGGTCCCCCACTCGGGACCTCCAGAGGCAGTAAAAGGTCACTGGTGGGGCAGCTGTCTGTAGAGAAGTGGTTATCTTCCTGAGGTCCTCTGTATGTGTCACAACATCATTAGACACTAGGGAGCTTGCTGGGACTTGTGGTTTAACAATAGCAGAATTACTAAGGTACTATTTACCAGTGGTCTCCAACATTAATTAGGCACCTTGGGCTGGCATGCTGAAATGGGGCACCTGAGAGAGATAATAAAGGGGGCATCTGTGGCTGGAACATACTACAAGGTCATGTTCAGACGTCACAGATTTTCAGTACAATAAATGTAGAGGAAAAAATTTTGGTAAATTTCTGAATAAATGAAAATTTTCTAATCTACAACATGCCCGTTATTTTGCGTGGAAAATATGCGCCAAAAAATCTTCTGAATCTGAATCAACCCTAAAAGGTTCCTAGAACCTGGGATTGGGGTTTCGGTGCTGTGTAAATATTTGTAATTTTACGCAGGTGTATATGGTGTGTCAGTGTATATGTAGAATGGTCGGTGTATGTTTTTGCACCTTCCTATGTTTTGCACACACCGCACCATACACAATGTGACCGTTACCAGCGGGTGCATAAACTGTGATATACTTAAGCTTCTATCCTTGGGCTGTATATTCAGGAATGTAAAGTGCGGCTTCAATTACAGATCCAGAAAGAAGCAAAGAAATCTGAGCAGAATAATACCCAACGTAATGTAAAAAAATTATAATAATAATAACAAGAAATGTAAATTTCAAATTATTTTTGTCAGAAATATTTTATTTAGAAAGAAGAATTTCCTAAAAAAATTAGATGTGGGACATTGTTTTTGGTATTATGCTGAGACGTGTGGAGCGACACTGCGGATGATATATGGAGAGGATGGGGTGACATTCTTACTAGGCTTGAATTTTTAGAAATTTTTATGTGATGTAAAATGTTTTTCTTTGGGGGCTGATTTTCTAAATACCATAATATGAAATGGTGCAAAAATGTTGTGATGTTTACATATACCCATAAAGTCGAAAACTGTGTCCATAGCCTTCAAATGTGACAGATAAACGAATTCCAGAATACGAGAAATTACATTATTACATTAACTTTTTACTGGTAACAATGTTCCTGAGACTGACAATTTTGCCTTACACAGATGCCCCTTAAAGTGCCCTTCACAGTGGCCTCAGATGTCCTATAAGCCCTACCCAAATTGCCCAATAGTGCCTGCTTCAGATTTCCCAAGGGTGACTACCTCAGATACAATATAAGTGCCTGTCACAGATGCCCCATAATCCATGGCACAGATGCACAAATAAGTGCCTCCGCCTCAGATGCCCCTTGAGTGCCTGCCACAGAGTCTTACCAAAGTGCCTGCTACAGATGCCCCCAGAGTGTCTGAGACAGATGCCCAGAGTGCCTGCCACAGATATCTCCAGAGTGCCTGCCACAGATGCCCCCAGAGTGCCTGCGAAAGATGCCCAGAGTGCTTGCCATAGATATCTCCAGAGTGCTTGCCACAGATATCTCCATAGTGCCTGCCACAGATGCCCCCAGTGTGCCTGAGACAGATGACCCCAGAGTGCCTGCCACACATATATCCAGAGTACAAATACCCCTTAGTCCATGCCACAGATGCCCCTCAGAGTGCCAACGACAGATACCCCCTGTTGTGCCTGCCTTAGATGCCCCATAGACATCCAGCCCCTGATCACTTTTTACTTTAGGATAGGACCTGATGTTGCGCTGTGATTTGGAATCACAATCAGTGATTATAAATAAACCCCAAATCAGTGCTCCTAGAGGGTGCGCATGTCATTATATTTATCTCTGTGTTACATTTTTTTTTTAAAGTCTGACGAAACGTGTGTAAAAAATAATTTCTAATTCATGTTTCATTGACTGAAACACTAAAGAAAAGAAAAAAATTGCCACGTAACCTTAATACAATCCGGACCTATCGGAGGACACATTATATATGAGGTTAGAACCTACGTAGTCACCAATTGGTGGAAGATTTATGCCGGTATATCTTTTTACTGTATAGGAAAGCAACAAAAGATACCGTACAGGACAAGTTTTTTTCAATTTGGGGACTTATGGGCAATGTATGCCCTTCATGTTGAGTCTTTACATGCGTGAGTACAGAGCCTAAAGCCGGCCATATACGATCAATAGGATCATTCTTACAAACAATCCCATCTGCAACAGAAGAGACTAAACTGACCGATCCGGGAGTCAAGTTTAAAAAAAAATAAAAAAAAATGACTCTATGGGTCTTGTTCAAATGATCGGCCAAATTCAGATGATCATGTCATACACATGTAGTTTCGGCCGACCATGGCCGAAATTTTCCAACCTGGTTGATTATTTTTTCTTTCGTTTCGACCATCGCAAATGAAAGTTCATGCACGTTTTTTGAATGATGGTCGGCCGAAATGGCCAAAATTGACCCCTTTGGCCGACTTTAATCTCAGGTGTATGCGCAGCTTAAGAAATGGATGGAGGATGAGTTATGGACTTGGACTGGACTTGGATTAATCATGGATTTGGAATTTTTTATTTTAAGGGATATTAGATCTTCGCTCTTCTAGTTTTCCTTACTTTCCCAGGCGTCTTATTCAGCGGTTTTGGAAAGAATTCAATATTTATTAATCCCAAGAAGAGAAATATCAATTGTATAGAATTTATGAAAATGCCAATTCTACAAAACACGGAAATAATTCATGACAAAAGATCCCGACTAAACATTTCTCTCCTCAGCGCAATATTTCTCCTTCTTGTGCTTTTAATCTTATTGACCGGCCCAAGTCCTAAATCTTTACCTAACGATCCGCACTGGAAGCCAAACAACTTTTAAGCCATTGATTTGCTGCAGAGACTAAGTAGATTGATTTTAATGTACAATATAATACAATTAAACCTCCAGGAGCGGCACCCTGTCATCTGCGTCTTCAGACTCTGTTAGCTTTAATCTCGTTTAATTTGATTAGAAATAATTTGTTCAGGGGAAGTGTAAAAAGTGGAAAGATTTATGAATTCAACTATGGAACGGATGAAATGTAAAATATAATGAAGTAATGGCAATGGATAATACTGCAACAGCGGAACCATCCAGAGAACGCCAAATATTACTCAGTAACACGCTGTAAGCACGAGTGTCCACATCACAGTGCTGAATCTATCTATCTATCTATCTATCTATCTATCATCTATCTATCTATCTATCTATCTATCTATCTATCTATCTATCTATCTATCTATCTATCTATCTATCTATCTATCTATCTATCTATCTATCTCATATCTATCTATCTATCTATCTATCTATCTATCTATCTATCTATCTATCTATCTATCTATCTATCTATCATCTATCTATCTATCTATCTATCTATCTATCTATCTATCTATCTATCTATCTATCTATCTATCTATCTATCTATCTATCTATCTATCTATCTATCTATCTCATATCTATCTATCTCATATCTATCTATCTATCTCATATCTATCTATCTATCTATCTATCTATCTATCTATCTATCTATCTATCTATCTATCTATCTATCTATCTATCTATCTATCTCATATCTATCTATCTATCTATCTCATATCTATCTATCTATCTATCTATCTATCTATCTATCTATCTATCTATCTATCTATCTCATATCTATCTATCTATCTATCTATCTATCTATCTATCTATCTATCTATCTATCTATCTATCTATCTATCTATCTATCTATCTATCTCATATCTATCTCTCATATCTATCTATCTATCTATCTATCTATCTATCTATCTATCTATCTATCTATCTATCTATCTATCTATCTATCTATCTATCTATCTATCTATCTATCTATCTATCTATCTATCTATCTCATATCTATCTATCTATCATCTATCTATCTATCTATCTATCTATCTATCTATCTATCTATCTATCTATCTATCTATCTATCTATCTATCTATCTATCTATCTATCTATCTATCTATCTATCTATCTATCTCATATCTATCTATCTATCTCATATCTATCTATCTATCTATGTCATATCTATCTATCTATCTATCTATCTATCTATCTATCTATCTATCTATCTATCTATCTATCTATCTATCTATCTATCTATCTATCTATCTATCTATCTATCTCATATCTATCTATCTATCTATCTATCTATCTATCTATCTATCTATCTATCTATCTATCTATCTATCTATCTATCTATCTATCTATCTATCTATCTATCTATCTATCTATCTATCTATCTCATATCTATCTCTCATATCTATCTATCTATCTATCTATCTATCTATCTATCTATCTATCTATCTATCTATCTATCTATCTATCTATCTATCTATCTATCTATCTATCTCATATCTATCTATCTATCTATCTCATATCTATCTATCTATCTCATATCTATCTATCTATCTCATATCTATCTATCTATCTGTGTCATATCTATCTATCTATCTATCTATCTATCTATCTATCTATCTATCTATCTATCTATCTATCTATCTATCTCATATCTATCTATCTATCTATCTGTGTCATATCTATCTATCTATCTATCTATCTATCTATCTATCTATCTATCTATCTATCTATCTATCTATCTATCTATCTATCTATCTATCTATCTATCTATCTATCTATCTATCTATCTATCTCATATCTATCTCTCATATCTATCTATCTATCTATCTATCTATCTATCTATCTATCTATCTATCTATCTATCTATCTATCTATCTATCTCATATCTATCTATCTATCTATCTCATATCTATCTATCTATCTGTGTCATATCTATCTATCTATCTATCTATCTATCTATCTATCTATCTATCTATCTATCTATCTATCTATCTATCTCATATCTATCTATCTATCTATCTATCTATCTATCTATCTATCTATCTATCTATCTATCTATCTATCTATCTATCTATCTATCTATCTATCTATCTATCTATCTATCTCATATCTATCTATCTATCTATCTATCTATCTATTGCCACTGTTTATGGGACAATAAAAGTACCCTCTTTTTTCACCTCTACCTGAATGGAGTGCTGCCTATTTTTTGTCTTATATACCATTGGGATTGTGGTCTTATCCCGTTGGCTTGCACCCACAGCATACCGGTGCGGCTGGATCCATTTGTTTTTCTTCTATCTATCTATCTATCTATCTATCTATCTATCTATCTATCTATCTATCTATCTATCTATCTATCTATCTATCTATCTATCTATCTATCCATCTATCTATTTATCTCATATCTATCTATCTATCTATCTATCTATCTATCTACAGTGAAGGAAATACGTATTTGATCCCTTGCTGATTTTGTAAGTTTGCCCACTGTCAAAGACATGAACAGTCTAAAATTTTTAGGCTAGGTTAATTTTACCAGTGAGAGATAGATTATATTAAAAAAAAAAAACTGAAAATCACATTGTCAAAATTATATATATTTATTTGCATTGTGCACAGAGAAATAAGTATTTGATCCCTTTGGCAAACAAGACTTAATACTTGGTGGCAAAACCCTTGTTGGCAAGCACAGCAGTCAGACGTTTTTTGTAGTTGATGATGAGGTTTGCACACATGTTAGATGGAATTTTGGCCCACTCCTCTTTGCAGATCATCTGTAAATCATTAAGATTTCGAGGCTGTCGCTTGGCAACTCGGATCTTCAGCTCCCTCCATAAGTTTTCGATGGGATTAAGGTCTGGAGACTGGCTAGGCCACTCCATGACCTTAATGTGCTTCTTTTTGAGCCACTCCTTTGTTGCCTTGGCTGTATGTTTCGGGTCATTGTCGTGCTGGAAGACCCAGCCACGAGCCATTTTTAATGTCCTGGTGGAGGGAAGGAGGTTGTCACTCAGGATTTGACGGTATATGGCTCCATCCATTCTCCCATTGATGCGGTGAAGTAGTCCTGTGCCCTTAGCAGAGGAACACCCCCAAAACATAATGTTTCCACCTCCATGCTTGACAGTGGGGACGGTGTTCTTTGGGTCATAGGCAGCATTTCTCTTCCTCCAAACACGGCGAGTTGAGTTAATGCCAAAGAGCTCAATTTTAGTCTCATCTGACCACGGCACCTTCTCCCAATCACTCTCAGAATCATCCAGATGTTCATTTGTAAACTTCAGACGGGCCTGTACATGTGCCTTCTTGAGCAGGGGGACCTTGCGGGCACTGCAGGATTTTAATCCATTACGGCGTAATGTGTTACCAATGGTTTTCTTGGTGACTGTGGTCCCAGCTGCCTTGAGATCATTAACAAGTTCCCCCCGTGTAGTTTTCGGCTGAGCTCTCACCTTCCTCAGGGTCAAGGATACCCCACGAGGTGAGATTTTGCATGGAGCCCCAGATCGATGTCGATTGACAGTCATTTTGTATGTCTTCCATGTTCTTACTATTGCACCAACAGTTGTCTCCTTCTCACCCAGCGTCTTACTTATGGTTTTGTAGCCCATTCCAGCCTTGTGCAGGTCTATGATCTTGTCCCTGACATCCTTAGAAAGCTCTTTGGTCTTGCCCATGTTGTAGAGGTTAGAGTCAGACTGATTCATTGAGTCTGTGGACAGGAGTCTCTTATACAGGTGACCATGTAAGAGCTGTCTATAATGCAGGCACCAAGTTGATTTGGCGCGTGTAACTGGTCTGGAGGAGGCTGAACTCTTAATGGTTGGTAGGGGATCAAATACTTATTTCTCTGCGCGCAATGCAAATAAATATATATCATTTTGACAATGTGATTTTCTTTTTTTTTTTTTATATAATCTATCTCTCACTGGTAAAAATAACCTAGCCTAAAAATTCTAGACTGTTCATGTCTTTGACAGTGGGCAAACGTACAAAATCAGCAAGGGATCAAATACTTATTTCCTTCACTGTATCTATCTATCTATCTATCTATCTATCTATCTATCTATCTATCTATCTCATATCTATCTATCTATCTATCTATCTATCTATCTATCTATCTATCTATCTATCTCATATCTATCTATCTCATATCTATCTATCTATCTCATATCTATCTATCTATCTATCTATCTATCTATCTATCTATCTATCTATCTATCTATCTATCTATCTATCTATCTATCTATCTATCTATCTATCTATCTATCTATCTCATATCTATCTATCTATCTATCTATCTATCTATCTATCTATCTATCTATCTATCTATCTATCTATCTATCTATCTATCTATCTATCGATCAAACTATCGATCTATCTTATATCTATCATGTTTCAATAAACCTTCCACTTAGTAGACAGAAATTCTGAATCTTCTTTACCCGGTTGTCCATACGGGCCGCATAACATGGAAAAGAGGTCAATAGAACATCATGTGACCAAAACAGTTTGTCACCCCATGTACTGAGATGGTGGTCACCCAGACTGGAAGACAAGGACTTGTCAGTAGACATGAAATACTACACTGCAGGGGGCTAGATAGACTTAAATAAAACGAAATCATTGTTCCTTCTCTAACATACATTGTGTTTATATTCCTCCCCATTTTCAAGATCTCTGCTTGCTGTCAGTGAATGGGGACTCAGACCCCCATTCCACCAGGCAAGGGGATCACCTCTTCTTTCAGTCCAGAGCCTACCAATGCTGTTCTCCAGATAGGTGGGAGGTCCAGAGGTGGGACCCCGACTTATCAGACACCGGTGGCACATCCTGTGGATATATCATAAAGACCTGAGATGGGAAACACGTGTAGTATTAATGGGCTGTAATTACCTAGACATACTATGACAGGAACAGGTAATCGACAAGGCAACTCTCTGTAAACATTACTGTAGGATTGTAAAACATAATAAAACATGGATCCAAAGGGTAATTGATGTAGCACAGAGCTGCACAGTCGTCACAAGTGGAGAAATATTCCCGTCCTTCCGCCTTTACACTTCATCGCAATACGAGTTAAACTATTCTCTTTGGTGAAGACGTCACAGGCAGGGGATACATTTCCAACCATCTCTGCAAGGTCACATGTTTTTTTTTTGCCCATAGGGGATGTTACGGTTCTCTATAGAAAATGGATCCTAAAGCTGCAATGGGTTTGGCGCTGGCTAAACTGATGTGCGGAGTCTAAGTAATCTCTCCTTTCTTCACCCTAGTACCCACGCAAGGAGGTATAAACTTTCTCCATTGGATTCCAAGGTCACGGTGCCCAAAGTAGTCATAGTAGCCGAGTAGTAGTGTCACGATCTGTGGGTATGTGGAACCACTGGGCCGCACCGCCGTAGCGGAGTAGCAGCTGGCCAAAGAACAGTGTACCAAGTCTCTACAGAGTCCAAGGACAAGGGTCCCACACGTGGTGTATGACCTCAGGCGTAGCAGACAGCCCAACACGACTCTAACACTAGAGATGGCCCAGGAACAAATACAGCACAGGATACAGGATACAGGTAGCAGGGCACGGGAACACTGGGAACAGGATATGACTAAGGGACCATTTGCAAGACTTAGGCCCCATGCACACGAACATAAAACCGCGGACCGTAACATGGTCCGAGGTTTTACAGACCCATTCAGTTCTATTGGCCGCGGACACCTTTCCGTATGACTGTGCCGGGAAATATAGAGCATGTCTTATTTTTCGTATTTTACGGGCTGTGCTCCCATACTTTGTATGTGAGCACGGCCCGAAAATGCGGGCGGTCGTCAGCGGCCGGCCATGCCCCGCAATGTGGCCTAGCATAGGAATAGGAAACAACGCTCAGGCAAGGAGTGAAAGGGCATGGCCCTAATTTATAGTCCAGGGTGATCTGGGAGTAATTAGTAAATTCTTTACATGTGCGCGTGCCGGCGCTTTAAGGCCGAGAATGAGCTCGCGCGTGCACCCTAGTGGTCACTGCAGGGCAGGACGGAGGGAGGGAGACGTCGGCAGGATGAGAGGGGTCTGCGGTCTGCGACCACGGCCGTTACAAGTAGTAGGTTTGAGCGATACACCTCTGTCACTTATATTGTTTTATAACAATTTCTAAAGTCATTACTGGAACCTGCTGGACCCCAATTCATAATCTGTAACCGGGCCCCCAACTTCTCTTGTTCCATTTTTAAAACTGGTGCCTCCCTATGTGTCAAAAAGGGCTTCGGGCCCCCTTAGGCACTAGGACCCAGGTATGACTAGAACTACATGAAAGTGTCTTTTATAATGAACATTTTTGTTTCCCAGTGAGATGAGGATGGAGTTGAGGACAGACATTACATAATACGACACGTGACAGATTTACAGCTTCGCTTGGAAGGATTGGAAGGGCCCTGCTCGACCTCGCTTGTGATTTTCATGTGCTAATTATCGTTATTTGCTATAATTAAAACACTTGTATAAAGAAAAGCCAAGTCAGTACGTGAAAAGCAGACGCAGAGATAAAAGCAAGTAAATGGAAGGTCGGAAACAGGGGAACAGCCGGTAAACATGGCTCCCGCTGTTTATACAGGAAATCAGGCTGTTTGCATGCACCGAGCGACATACAACAGCGCGGCTGATAAAAAGCTTCAGAAAATCTTCTACTCATTCATAATTACAAAGTTTTAAGCGTAGGCATTTGTTTTTAGTTTCCGCAAACTTTTACAACAGTTTTTTACTTTTATATATATATATATATTTAATGGAAATTTGTCAGCGAAATCGGCATCTTTAAATTAAGGTAGACTAATAAAGCGAAACTACTGGGAGCATATGAACCCACTAAACAGCCCCCAATGCCTAGATGAGGTGGTAAAATAAGGCATAATATATCGAAATACAATGCCCCTCCCCCATCATTGCGCCGGAGCAATTTTTCTATGATACTCAAAGGGGTTCCCCACTTTGGATAATCCTTAGTTGTTAGAAGGTTCTCCCTGTCGGGACCCCCTGCGATCAGCTGTGATCTGTGGGGAAAACTGGTAGTAAGTGTTCAATTTCAATGCAGCGCTACCGCAGGAGAAATGAAGCATTACACAGGGTCCATTCATATCAATGTGTTGTGTGTGTAATACAGGACAGGTCCTCCAGACAGAGAGACGCTCTATGTAACCGCTCTCCACTCTGACCAAGAAATGAGGATCCTGAACAGAGGACCCCCGTCTATTAACTCCCTAATAAGGTGTATGGAAATGGGTTTTCTAAACTGGACAACACTTTTAAGCTGGCCATATATAAAAATCAGCCTAACCCCAAGCTCTAATGTAAATGGGGTTCTCCAGTCTGTCCATTGATGGCAAAT
Source organism: Rhinoderma darwinii (assembly GCF_050947455.1). NCBI lineage: Eukaryota > Metazoa > Chordata > Amphibia > Anura > Rhinodermatidae > Rhinoderma > Rhinoderma darwinii. Next base: position 399,528,514 of record NC_134690.1, read on the forward strand.
GTCAGGGGAAAAAACCCATCTAGTATGTAGAATAGAAATAATGTGTTCCCTGTGGGCGGCCCTATTGGAGGTATGCAGCAGGGCTTGTGCTTTATGGCTGCTGCAATGAATCAGAGTTAATGCAAACCTAATAAAGCCCTGTATAGATGAATATAATATGAATATAATATCCAGGAAGTGATGGGAAACAGTCCGCCGGAGACCAAGGAGTGGCAGGGGGGCTGCATCCAGGGCCTTATCGGTGTCTTGCTATCCTGCCTGCTATCCTTTAGCAGTACAGTAAAGCTGTCATCTGTCATTAAATCACCCGCCCTCTAATAAAATGGGAATGTGGGACTGGGCAAAAATATATGTAATTGGATTAACAACTGGCTCAATGATAGAAAAAAAGAGGGTGGTTATTAATGGAACATCCTCAAATTCGGTTAAAGCTACCATCAGGGTGCCACAGGGGTCAGTTTTGGGCCTTCTTAGAGATATAGATGAATAGTAAACTTATCTTTAGTAACCAGTGCCAGGCAGCTGCTGCCAAGGCAAATAAAATCATGGGATGTGTCAAAATAGGCGTAGATGCTCATGACAAGAATATAGTTTTGCCTCAACACAAATCACTAGTCAAAATTGTGTACCATTTTGGGCACCTGTGTATAAGAAGGACAAGGCTGAACTTGAGCGGGTGCAGAGGAGGGCGACCAAGGTAATTAAGGGAATGGGTGGATGGAAGTACCAAGACAGGTTTTCATACTTGGGATTCTTCAGTTTGGAAAAAATAAGGCTAAGTGGCGATCTAATTAAAATGTACAATTATATGGATGGAAGTACAAAGGTCTGTCTAAAAAGCTTTTTATACCTAGTCCTGTATCCATGACAAGGGACATCCTCTACAAGGAAAGAAGGTCTCACCATCATCATAGACAGAGCTTCTTAACTGTAGGAGCAGTCACACTATGGAACTCTCTACTGTAAGAGCAGTCACACTATGGAACTCTACTGTAAGAGCAGTCATACTATGGAACCTCTACTGTAGGAGCAGTCACACTATGGAGCCTCTACTGTTAGAGCAGTCACACTATGGAGCCTCTACTGTAAGAGCAGTCACACTATGGAACCTCTACTGTAAGAGCAGTCACACTATGGAACCTCTACTGTAAGAGCAGTCACACTATGGAACTCTCTACTGTAAGAGCAGTCACACTATGGAACTCTACTGTAAGAGCAGTCATACTATGGAACCTCTACTGTAGGAGCAGTCACACTATGGAGCCTCTACTGTTAGAGCAGTCACACTATGGAGCCTCTACTGTAAGAGCAGTCACACTATGGAACCTCTACTGTAAGAGCAGTCACACTATGGAACTCTACTGTAAGAGCAGTCACACTATGGAACCTCTACTGTAAGAGCAGTCACACTATAGAACCTCTACTGTAAGAGCAGTCACACTATGGACCCTCTACTGTAAGAGCAGTCACACTATGGAACCTCTACTGTAAGAGCAGTCACACTATGGAACGCCCTACTGTAAGAGCAGTCACACTATGGAACCTCTACTGTAAGAGCAGTCACACTAAGGAACCCTCTACTGTAAGAGCAGTCACACTATGGAGCCTCTACTGTAAGAGCAGTCACACTATGGAACCTCTACTGTAAGAGCAGTCACACTATGGAACTCTACTGTAAGAGCAGTCACACTATGGAACCTCTACTGTAAGAGCAGTCACACTATAGAACCTCTACTGTAAGAGCAGTCACACTATGGACCCTCTACTGTAAGAGCAGTCACACTATGGAACCTCTACTGTAAGAGCAGTCACACTATGGAACGCCCTACTGTAAGAGCAGTCACACTATGGAACTCTACTGTAAGAGCAGTCACACTATGAAACTCTACTGTAAGAGCAGTCACACTATAGAACCGCTACTGTAAGAGCAGTCACACTATGGAACCTCTACTGTAAGAGCAGTCACACTATGGAACTCTACTGTAAGAGCAGTCACACTATAGAACCTCTACTGTAAGAGCAGTCACATTATAGAACCTCTACTGTAAGAGCAGTCACACTATAGAACCTCTACTGTAAGAGCAGTCACACTATGGAACTCTACTGTAAGAGCAGTTATACTATGGAACCTCTACTGTAAGAGCAGTCACACTATGGAACCTCTACTGTAAGAGCAGTCACACTATGGAACCCTCTACTGTAAGAGCAGTCACACTATGGAACCTCTACTGTAAGATCAGTCACATTATGGAACCTCTACTGTAAGATCAGTCACACTATGGAACCCTCTACTGTAAGAGCAGTCACACTATGGAACCTCTACTGTAAGATCAGTCACATTATGGAACCTCTACAGTAAGATCAGTCACACTATGGAACCCTCTACTGTAAGAGCAGTCACACTATGGAACCTCTACTGTAATAGCAGTCACACTATGGAACCTCTACTGTAAGAGTAGTCACATTATCGAATCTCTACTGTAAGATCAGTCACACTATGGAACCCTCTACTGTAAGAGTAGTCACATTATGGAGCCTCTACTGTAAGATCAGTCACACTATGGAACCCTCTACTGTAAGAGCAGTCACACTATGGAACCTCTACTGTAAGACTAGTCACACTATGGAATCTCCACTGTAAGATTAGTCACACTATGGAACCCTCTACTGTAAGAGCAGTCACACTATGGAACTCTCTACTGTAAGAGCAGTCACACTATGGACCTCTCTACTGTAAGAGCAGTCACACTATGGAACTCTCTACTGTAAGAGCAGTCACACTATGGAACTCTACTGTAAGAGCAGTCACACTATGGAACCCTCTACTGTAAGAGCAGTCACACTATGGAACTCTCTACTGTAAGAGCAGTCACACTATGGAACTCCCTACTGTAAGAGCAGTCACACTATGGAACGCTACTGTAAGAGCAGTCACACTATGAAACTCTCTACTGTAAGAGCAATCACACTATGGAACCCCTACTGTAAGAGCAATCACACTATGGAACTCTCTACTGTAAGAGCAGTCACACTATGGAACCTCTACTGTCAGACTATGCAACTCGCTGCCACAAGATGTTGTGATGGTTTGTTTTTTTTGCTTTTCTTAAAAGTTATAATATTACAAATTATCAGTGTTAGATTTTTGAAGATAGGATGTTGATTCAGGGATTTATTCTGATTGCCATAATTAGAGTCTGGAAATAATTGTCCTCCTATATGGGGCAATTGGCATCTGTCTCATAGGATATTTGCCTTCCTCTGGATTAACCTGGTAAGATTATAGGTTGTACTTGATAGACCAGTGTCTTTTTTCAACTGTATCAACTATGTAACTAATGATAATAAGATGACTCTGTTGACCATGACCTTTTATGAGAAGGAGATAAGGAGATTACTCTGTTGACCTTGTCTAAGTCTACACTGCAAAGCTGAAAAGTGATGTCAGCCTATTTTGAGTGCCCCTGAAAAATAAATAAACGCTAATTAATAAATTTTATGTACCCCAAAATGGTGCCAATGAAAACTATAACTCACCCTGCGGAAATCAAGCTGACATAAAGCTACGTCGATGGAAAAATAAAAACAGTTATGATGACACAATACAAATTATTTTAAATAAAGTGTTTTTATTGCGCAGAAATAGTAAAACATTAAAAAGCTATGCAAATATGGTATTTACATAATCCTACCAACCCACAGAATATAAATAATATGTGATTTATAACGCACGGTGAATGGCATACAACAAATTCCAAACAACAATGACTGAATTATTGTTGTTTTTTTCATTCCCTCCCAAAAAATGTATAAAAGTTGCTCAATACAATAAATGGAGCCATTAAAAGATACAAAGCAAAAAAAATAAATAAAAAAAAAAGCCCTCATATGACTATGTCAGTGAAAAATGAAAAGTTTATGGCTCTCGGAAAGGGTTGATGATAAAAATAAAAAAATTGCTGCATCTTGGCGGTCCAAATAGGCCACAACCTTAAGGGATTAAAGGGGTTCACAGGGAACTTTAGCATTGATGGCTTTAATTTCGACATGCCTGACATAAATGTCTTTTTTTCTGGAGCTGACGGCAAAAAAATCCTTTTTATTTTCTTTTTTACTGAGAATAGGGACCATCAGCAAGTAGTAAATGTAACCAATGCACAAGGTCTAATCCAAGTAACGGTAGTAACCAACTACTTAAACTACTTGAAGGTCAGTTCAAATATTCCGAACTACAGGCTTGGAAAGTGACTGCACTATAGAGATTGCATAGGAAACAGCTCATAAGCCCTTATTTAACTGCTGTCTATTTTGGCTGCCTTGTTTATTCCTGGAACCTCTGAAATAAACTAATTCAAATTAGAAACAATTTTTTTTTTCTAAACAAATTTACTAGAATTAGCAGTAGGATGTGGATACCTTTATGGTGCCCTGACTGATTTGCAAATCAAATTTTTGCTCATGTATTAAAATCCTCTAAAGTTCAGTTACATTGATGACGTTTCTTTGTGGTTTTTTTTTTTACATTGCTGCTTGTATCATATTATGTATCCTTTCTCTTTCTCTGAATAGCGTTGAACCATAATGCCAATCCCTGGAGTGTATCAGAAAGTGGCAGAGGGGCAGCAGTCCCAAAGAAAAATTGGGACTGTAGAGAACCCCAAAAAGTTCAAAGGACAAGATTTTAACAGCATACGGGACCTGTGTATCAATAGAAAGCAGCTTTTTGAGGATGACGTGTTCCCGGCTAACCTGTATTCTATCGGACAAAATTTACTATCGCAGGATAAACTGTTGAGCATCAAATGGAAGAGACCAACCGTAAGTTAATAAAAAAATGTTTTAAAAAAGTACATTATTATTATAATCATTATTAGTACCTGACACAATAAAAAAAAACAAATCATGCATATGACCTTATGTGTAATAGCCGACATGACCGTAATCACAGCTCCGACAGTGGTTATCACCCAGCTTTCCCCGACTCAAATATAAAACAAAATATATATATGTATATATATATATATATATATATATATATATATATATATATATATATATATATATATATATAACATTTTCTGATCGGTGGAGTCCAACCTCTGGGCTCGCTTTAGATCTGAATCACCTTCAAACTTTTCCATACACAGAGAAGACGCTCCCGGCTACCAGCTGTACAGAGTACTGCAGCATAACCTCATTCAGGAGGAGCCCTGTAGCCCCTTTATTCTCAGGATCGTGGGGGTCCTGGCAGTGGGATATCTTAGCATTATGCCATCACTTCAGGAGATGGGAAAACCGCTTTAAAGGAGTAGTCTGGATTAGAAAAAAAATTTTGAAATACCTTATGTATTCGCAGAACTTATACAGATAAATAAATAGAATATAGACATAATAATATATAAAAGGAATATAATAAATATCTATCGGCATGTTAAGTGTAAGAATTCAGACAATTTGCAGTAAGGCTGTGTTATCGTTGCCGATAATTGCCCTGTATAAACAGGGCAGCGATCAGCAGATGAAGGATCAAACGCTCGTTCATCTGCTGATCGTATTGTTTTACAAAAGAAGACGGAAGACGCGCTGCTGACATGATGATAATGTATGGGGCGAGCGATCGCAGTAACGACCGCTCGTCCCCATCCACAGCTCCTTGTGACAGGAGCAAACAAGCGCCAATTAACGATGTCTCGTTGATCGGCGCTCACTGCATCGGCTGCTTATCGGCCGGTGTAAAAAGGCCTTTAGAAACCTCAGATGCTCATCTTGTTTTTTCGTTCCAGATTTTTTATTTTAGAAGTGAGGTCATTTGTTGTTTCTTCCCTTGTTTCTAACTATTAATAGTATAGGTTTGCCTCTGGTAACCGCCTTATGAGCGATCCAAAAAGTGAACATGTTAGAAACCGAATCTTTGTTAAATAGGAAAAACATTTTTTGAGGGTCTGTTCAATCTCTGCATTTAGTTGTGTGGGTGATAGACATTTATTCTCCAGAGAGAAGTAGAGGCGTTATTAAAAGTTTCATCCAATGACAATGTAATTGCTGCATAATCTGACCAAGTAATGGTTTTAATTGTCGAACATCGTGCTTTATGTAGTAATGATCTATCCAACAGCAAGAGATCTAGATTTCTCCTATTTTTGACTTGCAGAAGGCTGGTTGGGGTGGGGCTTGATAAGGGGGCATTGCTTGGCTGTCTAATGTCCTGTGGCAGACAGAGCAGCGGTGGAGGGTTCATGCTGCAGACAGTTGTCTTACAGCTCGAGAGAGGTCTGATCTTCGGTTTGTGGGAAAAAAAGGAAAATGGCTGATCTCCTAGGACACTGGTATGAAAATTCTGTTTAGCTGCACAGGGGTCCACAATGTGGAAGTGGGCCCAGTCTGGCCACAGGGTTTATTTTAAAAAAACACTCACCATGTGTCTATCATAGACTACACATCATCCTAGTCAGCCTATCACAGAGCTGCTCAGTCATTGGCAAATACAGTCACAAAAGTAGTCTATCTGGGCCCACACACTGTTTTTTGCACAGCAGCCCTGCAGGGACACCTATAGAGGAGTTCTATATACCGCATATTACTCACCGTTTTGGTTGCCATATGAGACAGAATAGGATAGGAGGATGATGAGATAGGGATAGCATACTTTGTTTCTTTTTTTTTTTTTTTAATGGAACCATCCAGGATAAATTGATACACTGTGTTATGCCCAGTGCTGGTCCTGAAGGGACAGGGCATGACCCTCTTTGGTGTAATCAACAAGAAATCATAAAACAATGGTTATCCTAAGCAAAATCATGGCAGAATTGGTTTATTCTGGCAGCACATTATATTGAGTCCCTGTCCTTTGATATAAGACACATTTATAATCCTGTGCAGTAACACCAATTTTTATTTACATGACCCCCTATGAAACCAAACAAGCCTGCACTGCATACACGTATCTTTTTCATTTCTGTATATTTTTGTGTTGTAATTTCTTTACATGAATATGGGGGCGGCCATCTATCCTGAGCTGCTGCAACAGCAGTTTTTTTGCTTCATAGCCGGCACCTGGACTTAAGAAATTGACTTGTATCGGAGACTGTAGTGGGCATGCTCTGTGGATTGGGCAGAGGTCACCGTGCAGGGAGAGGGAGGAGAGAGGAGGAGAGCTGTCTCCATCAATGGGGTGATCTATTGTTATCTGCCTCCAGTTTTATAATAGAGGTGTTTCCTTTTACTGTAATCCTGCCGTCTAATGATAAATAAATACTGCCCCTGCCCCAACTGCACACAACAAAAAGTGAAAGAAAGTGTCATTCCATTGTGAGGGCGTTAATGTGTAAAAAGTGCAAGATTTCAAAACATTTTACATAAAAATTTCATGTATACAAGAGATGCATACGGTCTGATGAAGACGCCAGTTCGGTGTCGAAACGTGTCACTCCATCAAATGTAATAAAATGTATTTACGCATTACCTATTGAGGACGTCTTAATTTGTGATGAAGTAGTGCTTTTTGGCCTACCATTTTTTTCTGGACTTAATGTATACAATAGGTCATTTTCTGGCGATAGAATCCTTTAAGGGATTTTGACTGGAGGTTCCTGTTTTTGTAGGGAGGCAGGAATCATCCTAAATACATTGTATGAAGACATCCCTATAATTACGGAAGACAATGCAGAAATATTTCCTGAGGAATAGTGGAATATTATATTTTCACCTATATACTGATTGTTATAATACTCTTCTTTTTATCTCACATATTAGTCCAATTGCTTCATTCATTTTTTAAAAATCAAAATTTTTGTTACATTGTAATAATGCAACACAATTCTTAGAAAGAATCTCCAGTAAAAACGAAATGTTCCATTGTAATCTCCCAGTAGGTTTCATTGGACCTACTTTTTTTAGTAGGCAGTGATCCAATTACATAGTAGTCTTCTCTCGGCAATATCTGAAATCTCGGCTTCCAACATTGTGCTGCCCAATAATACTGGCAGCTGGCCTAACCCACATTGTAAACATGTTATGAACGTGGGATAATGATAGGTAAAGCTGTGATAAGAGCGTAAGAAAAAAACGCTGAATTAGTTTAGCAGCAGCTGTTAAAGTTATCAGAGGGTGCAGCATAAGATATAAAACTGAATGCAATGTCTGTGCTGGTAATTGGCTATTGGATAAATGGAGGGTTGTTAGACTGGTACTGGAAAACGGACGAGCAACCAAGAAGGATCTCAACGGAAAGTACAATGTCGGACACTACAATGTAGGGGGATGGGAAAAAGTTGGCCAAACAAAGTATATAGTAGCTGCTCTAAAAAACTGGAGCATATATTGTTACCAAGACAGGTTCCTAAAGATGAAATATGAAGGCTGAACTCTAGGATGTAACCAGGGATGGCATCAACACCTGGGCAGGTGCCATGACCCACTTGGCTTGGGGTTCTTATGACTATCTGAGTAAACATGCTTTACTCGTGTTGAGCCAAGGGTGGGGTAAAGAGGGGACCAACTGTGATGGTGTCCAACCATGTACTCTAAACAGCATGCAACGTGGTAGGGAAAAAAGAAGACCGAAAACAGTGTCCACATGGTCAACATGTTACTGGATTCTTGCTTTCATGGAGTCCCACTACAATTTTTTGAGCCGCCTCACCCAAAAGTAACAGGCAGGTTATGAACGGAGACAGGATGGACATGGTTTGGATGACAAGTCAAGAGGAAGCAAAGACAAAGAGCAGACACCGTGAACTAGATCAGATACGATACCACTTAGGCTCAAGACTTTTTGTGTGTTTGATTTAGAGGTCGAACTTATTAAACAGCCCGCCCATAAAAAATCCTAAATCTACACTACAAGTTCCCCATCACGCCATTCCTGCATCACATTAAACGGTATTCGACATAAGAGATTATCCCCTATCCCCACCGTCCTTGGTGACAATTTTAGTTGAGATTTTTATATAAGAATTGACCCAATGATATTGCCTTTTACATGACCCGGTCTTTCCATTTGAGCCGTTAAACTGTTCACATAACAAATAAAAACCAGATTAAAAAACATTCTAGAAGTTCTTTACTTTGACTAATCTGCTCCATGTTGACAAAGGGCTCGTTCTGGGATCATATTAAAAGTTGGACAAAGAGAAGGCCAAGACTGTACGCCAACACCAGTCCACCACCTATACCAATGTGTATGTACTAGGTGTGCCCCAAGGGAGCGATCAAATATTCCCACGAGATGTATAGTGAAAATACATCATCTGCTGCTGGTTTCCCATGTAGTGACCATTACTGGGGAAATTAGTATAACCTGTGGCCCATTAAATGGTGCTTAGTGGTTGGCCCTGGTATGGGACATCCCCCTATCAAGTCCATATGCCCGAATGGGGATATAGACAGGGGTTGTCCTGATGGGACAACTTCTTTAAAATATCCATTGTCTAGAAATAGTGTAGCCTGCAGTGTCATTGAAATATCCTTATATACTTATATATTATTTCCACATGGGAAGTTTTCATTAAAGGAACATTCAATCAGTTTTATTATATACCCTCTGGCTAAAAGTAATTGGACCCCTAACCATCACACCTAGATGAGCTTCTTGGACGTCCCACTCCCAAACATGGGGGTTATATACATTTGAGCCTATTTTGCAGCCATAACAGCTTCACCTTTTCTGCGAAGGCTTTCCACAAGATTCTGGAGTTTGTGGGATTTTTTTGCCCATTCATCCAGAAGAGCTTTTGTCAGGTCAAACACTGATGTTGATGAGAAGTTCTGGCTTATGATTGCTATTCCAATTCCTTCCTCATTCCAGATATACTGATTTAATAACCAGAGTAGAAAGCTTCTACAAAGAGTGTCACTCACTATGGAAGACCCAGTATGTCTCTGCAATACAATAGCCCATTGATTTAAATTTAAACCGTGTAATACTTAATTTCTCCTGTGGTGGAGCTGCAGAGAAATACAACACTTGATGTTAGGATTCCAAGCCGATCGCTGGGGGTCCCACCTTGTAACACCTTGTAAGTAGTTTATCATCAGGGCTCCCTTCTTACAAAAAAGATTTTTCAAATTGGAGGACCCCTTTAATACAGTATGTAACCGGTTTTCATGGGTAGAAAGATGATCTGGAATTTAACCAGCCTTATTTTCCTGTAGACAAAAGAGTTTGTGCAGGTGTTTCTCTTCAGTCCATAGTCCTGTAATATGATCTATGCAGTTATCTAAGTACAGTACTATTATAATATCTTCACAATGAGCCACAGTCATTTAATACTTTGCACACACACAAGTCATATCACAGGTCCAGAGCTCAGCTACTTATTTTTTTTTTTTTGCTTTCTTGCCACATACATCTATAATTACTTATGCCCATGATTACTTTTGGTAACCTCTTACTTGCTTTTTATATATTAGTAGTGGTTTCCCGTTACTGTTTGTATACAGGCACCAGCTGGTCGTAGACTTACAGTAAAGTCCGGTTTACACAACTCCTTATAATGTGCCCTATGGATGGCTAATATAAGGGGGCAGGGTCATCTGATTGACCCCCCCCCCCCCCCTGAAACCCAGAAAACACTAGTATTTGTTTACACAGTGAAAAAAAGATGATCATTCAGATTCCTAGAAGTGATTCCTGGAAAGTGAGAAAAGGATTTAAAATGAGAACATTAAAATCTATAAAGTGATCAGCGGCTGGATAACTCTGGCGCCGCTTATCTTGATTCTAGTGGACAATAATAATTATCCCTTTAGATATCAAACATGGCAGAATAATTTTTTTTCACTGAGAATGGACATATATATGTGTTTTTTTAGTCCCCTTAAGCATCAGAATAACTATTTTGGTCTTCATTTTCCTAAAACAGAGCTCCAAATCCCCTGCATAGACATAGAGGTAAATGATAAAATATAGACTTTCTGCAGATACCACTAGGGGGAGCTCACTGCATACTGTGATCTTATTGAATTCAGTGTATAAACTGTATGCAGTAAGCTCTTAAGCTCCCCCTAGTGGTGGCTACAGGCAGACAAATTTGAAATTACCCCCATGTCTATGCGGGTGATATGGAGAAAAATGAAGACTTATTAGATATATTATAGAATTATTCAACACTGTAAATTGGCCCAAAATTCTATGTTTCTAAAATCCAATAGAAATGAATGGTAAATATATTGTATGGCGGAAGAGGTAGAGAGCAGTCAGTATCATTCCGTCATGTTTGACTCGTTATTTCGATGTCAGAAGTGGTTACTATATTTTTCCCTTTCGTGATAGAACATTTGGTTTACAAGCAGATTCGCTCATTCACGTACATAAGTAGCGTTCCTGCGTCATTAGTCAAACACGACTTCTTGATAACGATCAGCTGGCGATAAGAAACTGCACCAGAGCAAATGGTAACAAATAATTACATTCTAATTAGAACGTTAAAAAAATAAATCTTCTGTTAATGACTTTACTGTAGGGCAGGGGAGGGAGGGAGATTCTTAGCGGACAGTATAAAGTCTAATACTTCTTTAACCCCTTAGTGACCAGTCTATTTTAGGCCCTAATGACCAAGCTTTTTTTTTTAAAGTTTTTCCATCGTCTCATTCGAGGAGCTATAACTTTTTTATTTTTGCATCGACATAGCTGTATAAGGGCTTGTTTTTTTTGCAGGACAAGTTGTATTTTTTAATAGCACCATTTTAGAGTACATATCATTTATTGATTAACTTTTATTTAACTTTTTTTGGGGGTAATAGAAAAAAAACAGCAATTTTGCCACTTTTTTGCGTCCTAAATTTACACCGTTTACCGTGTGGTATAAATAACAAAATAATTGTATTCAGCAGGTCATTACAATTGTAGCGATACAAAATTGATATAGATTTTTTATGTTTTACTACTTTTACTCAGTAAAAACCACTTTTCTTTAAAAAACAAATTTGTTTTTTTGTCTCCATATTTGAAGAGGCATAACTTTTATTTTTCCGCCGATGCAGCTGTATGAGGACTTTTTTTTTGCGGGATGACTTGTACTTTTTATTGGTAACATTTTGGAGTCCATGCAACTTTTTGATCACTTCCTATCAGAGTTTTCTTAAGGCAGGACTCACAGAAAACAGCAATTCTTGCATTGTTGTATATTTTATTTTTATGCCGTTCACCGAGTGGGTTAAATAATGTAGTGACTTTATAGTTGGTGGTTGTTACGGACGTGGCGATACCAAATATGTGTAACTTTTAAATGTTTATTTTTTTTTAAATAATAATAATAATAAAGCATTTTGTAATTTGGGAAAAAGTGTGTTTTTTCATTTTTTTTCACATATTTTTTTATTATTAAAGTGTAGCTAAACGTTTGACAAACTTCTAACATGTCATAGTGAAACGTCAGAAGTTTGGATTAGTGGGGGTCTGAGCACTGAGACTCCCACCAATCGTTAGAACGAAGCAGCTGAAGGTCTGTGGTGAGCGCTCAGCTGCTTCGTGTCTGTTCGGCTTTTTCCGGAAATAAATGTATCATAGACTTTCCATTGAGTCCGTACACCGATACCGATTTATTTCCGGAAAAAAACGAACAGACACTAAGCGGCAGAACGCTCACACGAGTGCTTCAGTTTTTTCGTTTTAGCGATTGGTGGGGGTCTCAGTGCTCGGACCCCCACCAATCCACACTTCTGAGATGCCCCCAGCTCCCATAGAAGACACCGGCATCCTGCGATCTTAGTCAGGGTGCCGGTGGTGTGAGAGAGGGAGCTCCCTCCCTCTCTCCAAAACTACTCAGATGCGGCACTCGCTATTGAGCGCCGCATCTGAGCGTTAAAAGGGCGAGATCAATACTGATATCGATCTCACCCGTTTGAACAGCTCTGCTCCCTTTAACTGCTCCCGGCGCGGTTTATTTATTACAATGCAGCACCGTGAAAAGACATATATTATTTAAATTAATGTAAGTTTTTATTATAAACATTTTTTATTTTTATTTTTTTATCTTTTATGATTATCAATGCAAATATAAATCCTGAAATACTTCAGTTTTTACAGTGGCCACTCGCATTTATACAAGATGCTGATGTTTAGGCCACGTTCACACGTGGCGGAATTGCTGTTGAATTCCACTGTGGACAGTCCGCAGTGGAATTCTCCAGCGGCCGTTTTTTACATTTGTTTCTATATATTTTTAGGAAACTTAGTTCAGACGTTGCGGAGAATAACTGTGCGGCTGCGGTGCAGAATTTTTCCTTCAGCAGCAAGCGCATTATGTTGTGGAGAAGCAGTGGAATCTCACTTCGGATTTCAGTCTTTGCAATGCAAAAACTGAAATCTGTGGCAAGTCCGCTGTCTTTTCTGCAACGTCTGAATTACCTGTCAAATATGAAAATGTTGGTGCAGATTCGTTGCGTAATTGCCCCAAATCTGCACCAACATTTGCTGCGGAAAATTTCTGCCACGTGTGACCGTGGCCTTACTGTTTCCAGGAGTTACTGATCAGCTTTACTGTGTAGACCGGGACAGCGTCAACCCGTCATCTCACTATAAATAGAGGATGGGGTCAGCAATGTCATTTCATTAGCATTAGGGTATGTGGTCAGCAGGTCATCTCATTATCATTTTATGTGGCCGGGGATATAAAAGATTTTTCTTTTTTTTTTAGATAAATTAGGATAGGACAGTAACACTATATAACATATACACAGACATAGCACGGTTATGCCCCTGTTACTCCCTGGTCATTAAGGGAGGGGGTTGTGCTCTTCCTCTTCCTGGAGACTAACAATCTATGACACTTCTTTGTCAATTAAATTCTCATTCATTGCTGCTGCCGCAAAGCAAACACACCCTGTTGTATTGTATATACAGTTAATACAGAAAGTAATTAGGTGTCTCAAATAAGGTTGCCCCCTGGGGAAACATTTTACAAGAAAAGCAATATTTAAAAAAAAAAACAATCAGAAAATGATGACGAATCAAAACATAAAGTAAATGATAATGTTGCAGAACCATTACACAATAATTAACCCCCTTTACACACCATGTCACACCGTCATTCCTATAACACTTCCCTATAACTATGTAATGAGTCACTCTCATTATAATGCACTTTCATTCCGTTCCTGGGTTTTCGCCCAAGTTATTACTTTCACTCATGCACAAATAAAATGACACATAATAATAATACAGCCGCACAGTCATGAAAGAACCTGCTCAGGAGGTGTCTAAGTAGTGCATAATGTTATAGCTGGACTTTCCTTCACCGGAGGCAGCCATTCAAATAAATGGCCTAGTACTGTATCTAAATAGTGGTTTGTTGATATACCCCCGACACTCAGCACCAGTGGAACTTGCCATGCCAGCTCAAAACTTTCCCCCAACTATGCCCCTGTAATACAATAATACTATTTTTTTTTTAAATAGTCCGCCAACAGTATTTTCCAAGGTATGTAATTTTCACATTTAACATACAAACTCCTATAATACTGCTCCTATGTACATTAATATAACTACTATAATACTGCTGCCTATATACAAGTATATAACTACTATAATACTGCCCCCTATATACAAGAATATAACTACTATAATACTGCCCCTATATAGAAGAATATAACTACTATAATACTGCCCCCTATATACAAGAATATAACTACTATAACACTGCTCCTATATACAAGAATATAACTACTATAATACTGCTCCTATATACAAGAATGTAACTACAATAATACTGCCCCTATATACAAGAATATAACTACTATAATACTGCTCCCTATATACAAGAATATAACTACTATAATACTGCCCCTATATACAGGAATATAACTACTATAATACTGCCCCCTATATACAAGAATATAACTACTATAATACTGCCCCTATATACAAGAATATAACTACTATAATACTGCTCCTATATACAAGAATATAACTACTATAATACTGCCTCCTATATACAAGAATATAACTACTATAAACCTGCCCCTATATACAAGAATATAACTACTATAATACTACTCCTATATACAAGAATATAATTACTATAATACTGCCCCCTATATACAAGAATATAACTACTATAATACTGCCCCTATATACAAGAATATAACTATTATAATACTGCTCCCTATATACAAGAATATAACTACTATAATACTGCCCCTATATACAAGAATATAACTACTATAATACTGCCCCTATATACAGGAATATAACTACTATAATACTGTCCCCTATATACAAGAATATACTATTATAATACTGCCCCTATATACAAGAATATAACTACTATAATACTGCTCCTATACACAAGAGTATAACTACTATAATACTGCCCCCTATATACAAGAATATAACTACTATAATACTGCCCCCTATATACAAGAATATAACTACTATAACACTGCTCCTATATACAAGAATATAACTACTATAATACTGCTCCTATATACAAGAATATAACTTCTATAATACTGCTCCTATATATAAGAATATAACTACTTTAATACTGCTCCTATATACAAGAATATAACTACTATAATACTGTCCCTATATACAAGAATATAACTACTATAATACTGCCCCTATATACAAGAATATAGCTACTATAATACTGTCCCTATATACAAGAATATAACTACTATAATACTGCCCCTATGTACAAGAATATAACTACTATAATACTGCCCCCTATATACAAGAATATAACTACTATAATACTGTCCCTATATACAAGAATATAACTACTATAATGCTGTCCCCTATATACAAGACTATAACTACTATAATACTGCTCCTATATACAAGAATATAACTACTATAATAGTGCCCCCTATATACAAGAATATAACTACTACAACACTGCTCCTATATACAAGAATATAACTACTATAATACTGCCCCCTATATACAAGAATATAACTACTGTAATACTATGATAAAGTTTGTAGGAGAATTTCATCTGCCTGAGTTCCTCTATATACTAATATATGATAAATTAATGCTGTCCCCTATATACAAGACTATAACTACTATAATACTATAATACTGCCCCCTATATACAAGAAAATAACTACTATAATACTGCCCCTATATACAAGAATATAACTACTATAATACTGCCCCTATATACAAGAATATAACTACTACAACACTGCCCCTATATACAAGAATATTACTATTATAATACTGTCCCCTATATACAAGACTATAACTACTATAATACTGCTCCTATATACAAGAATATAACTACTATAACACTGCTCCTATATACAAGAATATAACTACTACAACACTGCTCCTATATACAAGAATATAACTACTATAATACTGCTCCTATATACAAGAATATAACTACTATAATACTGCTCCTATATACAAGAATATAACGACTATAATACTGCCTCCTATATACAAGAGTATAACTACTATAATACTGCTCCCTATATACAAGAATATAACTACTATTATACTGCCCCCTATATACAAGAATATAACTACTATAATACTGCTCCTATATACAAGAATATAACTACTATAATACTGCTCCTATATATACAAGGATATAACTACTATAATAGTGCCCCCTATATACAAGAATATAACTACTATAATACTGCCCCCTATATACAATAATATAACTACTATAATACTGCTCCTATATACAAGAATATAACTACTATAATACTGCCTCCTGTATACAAGAATATAACTACTATAATACTGCCCCCTATATACAAGAATATAACTACTATAATACTGCTCCTATATACAAGAATATAACTACTATAATACTGCTCCTATATACAAGAATATAACTACTATAATGCTGCTCCTATATACAAGAATATAACTACTATAATACTGCCCCCTATATACAAGAATATAACTACTATAATACTGCTCCTATATACAAGAATATAACTACTGTAATACTATGATAAAGTTTGTAGGAGAATTTCATCTGCCTGAGTTCCTCTATATACTAATATATGATAAATTGTGATTATTATAATTTTCATATTTAGAAAACTTCTTAATGTTAAGCAGGTGTCACTTATTCCCGGCAGATGCGTTTGTTTTCCCCTCCATTCCTCCTGTATCCATATTTATATTTGCAGTTTAGGTTTAATGTGCTCTTAAATATTTATTAGATGTCAGTTCGGGTTCCGTCTCCTCAAACACAGTCATGCAGATTGGTGATACAGCAGGTAGCAGCGCAGCCCACGGCTCAGCCTTCTAGGGGTCACCTTCAGAAAGAATTAATTGGTGACTGCTTTCTCATTATATAAATACATAGATTTATTATGGGCGCTCGGGTCGCACGTTCCAGGTCCAGCAGGATAGGCCAGTATGTAAAATATTAAGTCTAGAGACATAAATTTTCTCCAGCCATAAACGCTAACAATTTCTGGGATATGGAGGACGGAAGACCCTGAGGTCTCCTTGGTCCGAAGTCGCCACGGAGGAACCTTCAACTTGTGCTTCTCGGTTTCCATCATCATCTTGATTTAGTATTATTACTACAGAGCAGCAACATATTCTGTGGCGTTGTATGGAGATGGTTTCATTTATATAGGACCAGGTGGATGAATTCACCTCCTTGCTGCTACTATAGAACATTAAAGAGGTCGTCTCAACAAGTCGTGCCAAGTCCTCCAGAGCGGGAGCCATTTTTACTAGCAGGGCCAGGACAAGGATTAGGCAGTGATGGGATGAGGGGCACAATTGGGCATGGCAACAATAAATGCATAATCATCCTTTCTGAATTTAGGACGTGCTGACTATACAGAGATGATCGGCACTACATATACGCTGCTTAGCTCTACCATGCAGAAGTAGTCTGTTACAGATCGCTCCTGCTGGGAGTTTCTCCTCCAGGGCTGATCCCTAGCACAGGATAGGTCACATAGAGAAGAGGAGCGCAGCTCTGAAGGAACGGGGATGAGGTGGATAAATAATACAGCAGGGAAGACTGTGACCGGGGAGTTCCATATGGGGTCATTGTGGCTGCCCATAAAGAGGAACTTGTGGCTGACGTTTAGGGGCATCACGACTGCCAATATATAAAGGCATTGTGGTTGACGCTTGGGCGTTGTGACCAGTAACAGAGGGGTATAGTGACTTGTGCTGTGGGTACAGTGACTGGCAAAAGGGGGCATTGTGGCTAATTATAGGGGAATTCTGTCTGACAGTGGGTGCATATGGTGTCTGGAAATAGGGGGACATTGTGAGCGAATTTGTGGCAGACACTGCGAGGCATTGTGGCTAGCAAAACGGGTTCATTGTGGCTGGAATTATGTTTGAGAATTGAGGACATTGTGGTTAATGTTGGATGCATTTTAGGGGTACACTGTGGCTGACACTGTATGGGGCTGTTTGTATTAGGAAGGATCGGGAGCAATTTGCTTTATCTGTCTTGGGCGCCGTAGCAGCTTGTCCTGTCCCTGCTTTCTGCTCTGGCTAATAGAAGGGGGTCCTAAGTAGTAGACCTAGACCTTTCTCCATGATGTCCAAGGGCCTGTAGACTTTTCCGATATTGCATTTAGCCATGTTCTATAAGAAGGGCCTGAAGACATGGGACAGCGTCTTGACATGAAAGACAGTCTTTGGCGTCTTCTTAATTTAACCATAAAGACTCATATGGACAGGGATAGTCGTCTTGAGACAACTCTTTGAACAGTTCGGCAATATCGCAGTGCCCAATGGTCATCAAATTAATGGTCTGGTACCTAACCAAGACAACACTGTCCAGAGGTGAACCTCCAGCTGAGGGGCTCCGTGGAGCGAATTACCACAATCATACTTCTATATCGCTTACCATCTCGTATTATGTGATCGAACGGAGCCAGGGAAAGTGGCATCCTAAAGTTATACTGCCAGTGGTTTAGGGTGGTTACCGCAATACTCTGCAAATTTGACCACTATAGACTCCAAGATGAGACAAAACTGTTATACCTGCTCGTAACGATAAACTTGCTAAGGATATAGCCGAGTTTTTTATTCATCACTCCATGATATCTTGATCGTCGAGCAGTGGTATTCTATCAGATTAACCCTTTGGAAACACGGCCAATTTGCGTTTTTTCATTTTTGTTTTATCCGCCCCACCTTCCAAAAGCCATAACTTCTTTGTTTTTTTTGTCGACGGGTCCGGTGCACAAAAGAGACAAATAGAAACCACGGGCACCGGCTCCGTCACCATTGAAATTAAAGGACACCTCTGGTTTCCATCGATGTCAGTTTGTGTCTGCTTAGGGTCCCGTTCTGACAGAAACCTCAGACGGAACGCCAGAACGGGACCCCAACGCAGATGTGAACAGAGCCTAAGGAGTACAAAGATGGCCCCTAGGATGCCATAACAACCATTGTAACCGGCTGATCAAAGAGAACTTTGATTCCACCCGTGGCAGTGAGGTGTCGGCTGTATAACACAGCCGTCACCCGCCGAGTATGGAGAGCGCTCAGCCTGTGAGCGCGCTCTATACATCCCCTTGGCGACAGCAACGTAATAGTTCATGGAATGTCGCCAAGGGGTTAATATATTGCGTTCTCATTTATTTATATTGCTCTGCCAACATATTTTGCAGCACTGCACAGAAATAGTCATCACTCTCGTCAGTTCCTGTTCTTAAAGGGGATCTGTCACTAGGTCATATAAATTGAACTGATTTACTGACATGAATCGCAATGTCTTTCTGATTCCAGCGCTGTTTTTCTTTTTTTCCTGGACCCCCCTGTTCCAGAGATATGGCCCACTGTTATCTTGACTCCCTCTATGCTACTTTGCTGCAGTTAGCCAACAGGGCGGGAACTACTCTTAAGCTGCCTCGCACTGATTGGTCTGCATCAGAGGTAAGGGAAGCTAGCTCCACCCCGTTGGCTAACTACAGCAAATTAGCATAAACGCAACCAACACAACACTGGGTCATATCTCTGGAACGGGGGGGTTCAGAAAAAAAAGAAAAACAGCTTTGGAAACAGGGAGACAGGGAGGTCAGTTAACTAGTTCAACTTATATGACCCAGTGACATGTTCTCTTTTAGGGACACATTAATAGGAAGCCAATAAACCTGTTAGTAGATTTTTTTTTGGGAGTGTGGAAGGAAACGTAGAGATCATACAGACTACATGCAGATGTTGCCCATAGCGTGATTCAAACCCAGGATCCCAGCGCTACAAGACCGTTAAAGATTAAACTCTGCTACATCTGCTGCATTTCTATATAGTAGGGGTGACATTTAGCTGTAATGATTCGTTGGTTAATGGTGCGGTAAATGACCGGCGGACATGTGATGTGGCCATATTATATAAGAAGGTCCTGAAGATGTCAGATGCCTTCAGGACATGGAACGCATCTCCTGTTGTCTTCTAAGCCGACCCGTATGAAGTTATTTGGATGTAGTGTAATGGATTTTGCTATTTGAGAATACATTTAAGCATCCCGACAGATGGTGGCTTTTGCTATACTGCGTTGGTAAATGGAGCAGTACAACATATAGCGTGGGGGGGGGGCTATTTGAAAGTATGAAGGATAAGACGACCTTGAGAAATAAAGAGATGTGTTCTGGAGCGGATACTCTGGTCTGATCTTTTCACAACTTCATTTTACTGACATATCCCCAGGGCTCTGATGCAAATGATAAACATGCAAACGCTTTACAGGGCGCTCAGTGTACCTTAAAGTGCAAATTCTGCTGTGAAGGGAAAAAAGCCTGACAGATGCACTTTGGTTATTGCTGCCAAGGAAATGACCAAAGGAAAAAGAAAAATCATTCAGTGTTTATTACGCTGAGCTGTGTATAATGATATTAACTATTAAGCTGCATGCAGGAGCCATGACAATGCTGATCCACAGAAGTACCTGTGTACACGGACACCACTAGAGAATCACAGAAATACTGGGGTCTGACCAAAGAGGGGGCAGTATTATAGAAGTTATAGTCTTGCATATAGGGGCAGTATTACAATAGCTATATTATTGTACATAGGGGGCAGTATTATAGTCGTTATATTCTTGTATTTAGGAGCAGTATTATAGTAGTTATATTCTTGTATATAGGAGCAGTATAATAGTAGTTATATTCTTGTATATAGGGGGCAGTATTATAGTAGTTATATTCTTGTATATAGGCGCAGTATTATAGTAGTTATATTCTTGTATATAGGAGCAGTATTATAGTAGTTATATTCTTGTATATAGGGGAGTATTATAGTAGTTATATTCTTGTATATAGGAGCAGTATTATAGTAGTTATATTCTTGTATATAGGAGGCAGTATTATAGTAGTTATATTCTTGTATATAGGGGGCAGTATTATAGTAGTTATATTCTTGTATATAGGAGCAGTATTATAGTAGTTATATTCTTGTATATAGGGGGCAGTATTATAGTAGTTATATTCTTGTATATAGGAACAGTATTATAGTAGTTATATTCTTGTACATAGGGGGCAGTATTATAGTAGTTATATTCTTGTATATAGGAGCAGTATTATAGTAGTTATATTTTTGTATATAGGGACAGTATTATAGTAGTTATATTCTTGTATATAGGAGCAGTATAATAGTAGTTATATTCTTGTATATAGGAGCAGTATTATAGTAGTTATATTCTTGTATATAGGAGGCAGTATTATAGTAGTTATATTCTTGTATATAGGGGGCAGTATTATAGTAGTTATATTCTTGTATATAGGAGCAGTATTATAGTAGTTATATTCTTGTATATAGGGGGCAGTATTATAGTAGTTATATTCTTGTATATAGGAACAGTATTATAGTAGTTATATTCTTGTACATAGGGGGCAGTATTATAGTAGTTATATTCTTGTATATAGGAGCAGTATTATAGTAGTTATATTTTTGTATATAGGGACAGTATTATAGTAGTTATATTCTTGTATATAGGAGCAGTATAATAGTAGTTATATTCTTGTATATAGGAGCAGTATTATAGTAGTTATATTCTTGTATATAGGAGGCAGTATAAGGGCGGGTTCACACATGGCGGAATTCCACTTAAATTCCGCTGCGGACACTCCGCAGCGTTAATCCGCAGCGGAGCCGTTTCCCCATTGACTTTCACTTTAAATTAGCAGTGTTCGTTTACACGATGCGTACAATTCCGCTGCGGAGCATAGGCTGCGGAGCGGAATTTGGTGTCCGCAGCATGCTCTGTCTGTTGCGGAGCAGTGGCGGACTCATGGCGGAATTTCTCCATTGACTTCAATGGAGATTCAAAGTTCCGCAATGAAGTCCGCAGCTGTCATGCACATGTCATGTGTGCTGCGGATACGTCTTGCTTTTTTAACTTGACATTTCTTCATTCTGGCTGGACCTATGTATTTCTAGGTCTACAGCCAGACTGAGGAAGTCAATGGGGCTCCCGTAATGACGGGAGCGTTGCTAGGAGACGTCTGTAAATAGTCACTGTCCAGGGTGCTGAAAGAGTTAAGCGATCGGCAGTAACTGTTTCTGCACCCGGGACAGTGACTACCGATCCCAATATACATGTATCTGTAAAAAAACATATAAGTTCATACTTACCGAGAACTCCCTGCGTCTGTCTCCAGTCCGGCCTCCCAGGATGACGTTTCAGTGTAAGTGACGGCTGCAGCCAATCACAGGCAAAGCACAGGCTGCAGCGGTCACATGGACTGGCGCGTCATCCAGGGAGGTCGGGCTGGATGCCGAAAGAGGGACGCGTCACCAAGACAACGGCCGGTAAGTATGAAAATCGTTTCCTTTCACTAGGGAAAGTGCTGTCCCTTCTCTCTATCCTGCACTGATAGGGAGAAGGGAAGCACTTTTCCCGCAGTCTGCAGCAGCTAGTCCGCATCAATGTACTGCACATTTTGTGCAGATCCGCTGCAGAATCTGCAACGCAGATTCTGTGCGGCATCGATGCGGACAGTTGCGGAGGAATTCCGCCATGTGTGGTCATGCCCTTATAGTAGTTATATTCTTGTATATAGGAGCAGTATTATAGTAGTTATATTCTTGTATATAGGGGCAGTATTATGGTAGTTATATTCTTGTATATAGGGGCAGTATTATAGTAGTTATATTCTTGTATATAGGAGGCATTATTATAGTAGTTATATTCTTGTATATAGGAGGCATTATTATAGTAGTTATATTCTTGTATATAGGGGCAGTATTATAGTAGTTCTATTCTTGTACATAGGGGGCAGTATTATAGTAGTTATATTCTTGTATATAGGGGGCAGTATTATAGTAGTTATATTCTTGTATATAGGGGGCAGTATTATAGTAGTTATATTCTTGTATATAGGAGCAGTATTATAGTAGTTATATTCTTGTATATAGGGGGCAGTATCATAGTAGTTATATTCTTGTCCATAGGAGAGGATAGACGTGTGCTTGTGAGCTCCCTGTTAGGACTATGCATGGCTTCTGACCCAGGTGGAGGGGAGGGGTCCTGGGCTGATGATCCTGGGAAAGCCCAGAGTCTGGAGTTTGGCCTGCAGCATGGAGATGGTGGAGGTGATGATCTGGAAATGGTGGCTGGTGAGTCAACTGAATCTCATGATGTTGGTAAATTGTGCACAAAAATGACAAAGAAAAATATCTTTAAAATGGAAATGCAAGTTCGCAAATTGAGAACTGAAATTAACCAAGAGACTGATCCAAAGGCAAAGCTGATGAAATGTGAGTGTCTGGATGTTTGCACACGTGAGCTGGTGATATTGAAGGAGAGATTGCAGAAAGAATCATGCACAGTACCCAAAATAAAGAACTGGGCAATTGAGAACAAAAGGGAGACCAGAGCCCAAACTGTGAAGAGAAAAAATATCATTGCAAAAAAAGACACTGACTATAAGACTGTGTATAATATTGTGGCACAGGGAAACCCTGGAAGATATGAGTGTGCAATGGCTGGAGGTTCACAACTCCCATCATGTGTGGGGTCTGTGCAATCAGTCAACAAAAATGCTGCTAAAGCGGCAGAGAAATGTGTGCCAGCTGACGAGGGGTTAACTGCAGTAGACTCTATGTGCAGTACTGATGAAGTGAATGCGAGTGGCACTCCTGGGAGTGAGCAAGAAAGTGCCTCATGTCCTGATATTATAAGTGAGACCTCGCTCAGCGCGGTGATTGACAGTCTGATATCGGATGAACCAGCGGCACAGGCTGAGGCGGACATTGCAGACCCTGTTCTGGAGGTTCAGCCGTCCGCAGTGTCAGTGAATGGAGTGCAGGTTACACAGCGATCAGGAGCAGATACAGGAGGATCTGCAGTACAATCAGCTGAGGAGAGGTCCAGTCCTGACCCACCTGCTGACAGACCTCAGTACAGGAGACTGTTCTCCAGCGTCACAAGACCGACTAACCCCACACCTCCGAGGAGGAACACGGTCAGAATCAGGTACTCAGGACCAGAGGAAAACATCCCCTCCAGACTCTACATTGGGAAAGTTTTGTTGAAGGAGTTTATGAAGTTTAAAGCTTCTGAGGTGTTCGCTCTGATCCACGTTCCCTCCAGCAGGAATTATGACATCAGTTTCAAGCTGCAATATAGTCTAGACTTATTCTTGAGTATTTATAACGATACAAAGGAGCACGCGATGTGGGAGCATCTACATGTCATCCAGCTGACTAAACCCCAGGTAGTCACCGCCACCGTCCTGTTCCAGTCTGAGGTGGTAGCTCTGGCAGATTTGCAGCACTGGTTGAGCAGATATTGTGAGGTGAAGAGACTGCCAACAAAGATCTATGATGAGGAGGAGATCTGGAATGGAGGATATTCTGTCAAGATCCAGCTGGTTCAGGAGAATGGAGTGACCAGACATCTGCCGCACTCCTTCTACCTGGGCTCGGAGAGAGGCGTATGTTACTACCCTGGTCAACCGCGACTGTGCCATAGATGTGGGGGCAGACACCTGGCATTCAACTGTTCCCGTATTAAGTGCTCACTATGTGGTCAGTTTGGGCATGTGAAGGATGATTGTACAGGACCTGTCATCTGTAACCTGTGCTTAGGACCTGGACATACATTCCGGGAGTGTCCGCATGCAGAACATAATAAGGAGGAGACCTTTAAAGGAGCCATGGAAGAAGAGCAGGAGGATGTCTCCATATGTGTAGATACAACCCCAGAACCTGGAAGTCCCAGCGAGGATGTGAGCCGAAGTACCAGAGACCCTGCTCCAGAGACGAATGTCCTATCTGTGGATGCTGCACAAGTGTCACCAGCCACTGAAAATAGAGGTCATGCTAAAAGCAAAATACCCAGTCACTCTGTCACCAAAACATCTAAACATCTGCCCAACACCAGTAAGGAGCCAGCTGAGCCAGCCGCAGCGACCAGTAAGGAACCAGCTGATCCAGCCGCAGCGACCAGTAAAAAACCAGCTGATCCAGCCGCAGCAGCCAGTAAAAAACCAGCTGATCCAGGCGCAGCGACCAGTAAAAAACCAGCTGATCTAACCGCAGCGACCAGTAAAAAACCAGCTGATCCAGCCGCAGCGACCAGTATGGATGAGGAGGGATTTCAGACGGTTAAAAGGAGAAGTAAAACAGATGATTCTTCTAGGAAAAAAATCACTGCTGCAAAGAAATAACCGGAGTCTCCAGTGCTGGCGATAACTGGGGGACGTTACTGTGCACTGGGGGAAGATGAACAGGAAGAAGAAGCAGAGATGGAGCAAGTCTCCTCACACAACCCAGATGATGAACCTCAGGATGAAGATGCTGACCCCCCAATGTCCACCAAAAGATGGGGTGTAACGGGACATAGTAGTGGAAGGGGGAAAAAAAAAGTAGGAAAGATCTGTAACCAAGAAGAGGCTGAAAATCACCTCTATTAATGTGAAGAATAGGAGCAGGCGGCGGGCGATATTCCAGCGTCTGTCTGGCGACAAACCCAATGTCCTCTTTATACAAGAGACTTATCTACAGAGTAATGTCCCTGCTGTGTCCCTGCAGTCACCACATCTAGTGGGACAGTGAAACTCTCAGCTGCTGTATGGAGACTTCTAGCCCGAACTCAGTTTATATCATAGAGGTTCACTATATGTTATAAATGGGGTGACCGTGTACCCTCTGTGGTGTGCGCGATGCTGCCCGGTCACCAATAAAGAAGAACTCTCCTGTAATACTGTCTAGAATAATATCATGAAAAATAGTTGATACTGGAGCAATATTCATATATTATGGTTTGTTTAATGATTGTGATGTTATTAAGAGACAAATGTTTATTTTCTTTATCTGTTATGAGTGTATTGCAAAGGTATTGTAATATTTTGTTGCAAGTTTTCAAATAAAAAAGATAATTATAGTAGTTATATTCTTGTATATAGGGAGCAGTATTATAGTAGTTATATTCTAGTATATAGAGGCAGTATTATAGTAGTTATATTCTTGTATATAGGGGGTAGTATTATAGTAGATATATTCTTGTATATAGGGGGCAGTATTATAGTAGTTATATTCTTGTATATAGGGACAGTATTATAGTAGTTATATTCTTGTATATAGGGAGCAGTATTATAGTAGTTATATTCTTGTATATAGGGACAGTATTATAGTAGTTATATTCTTGTATATAGGGGCAGTATTATAGTAGTTATATTCTTGTATATAGGGAGCAGTATTATAGTAGTTATATTCTTGTATATAGGGGTAGTATTATAGTAGTTATATTCTTGTATATAGGGGCAGTATTATAGTAGTTATATTCTTGTATATAGGGAGCAGTATTATAGTAGTTATATTCTTGTATATAGGGGTAGTATTATAGTAGTTATATTCTTGTATATAGCGGCTGTATTATAGTAGTTATATTCTTGTATATATAGCAGTATTATAGTAGTTATATTCTTGTATATAGGGGCAGTATTATAGTAGTTATATTGTTGTATATAGGGGGCAGTATTATAGTAGTTATATTCTTGTATATAGGAGGCAGTATTATAGTAGTTATATTCTTGTATATAGGGGGCATTATTATAGTAGTTATAATCTTGTATATAGGGGCAGTATTATAGTAGTTATATTCTTGTATATAGGGGCAGTATTACAGTAGTTATATTCTTGTATATAGGAGGCAGTATTATAGTAGTTATATTCTTGTATATAGGAGCAGTATTATAGTAGTTATATTCTTGTATATAGGGGCAGTATTATAGTACTTACATTCTTGTATATAGAGGCAGTATTATAGTAGTTATATTCTTGTATATAGGGGCAGTATTATAGTAGTTATATTCTTGTATATAGAGGCAGTATTGTAGTAGTTCTATTCTTGTATATAGGGGCAGTATTATAGTAGTTATATTCTTGTATATAGCAGCAGTATTATAGTAGTTATATTCTTGTATATAGGGGGCAGTATTATAGTAGTTCTATTCTTGTATATAGGGGACATTATTATAGTAGTTATATTCTTGTATATAGGGGCAGTATTTTAGTTATATTCTTGTATATAGGGGCAGTATTATAGTACTTACATTCTTGTATATAGAGGCAGTATTATAGTAGTTATATTCTTTTATATAGGGGCAGTATTATAGTAGTTATATTCTTGTATATAGGGGCAGTATTATAGTAGTTCTATTCTTGTATATAGGGGCAGTATTATAGTAGTTCTATTCTTGTATATAGGGGCAGTATTATAGTAGTTATATTCTTGTATATAGGGGCATTATTGTAGTTATATTCTTCTATATAGGAGCAGTATTATAGTAGTTATATTCTTGTATATAGGGGCAGTATTATAGTAGTTATATTCTTGTATATAGGGGGCAGTATTATAGTAGCTATATTCTTGTATATAGGGGCAGTATTATAGTAGTTATATTCTTGTATATAGGGGGCAGTATTATAGTAGTTATATTCTTGTATATAGGGGCTGTATTATAGTAGTTATATTCTTGTATATAGGGGGCAGTATTATTGTAGTTATATTCTTGTATATAGGGGCAGTATTATAGTAGTTATATTCTTGTATATAGGGGGCAGTATAAGGGCATGACCAGACGTGGCGTAATTACTCTGGAATTCCGCTGCGGACAGTCCGCAGCGGAAATCCGCAGCGTACACATACTCCATTGCCTTCCACAGCTTTGTGGTTGGGTTCGTTTACACGTTGCGGACAATTCCGCTGTGGAGCATAGGCTGCGGTGTGGAATTTGGTGTCCGCAGCATACAATGGTTGTTGCGGACGTGTTGCGGACTGGTGCGGGACTCATTGCGGAATTTCTCCATTGACTTCAATGGAGAGTCAAAATTCCGCAATGAAGTCCACAGATGTTATGTGTGCTGCGGAGCGTATTTGTTTTATGAACATGACATTTCTTCATTCTGGCTGGACCTATGTATTTCTAGGTCTACAGCCAGACTGAGGAAGTCAATGGGGCTCCCGTAATTACGGGTGTCTACGTGTGTGCACCCGTAATTACGGGAGCGTTGCTAGGCGACGTCAGTAAATAGTCACTGTCCAGGGTGCTGAAAGAGTTAAACGATCGGCAGTAACTGTTTCTGCACCCTGGACAGTGACTTCTGATCACAATATACCTCAACCTGTAAAAATAATAGAAGTTCATACTTACCGAGAACTCCCTGCTTCTTCCTCCAGTCCGGCCTCCCAGGATGACGTTTCAGTCTAAGTGACGGCTGCAGCCAATCACAGGCCAATCACAGGCTGTAGCCAATCACAGGCCAGTCACAGGCTGCAGCCAATCACAGGCCAATCACAGGCTGCAGCGGTCACATGGACTGCCGCGTCATCCAGGGAGGTCGGGCTGGATGCCCAAAGAGGGACGCGTCACCAAGACAACGGCCGGGTAAGTATGAATTTATTTTTACTTTTACTAGGGAAAGGGCTGTCCCTTCTCCCCCACAATATGCAACGCCCAGTCCGCATCAATTTAATGCCCATTTTAGGCAGAGCCGCAACAGAATCTGCAACGCAGATTCTGTGCGCCATTGATGCGGACAGTGGCGGAAGAACTCTGCCACGTCTGGGCATGCCCTTATAGTGATTATATTTTTGTACAAAGGAGTAGATTGTCCAGTAGGGGGCAACATACATAACATAAGAATGCTCTTCCCAGAATTTAAAGACTATAATAATCTTTGCTTCATCTTTAATCATGATGAGAGTAACGTTTGAATTGTATAAATTTGTATTGGGCAAAATCTATTGTTTACAATGTATTTACTGTATAACTTAGGTTTGACTGTATATACCTATTATATTATTTCGGTTTCAGATTTTTTTCAATCTCCCAGGTTGAATTTGCAGTAAATTAATATTGAAATAGAAATCCTTCTGACTTGGTTTCTTCCCGTGTTACTCTATAGATTGTATTGCACGATTACCGGGTACAATCCGTGAGAGACTTTTCTTCTTTTCTGTGGGACTGCAGGCTATAAATGATATTAAGAAGAATGTACCTTTAATGCGCCTCGGGCTGGATTACAGGAATTAATGCTCTGTAAAATGATCTACACTTTTCCATTTTGTGTGTGTTTTTAAGCATGAATCAGAGAATTATTTTTTTATAGTCTTTTCACTTTCCAGGGGTATTTGGAATGAAGTTAATAGTGTGTGAACTATTTAATTTATTTCAATGTGGAATTGTATACTAATGAAATGTAACAAAAAAAAAATGGCTGTATAATAGTTGAACCAGATCTTAAATACATAGACGGGACGAGTTAGAAATTTTATATTGAAGGATCAGCAAATACTTTTATTTACAATATAAGGTAAAAATTTTGAACATGACCAATAGGGTAAAAGGGGCAATTACCATACTGCCAACTACTGACTAAACATATATCATGGTACCTGATGTATAACATTTATATTTAAGCATTATATAGCCATACCTCAAATCACAAAGAGGGACAACCGATGCTGGGCGCAGTGATGTCAGTGGCTAATCCTTGAGCGGAATCCCCATTGCCGATGATCTGGCCAGGGATTCCGCTCCAGGAGGAGCCCCTGACGTCAATGTCCATATATGGACAGTGACGTCAAGGGCTTCCCCAAGCACAGCTCTTGAAGTAGTGCTGTGCCAGGGGAGCTCCATCTGCTCTGATTTAATTCTGAAGTAGGGAGCGGATGGTTCCCTGCTTCAGCATTGGGCTCAACTGTGGACGCAGACACAGTCGACAGCGGGAAATAACTCCGGCCACTCGGGACAGCGGGGCACCACCTGAAATCCGGGACCGTTTTGCTGAATCCGGGACGATTGGGAGGTATGATATAGCAATATTATTTGTGCACTGTATGTTATATGTTTACTGTATGGCACTATAATGCAATTTTAGGTGGACATTGTATGGGACTCTTCAAATCCTAAAAATATACCACTATAATCAGCCCAGGTTTTTAAAAGTCCATGCTCTTGAGTGCACTCCTGGGGTGTACAAAGTCCAAGGTTCCAAGCAGTCACAGGGTGCCAATGCAAAATGATAAAAAAAATTTAGGAAAAGAAGCCAGTGGATACCCTGAAGCGTCTTTGGATGTACGTATAATTAAAGATTGTGATGGTGGGCTCCATAGCAGAGTCATACCAATCCCTGCGTCATGCGGCACCCTCTCAGGCACTACAATATACATAACACAGTGCATCAGTTTTGTCAGGAGTATTTCTTTAATGCAGTTCTTGGTATACACAGTGCATAGTGCAACTTGTATAGTAGATAGTAAAGAGTAATAAACTACAATGAAGCTCCAGAGTCCAGTGCTTAACACTTCTCCAGCCGACACTTGCCATTGTGCATGGTGATCTTAGGCTTGTGTGCAACAAATACCATTTCTGGATGCACAGAAATAGAGTTTATAGATGATTTCTATAGTGAGTTATACAACAGAGGATAGGCGACTTTATGTGCCACACGCTTCTGTACTCAGCAGCTCTGCTTTTTAATTTTTTATGCTCTACCCCTTCAAGGCTGAGCTGTTGTTACTTCTAGATGCTTCCACTTCACAATAATAAAACTTACAGGTGACTGGGGCAGATCTAATAGATAATAATAACACTTACAGGTGACTGGGGCAGAGCTAGCAGATAATAATAACACCTACAAGTGACCGGGGCAGATCTAGCAGATAATAATAACACTTACCAGTGACTGGGACAGATCTAGCAGATAATAACACTTACCAGTGACTGGGACAGATCTAGCAGATAATAATAACACTTACAGGTGACTGGGGCAGATCTAGCAGATAATAATAACACATATAGGTGAGCAGAGCCAATCTGGCAGCTAATAATGACACAGGTGACTGGGGTAGATCTAACGGATAATAATAACACTTACAGATGATGGGTCAGATATAGCAGATAATAATAACACTTACAGATGACTGGGGCAGATCTAGCAGATAATAATAACACTTACAGGTGACCGGGGGAGATCTAGTACATAATAACACTTACAGGTGACTGGGGCAGATCTGGCAGATAATAATAACACTTTCATGTGACCGGGGGAGATTCTAGCTGATGATAATAATAACACTTACAGGTCACTGGGGCAGATCTGGCAGATAATAACACTTACAGGTGACCGGGGCAGATCTAGCAGATAATAATAACACTTACAGGTGACCAGGGCAGATCTAACAGATAATAATAACACTTACAGGTGACCGGGTCAGATCTCGCAGATAGTAATAACGCAGGAGATCGGGGCAGATCTAGCAGAATGGAAATTTCAAAGGTGGCATCCTATAACAGTGCCACGTGTAAAGTCACTGATCTCTTCAGTGCAAACCCCTACTACTAGCAATGTTTGTCTATGGATATTACATGGCTGTGTGCTTGATTTTATGAATTTGTTTTCAATAGATGTGGCTGAAACACCGGAACTCAATCATCCTTGCTGTCCACAGACGTTTGGCCCATAATAGTGTAGGTTTCTTATCTTTATGAGGTTCTGCAGATCTTCTTAAAATCAGACACGATGTGTAAAAGTAAAAGTTACTCCGGCAAAGTTGTTAATCAGAAGTGTTATTTTATCAGTTCCTTGAGACTCGTTGAAGAAGAACGTCGAGTACAGTTCAGTGATTAGATAAAAGCGGCTTCTCAAAGGAACCAAATGAAATAATCACTTCACCTCTGAATAAGACACTGATGAAAATCTCCACTGTAATTGAGAGAAACAGATTACAATCTGCGGTTATTGTGATATATCCTGAATCTAAAAATCTAATGTAACGGGAGAATGTCGGTAATGTAGCGCTGCGGCGGAGTACTCCAGTCATCACTTCATGGATGTACGTGTGTATGGAATCCTTAGTTAGATGTCCATTGAAGGGACAAACCTCTTTACTACCCTAGACCACCAGGGCTATTATTACCATTATCTCCTTCACCCACAAAGACCACTAAAGACAAAAATATTCATCCCTAAACCACACTAGGGTACCAGAGATTTTAATACCGTCAAGCCTGTCTTGGAATATTCACTTATAACCCGTTAGTGACCGCCAATACGCCTTTTCACAGCGCTGCATCTGAATAAAGCTGCACCGCCGGGAGCAGTTAAAACCCCCTGTTCTCAGCTACCGGAGGTAGCTGAGAACTTGGGGCAGCGCTGCTCGAACAGGTGGATCGAAATCCGCCCGTTTAACCCCTTAAATGCAGCGCTCAATAGCGCGTGCGGCATCTAAGAGGTTTTGGGGAGAGGGAGGGAGCTCCCTCTCTCACCCCACTGGCACCCTGCTATGAGATTGCAGGGTGCCAGTGTCTTCTGTGGCAGCCGGGGGCCTAATAAAGGTCTGACTGTAGTGGATGCCTCTGGCATGGCCTAGCAGATGCCTGTCTGTTGTAAACAGACAGGCAGTAATACACTGCAATACAGAAGTATTGCAGTGTATTATAAAAGCGATCGGATGATCGTATACTGAGGTCACCTAGTGGATCGAGCTAAAAAGTAAAAGTTTAAAAAGTTATTAATAAATAAAAAAAATAAAAACCCACTTTTTCCCCTTACAAAATGCTTTATTATGAGAAAAAAAAGTTAAAAAGTTACACATATTTGGTATCGCCGCGTCCGTAACGACCCCAACTATAAAGTTATGACATATTTTAACCCACTCGGGGAACGCCGTAAGAAATAAAATAAAAAACAATGTCAGAATTGCTGTTTTTTTGTTCATCCTGCCCTCAAAAAAATGTGATAAATGATCAAAAAGTGGCATGTACTCCAAAATGGTACTGATAGAAACCACAAGGTGTCCTGCAAAAGAAAATCCCTCATACAGCTGCATCGACAGAAATATAAAAAAGTTATGGCTCTTCAGATATGGAGACACAAAAACACAATTTTGAAAAAATAAAAGTGTTTTTACTGTGTAAAAGTAGTAAAACATAAAAACATAAAACCTATATAATTATGGTATCGCCGCAATAAAAGTTAATCAATACATTATATGTATCCCAAAATGCTGCTAATAAAAAATACAACTTGTTTCGCAAAAAACAAGTCACTATACGACTAGGTCAATGCAAAAATAAAAAAGTTATAGCTCTTTGAATGCGACGATGGAAAAGCTTAAAAAATAGCTTGGTCATCGAGGTTTAAAGAGGCTCTCACCACATTATAAGTGCCCTATCTCATACATACTTTATTAGCGATTTTAGATTTATGCTAATGAGTTGCTTAATGCCCAAGTGGGCGTGTTTTTACTTTAGACCAAGTGGGCGTTGTACAGAGGAGTGTATGACGCTGACCAATCAGTGACCAATCAGCGTCATACACTCCTCTCCATTCATTTACTCAGCACATAGGGATACTGTTAGGTCCTTATGTGCTGTCTTATACTGACACATTAACAATACTGAAGTGTTTAGACAGTGAATAGACATTCCACGGGATGTCTATTCACAATCTCTGCACTTCGTTACTCTGTCTGTGGTAGTTACCACAGAGGAAGCGTGATCTCGCAAGATTACGCGGTAAATGACAGGTTACAACGAGATTACGCTTGATCTGCTGTAACTACCATAGAAACAGTAACGAAGTGCAGGGATTGTGAATAGACATCCCGTGGAATGTCTATTCACTGTCTAAACACTTCAGTATCGTTAATGTGTTAGTATAAGACAGCACATAAGGATCTAGCAGGATCACTATGCGCTGAGTAAATGAATGGAGAGGAGTGCATGACGCTGATTGGTCAGCGTCATACACTCCCCTGTACAACGCCCACTTGGTCTAAAGTACAAACACGCCCACTGGGGCATTAAGCAACTCATTAGCATAAATCTAAAATCGCTAATAAAGTGGTGAAAACAGATCGTTTTATTAAATAAAAAGCATTACTGTCACCTACATCACAGCGGCGATCTCCTTATGTAGGAGACAGGGCACCTATAATGTGGTGACAGAGCCTCTTTAAAATAGGCTGGTCATTAAGGGTTGTGTAGTGAAATAAAATTGGCCATCAATATCTTAATGGTGGAGGTTTGACTATCGGCACCCCCCACGATGAGCTGTTTGAAGGGTCACGGTGGTCCGGTGTACGCTGCTTCCCCTTCATTTATAACACAGCTCCATACTGAACAACAGCGCCACCTTCATAGTGGTGGAGCACAGTATTACAGCTTCCTCCTATTCAAACGGCTCCCTTAAACGCTATGTAAAGCTTCTAAAGAGATTTTTTTTTCTCCATAAAATTGTTTATCGGTGTGTTTTGTGCAACTTTCTAATTACTTTTTATTAAAAAATATTTTTACTTATTGAGATACAGCTGCTTTGTATCCTGTATACAGAGCATCCATGTCTAGCACTGAAACCTGTATCCGTCATGTCCGCGGGACTCAGGATCGAGCTGAAAACCGATCACATCTAAGTTCATTACTTAGATGTGATCGATTACATGCGGATCCAGCTACTTATCCACATCTTGTAATATTGTAGTTTGCACAATGACCACTAGAGCACACACAATAGGCTGTCATTTCCTGTTTTCTGTAGCTCACTTAGCTTTGCTGTATATACTGGGACAAATGAGCAGAGTCATCTCATTATCAATAGAAGGTGGGGGAGTTAATGATAGCTCTATTACTCTGCTGGAGGCCTGGATAAGGCAGGAAACTAACACTATACGCACACTGATACAGCTCTGTATGCAGCTCCCCGGTCACTACATGATCTATGACACTGTTCTGACCATTGATTGCCATTCATTGCAGCTGCCATAAAGCACACACCCTGTTGCAACGTCTATCCAAACAATACTGGAAGAAAGTGTCTATCTCCAATATTGCTGACCCCTGGGAACTTTAATAATGATATTGTAAGTTTGTAACAAATCTTATTTCTGAATGCAGTTTGCAGTGTAAAGAATGGAGGTTAAATGCAGGATCATGTTTTCTGTATGTTTTTATTGTTTTTCTTATAAAAAAAAAACCTTCAAAGATGCAGTGTATGAGAAAAGTGGTATATCAAGTATACAGTACACTTAGTTAAAACTATACACACAATATGGTCAAAAGTATGTGGACACCTGACCATCACACCTATATGGTCATCCCATTCCAAAACTATTGCTTTAAATATGGTTTTGGGCCCCTTTTGCGAATACAACAGCCCCCCATTCTTTTGGGATGATTTTCCACAAGATTTTGGTGTGTCTGTGGGAATTTGTGCCCAGGACGGATGTTGGGAGAGGGGGTCTGGCTCACAATCAACATTCCAATTCATCCCAAAGGTGTTGTATGGTTTTGAAGTCAGGGCGGCCACTCGAGTTCCTCCACAACAAACTTGTCACCCCATGTAATTTTGGAGCTCGCTGTGTGCACAATTGTGTAAACTCTCTTTGTATGCTTTAACATTAACCCTTTACTGAAAATTCGGGGCCAAACCCTGAAAAATTGCCCCCGACCATTACCGCTCCTCCACCAAATGTTACAGTAGTCACTATGTATTCTGATAGGTAACGGCATCCGCCAAACCCAGATTTCTCCATCAGACTTCCAGAGAGTGAACCGTGATTCATCACTCCAGAGAACTCGCTGCTCCAGAGTCCTGTGACGACGTGCTTTACACCACTCTAGCCGCCACTTGGCATTGTGCATGGGGATCTTAAGGCTGGGTTCACACACCCTATTTATGGACGTAATTCGAGCGTTTTAGCCCCGAATTACGTCCAAAAAATACGGCTCCAAAGCGGCAGCAAACATCTGCCCATTGATTTGAATGGGCTTTACGATGTTCTGTGCCGACGGTCATTTTTTTTACGTCAAGCTCCGTCATTTCAGCCGTAACGGAGGCTGCCGTGTGAACATACCCTTACAGTTGACTGGGGCAGAAATTTCACAAACTGACTTGTGGTAAAGGTGGCATCCTACGATAGTGCCACTTGGAAAGTCACTGAGTTCTTCAGTATGACCCATAGCATTGTTTGTTTATAAAGATTACATGACTGTGTGCTTGATTTTATGCACCTGTTTGCGAAGGTTGTGGCTGAAACACCTGAATTCAATCATTAGAAAGGGTGTCCACATACTTTTGGCCATATAGTGTATATACTGTATGTACCTGCAGTCCTTTGAAAAGCCACAGCTAATAAATCAAGATATTGAGATGAATTTGAGTGAAATGACAAACTCAGCTCTGCTACATCTGTACATTATTCAAATGGTGTTTTCTCACCTCCAACATTTTCATCTTTTTTTTTTTATATCAGGAGCTTCAAAGAGATGCTCGTTTTCTGGTTGATGGTGCTAGCATATTTGACATTGTGCAAGGAGAAATAGGTAAGAATATTTGATGGTTCTGCTTATAATAATAAAAAAATAATAATAAAATAATAATAATAATAAAATAATTATTTCTGCTAATGAATGGAAAGAAATAATGATATAAATAAAAAAAAAGCAATACATTAAATCTACAGCTTAGGCTTCGTTCACATCTGCACCATGGTTCCGTGCCGACGTTCCATCTGAACGGAGCCCCGACTAACACAAACGGGAAGCATAGGTGCATTGATTTCAATGGTGACGGATCCGGTGCCAACGGTTTCCGTTTGCCTCAGTTGTGCAAGGGTTCTGTCGTGTTGACGGAATCAATAGCGTAGTCAAAATGACGTAACCCTTGCACAACTGAGACAAACGGAAACCGTTGGCACCGGATCCGTCACCATTGAAAGCAATGGTGATGGAAGCGGAAACCTTTGGTTTCCGTTTGTGTCAGTCAGGGCTCCGTTCCGACGGAAAGCTAAGACGGAACGTCGGAACGGAGCCATGACGCAGATCTGAACGAAGCCTTAGGATGATGCAGACCCACTACATTGCCATGGTAGTAATATTTGAGGAACTCTAGGGTAGTCAAGGGTTAATACCTCACAGTGTAACATGTCTTATATTTATGGTGGTTTAGGATCTTGAAGGGGTTAATAGGACCTGCGGTAGTCTAGGGCAGTAAAGGGTTACATTTTATTTTATTTCATCTAAAGTGGTCCAACATTCTATACGGATAGCAGCTTTGTTTTTCTGATACAAAGCTCCAAATCTTCTGTATAGACAAAGAGTTAAAGGATAAAATTATGCCTACGTGAGGCCACCACTAGAGGGAGCTCACTGCATACAGATTCATACAGCAAATATTGAATTTAATACACGTTGTATAATTCTATGTCGAGAGCTCCCTACAAACGAAATGAATTTTATAAAATAAAGCAGATCTGTCAGCAGACTCTGCTCCCCTATATAAGTGTAGCATAATAGGGGCATGGGTCCACCCTCCTATTAGACAAAAATATTGTGCCATTGGGTTAATAGGAGTGACCAAAGCGTTCCCCCTGCCTCTCCCGCCTCTCCGCGCCTTCCCCACCTCTCCTTGCATCCCTCCATCTCTCCCACCTCTCCTCTCCCCCTTTCCCACCTCTGCTCACCTCCCTCCCTCCATCTCTTCCGCCTCTCCTCACCTCGCTCTGCCTATCCCTCCTCTCCTCACCTCCCCCGCCTCTCCTTACCACCCTCCGCCTCTCCTCGCCTCGCCCACCTCTCCTGCCACTCTTCCCTCCGCCTCTCCCCTCACCTGCCACACCTCTCTCGCCTCTCCTCATCTGCCTCCGTCTCTCCTTGTCTCCCCCCACCTCTCCTGACTCTCCTCCCTCCGCATCTCCCCTTATCCCCCGCTTCTCCCACCTATTCTCTCCTCCTTCCACCTATCTCGCATTTCCTCACCTCCCTCCGCCTCGGCCGCCTCTTTTCTCCTCCCCCACCTCTCTTGCCTCTTCTCCCCTTCCTCCGCCTCTCCTCTCCTCACAGTGATTAATGGGCTGCTGTGTATGAAGATAAAGAATCAATGTGACGTATGGGGGGGGGGGCGTGCTACCCTCATGAATACACCGGACTCATAACTAGGTGTCCCCTGCATTCTTTAGTTGCTCCTATTTTTAGCTAGTAGTAAAGCGGACCTATCCTCATGTTATGCTACACTTATATAGGGGAACATAGTCTGATGACAGATCTGCTCTAACTCTATACCTGTATGGATGCTTCTCTCATACTGCGCCATTCTTGCACCCTAGCGGGGCCCATAGACTCTGGGCCATTTAGAAGATGTTTTGCCCATGTCATTAAAATTTTTGTAGGGGTAAGACTTTGGTATTAGTCAAAGAAAATAGCATCAGATCATTATAAGATTTCTTATTATTAACTTCAAAGCTCCTGACCTTGGGACAACCAACAGTTATTTCATATTTAATATCTATAAAAATTCTACATTACAGCTGTAACCAATATTAGTTATATCCAGGGCCGGCCTTATGTTGGATGGTGTCCAGTGCGATACCTTCTTTTGGTGCCCTACCTCCCCTTATGATATACAGTATACAGTTACCTATACCCTATAGTGCCTAATTATTCTCATACAGGATGATACCCAAATAACGGTGACAAAATATTGTCTAAAAAAAATGCCCTACCACCACAAACTGCAAAAATAATGTACAGTGCATAAAAAGCAAATTCCGCCATACAGGGCTCAAATAACAGCCTCATAAATAAAGCAATTTAATAACAGTGTTATATGATGTCTAAGTAATAATACTGTACAGTGCCACCATCACCATACACTGCAAAATAATATACAGTACAGTGCCAATGTAGCAACGCCGCACAATGCCAAGTAAATATTACCATACCGTGACCATATAACAGCTCCATACATAAAGTCATCTAAGAACGGTGCTATACAATGTATAAATGATACTGCTATACCAGTATTATTACGATTCCTGATAGCACCCCCTTCAACCGAGGCATTGCACCCCCCTAAGGCCAAAACTATTTTTATCAGTAAGGTAAAGGAAGCACAGCTTAATGTCTACTTGCTGCAATGACATTTGTGGATTGACACTTTTGCTCTTTAGGAGACTGTTGGGTTCTCTCTGCTGTCGGGTCTTTAACTTTGCATCGAAAATTTCTGGAAAATGTTCTTCCCAAAGACCAGGAGTTCACGAACAAGTATGCCGGAATATTTCATTTTAGGGTAAGAGGGGAATATTTTTGTTATACTCCATTTTTCCTCAAACTGGAATGAAAATTAGCTTCGTATGTCATCTACAT
Organism: Rhinoderma darwinii; assembly: GCF_050947455.1. Classification (NCBI taxonomy): domain Eukaryota; kingdom Metazoa; phylum Chordata; class Amphibia; order Anura; family Rhinodermatidae; genus Rhinoderma; species Rhinoderma darwinii. Next base: position 399,568,060 of record NC_134690.1, read on the forward strand.
GTCAAATTCTAACGTTATAAAAAGTCCCATTTTACTATCTTGCCGTGCAACAAATTTGCAGTCACATTTTCTCGTCGCTTGCTAAATTTGGAAAGGGTCAAGAAAAGTGGGCATGGTCTCCCAGGAGATGTAGACATGGAAAAATAAGTACAAAATGTGCAAATTTTGGCACAAATCTAACAGGTTTAGATTTAATTTTCAGACAGTTCAAAATGTGCCAAATTTAATTTAGTTTGACTGGGGTTGGTTTTCAAGCCCGTTGGTGCCTACTGTGGAGACATGGGTTTAGAGTCTTGTTTTTATTATACATCGCTTCCCTCCACATAATTATAGTTACATGATAAAATTCTGGCTGCCTGAAGCCGCCACTAGGGGGAGATCATTACATAGGGATTTTTAAAATTCCCAATAAATCCATATGCTGTGAACTCCCTCTAGTGGCGGCAGAAAGAATGTTATAATTTAACTCCACTTCTCATGGATGACTCAGGGGGGTTTCCACGTATTAGTAAACCCCCCTAAATTCCAGAATCATGACACATAATCCCTTTCAAGGCCATGTGGGCTTCAAAATGTATTCCCAAATCTGCAGATGTTGATTCAGAATTATGTTTTTGTAAGTTTTTGACAGTAAGTTGGAATTTTTTAACTTTGAAAACCATTTCCATAATGAGAACCAGTTGAACCAGAATCTATTTCTTATGTTTGCAAGAATTTATAAAAGCACAAAGGGTTGTCCTAAATTGACAACTACTTTTCTTGATGCAGCTGCCCGAGTTGACACTCATTGAGATGTATTATTAGGGCATGTGCACACGTTAACAACCATTACGGCTGAAATTCCGGAGCGGTTTTCAGGAGAAAACCGCTCCGTCATTTCAGACGTAATTGCTCCTCCTCGCATTTTGCGAGGCGTCATTGACGGCCGTAATTTTGAGCTGTTCTTCATTTAATTCAATGAAAAACGGCTCAAATTACGTCCAAAGAAGTGCCCTGCATATAATGTATATAAGTGTCCCGCATATAATATATATAAGTGTCCTGCATATAATGTATATAAGTGTCCTGCATATAATGTATATAAGTGTCCTGCACTTCTTTGACGAGGCAGTCATTTTACGCGTCATCATTTGACAGCTTTCAAACGACGACCCGTAAATTACAGGTCGTCGGCACAGTACGTCGGCAAACCCATTCAAATGAATGGGCAGATGTTTGCCGACGTATTGGAGCCGTATTTTCAGGCGTAAATCGAGGCATAATACGCCTCGTTTAGGCCTGAAAATAGGTCGTGTGAACCCAGCCTTACACTGCACCCATTCACAAGAAGTATATGAGTCCACCAATGTGGCAGACATGTTTTTACAGTAGCTCCACTCTCTGGATCATAGACGGCAGTCCAAAGCAGGGCCCCGACCCCCCATCTGACATCCAGTTGGGACAACCAATATGGCGTACCCTACACTCAACAGCCAAAGAACATAATAGATTGTCACACATGCCCACCTCATTGTGACCTGTCCCAACCATTCAGAATAGCAGAGAAGGATCGTATGATACCATCGCATCCAACCCTGCCTCCAAAAAAAACAAAGAACTCAAAAAAAAAAATCATGGAGCTAAGACCAACTTCTTCTAGCCTTCTGATCGGCACTTTGAAGACTAATGAGTAAGAAGATTTGCTCACAGTTCACAATTCATGCACCAATATGGTGACACATCTCATGCCATTACTGGTACGATTCACGACAGTGTATGAAGAATGTCCCTTTAAGGGTAATCTAAAGGTGTCTATACAGTCGACTGCACTATTGATTCCGTAAAAAAAAAAGGAACCCTTTCACAACGGTGACTTACGTAAACCATTAGCAAAGTATCCGTCACCAGTGAGATCAATGTTGATGTAAACGGAAGCTATGGTTTCCGTTTGCCTTTCCTTCGAGGGGTTCCCTCGACAGAATGCTCGGATGGAACTCCTCAACGGAAAGACAATGCTGATGTTAACAGGCCCTAATCCACATCTAAAATTAGTAGAGTTTCCTGTATAATAATCACAATTATTACTTGATGTGATGAGGCGGACATATTACCCACTGGAGCCTCGTAACGTTCATTCTCTGTTGACTCTAGACCTTCTTAATCCCGTCTCTTAAAGAGTTTTCTTTGTGTTTACATCTGGATTAGGCCGGATTATCTATTCCACACGATGTACAAAATACAAGAGCAGAACCCAATGAGTAAACAGGGGAATATTCCACTTGACAGGGGCGTTATGAAGTTACGTAAACCATCTCCCAGATACATTCAAGAAATGGAGAAGAGTAGAAGTGAAGACCCTCTATAACAATGATTGTAAATACATAGAGCTGTATAGCTCTTTGAAGTGCTTTTTGAAAAAGCTCTAAGGGGCAGTAAGGAACAGTGAGAAGGTGCTCCAGACGACACATCCAGACTGCTGTTATAGGGGGAGGGCCAGACCACACATCCAGACTGCTGTTATAGGGGGAGGGCCAGACTACACATCCAGACTGCTGTTATAGGGGGAGGGCCAGACCACACATCCAGACTGGTGTTATAGGGGGAGGTCCAGACTACACATCCAGACTGCTGTTATAGGGGGAGGGCCAGATTACACATCCACACTGCTGTTATAGGGGGAGGTTCAGACTACACAGCCAGACTGCTGTTATAGGGGGAGGTCCAGGCTACACAGCCAAACTGCTGTTATAGGGGGAGGTCCAGACTACACAGCCATACTACTGTTATAGGGGGAGGTCCAGACTACACTGCCAGACTACTGTTATAGGGGGAGGTCCAGACTACACAGCCAGACTGCTGTTATAGAGGGAGGTCCAGGCTACACAGCCAGACTGCTGTTATAGGGGGAGGTCCAGAACTCACAGCCAGACCACTGTTATAGGGGGGGGATCCAGACTACACAGCCGGACTGCTGTTATAGGGGGAGGGCCAGACTACACATCCAGACTGCTGTTATAGGGGGAGGGCCAGACTACACATCCAGACTGCTGTTATAGGGGGAGGGCCAGACCACACATCCAGACTGCTGTTATAGGGGGAGGTCCAGACTACACATCCAGACTGCTGTTATAGGGGGAGGGCCAGATTACACATCCACACTGCTGTTATAGGGGGAGGTCCAGACTACACAGCCAGACTGCTGTTATAGGGGGAGGTCCAGGCTACACAGCCAGACTACTGTTATAAGGGGAGGTCCAGACCTCACAGCCAGACCACAGTTATAGGGGGCGGTCCAGGCTACACAGCCAAACTGCTTTTATAGGGGGAGGTCCAGACTACACAGCCAGACCGCTGTTATAGGGGGAGGTCCAGACTACACAGCCAGAATACTGTTATAGGGGGAGGTCCAGACTACACAGCCAGAATACTGTTATAGGGGGAGGTCCAGACTACACTGCCAGACTACTGTTATAGGGGGAGGTCCAGACTACACAGCCAGACTGCTGTTATAGAGGGAGGTCCAGGCTACACAGCCAGACTGCTGTTATAGGGGGAGGTCCAGACTACACAGCCCGACCGCTGTTATAGGGGGAGGTCCAGACTACACAGCCCGACCGCTGTTATAGGGGGAGGTCCAGACTACACAGCCAGACTACTGTTAAAGGGAGAGGTCCAGACTACATAGCAAGACTGCTGCTGTAGGGAAAGGTCCAGATTAGACAGACAGACTGGTATTATAGGGGGAGCTCCTAAATATACGGCCAGACTGCTGTTATAGGGGCGCTACAGACTACACTACTAGTCTGCTGTAATGCTAATACATAAATAAGGCATTATGGGTAGTTTAAGGAATAGACAGCTGTCACAAAATTATTTGCATCATGATGCTTTGCCACGTACACATATCTTCTGCGTTAGGGGAGTCTAACTGGGGATCTAGATTCCAGACGCTCTCAGTATCATGTATGGTAAGGAAATTAACAATCACCCAAACCACAAATTGTTAGATCATGCAGTAAGTATCTTGTGTTTTTCTCACCTAGTTCTGGCAGTACGGAGAATGGGTGGATGTAGTTGTCGATGATCGGCTGCCTATGCTCAATGGAAGCTACTTGTCAGTGCAACCACGCATCAGCCATGAGTTTTGGCCATCTCTACTGGAGAAGGCTTATGCTAAGTATGTCTGATGATTTCATGTATTTCTTTTAATATATATTTTATTATTCAAGGACATGTCCACCTTTTTTAGTTTATATATTGAATCAATCTAGAAAAAAGAAGAGTCAATTTATATAAACAATACATTACTTATCTTGTAATGATCCTGATTTACATCCTGTATTATACCCCAGAGCTGCACTCCCTATGCCGCTGGTGAAATCACTGTGTACATACATTACATTACTGATCCTGTACTGATCCTGAGTTAGGCTGGGTTCACACGAGCATGTTACGTCCGTAATGGACAGAACGTATTTCAGCCGCAAGTCCCGGACCGAACACACTGCAGGGAGCCGGGTTCCTAGCATCATAGTTATGTATGACGCTAGGAGTCCCTTCCTCGCTGCAGGACAACTGTCCCGTACTGTAATCTTTTTTTCAGTACGGGACAGTAGTTCCACGGAGAGGCAGGGACTCCTAGCGTCGCACATAACTATGATGCAAGGAGCCCGGCTCCCTGCAGTGTGTTCTGTCCGGGACTTGCGGCCGAAATACGTTCCGTCCTTTACGGACGTAACATGGTCGTGTGAACCCAGCCTTACATCCTGTATTATACTCCAGAGCTGCACTCACTATTCTGCTGGGGGAGCATCCTGAAGAATTGTGACTGCGGCTCTGAAGTGTAATACATGATGTAATACATGATGTAACATGATGTAGGATTAGTACAGGATAAGTAATGTGATGTATGTACACAGTGACTCCACCAGCAGAATAGTGAGTGCAGCTCTGGAGTATAATACAGGATGTAACTCAGGATCAGTACAGGATAATTAATGTAATGTATGTACACAGGGACTCCACCAGCAGAATAGTGAGTGCAGCTCTGGAGTATAATACAGGATATAACTCAGGATCAGTACAGGATAAGTAATGTAATCTATGTACACAGTGACTCTACCAGCAGATTATTGAGTACAGCTCTGGAGTATAATACAGGATATAACTCAGGATCAGTACAGGATAAGTAATGTAATGTATATGCACAGTGACTCCACCAGCAGAATAGTGAGTGCAGCTCTGGAGTATAATACACGATGCAACTCAGGATCAGTACAGGACAAGTAAAGTTTCAACACAGTGACATAAAATATGCCATTATTAGTAGTTTTTGTGGGCCAAATAACCATCCAAATGACCACTGGAATCTGTACAATATTCCTATGACAACACTCAAGTCCAAAAAAAATAATATTGTTAAATGGACACAGGAGCAGGGCAGAATTGAATTTTGCTTTCACTTTTTTATGCACCCTAAATGACCTTCCATTCATAATGTCGGATCGTTTTTAAAGTGGACTTGGGGGCTCAGAATTAGACTCTTTTGTAAGGTGCTTTTCCGACAGTCAGCTGATCTCGGGGCTTCCACAGTTACAGAAGAGGCTGGACGCAGCCCGCAGGGATTAAGGGAAGCCGACATGACCGTCCTGGTAGGGAAAGGGTTAATTAGGTGAGGGAGAGTTGGAAGGAACTGGAGGAGGGACGGGGAGGAGTTAAGGGGGACGGGGGGGCCGTTACTGCGCTTCCCGCTGTTTCTCGGCATTGAGCCGGAAGCAGCGGGAGGAGTAACACAAGAACAGTAAGCTCCCCCGTTGCCCGTGCTTTTAGGGATGGCAGAAGCCTTAATGTTAGAGCGGCTGCGTGCCGCTGCTGTGCACCACGGTCCCGGATGGCTAGAGGAGACCGTGGCTGCCATAACGAGGATCCCGGACGCCGTTTCGCCGCGTCGGGCACGGCGTTCGGGGTCTGTTGCAAAGGACAGGCTCCCCTCCCCCGGCCCCCTCACGAGCATGGCTATGGCGGCGGGGGGGGAGTCGGCAACAACCGCTCCTGCGCTGGGCGGGCAGAGAGCGTTGCCAGGGGTGACGGCGACGCAGGCCGGGTCGACCCGTCCCTCTCGGCGGTCCCGACCTCCAGAGCGCCTCAGTCCGGAGGCAGTCCCGCGGACACGGCGTCGCAGAGGGAGCCCGATCCCGGACGCTGCAGGCCAGGCAGCTGGGAGGACCGCCCCTTCCCAGGCCCTGCGTCCTGGCAGGAATCCCAGGCCGCGACGGGGTCCGGCGGTAAGCAGGGAGTCGCAGGCTGGGCTCCCTGTCACCCCTCCCCCATCAGATGGAAGATTTGGAGGACAAGGTACGGCCGCCCCGCATGGTGATGTTCCGGCCAGGGGGCAGGCTTCGTCAGGATCGTCTAGACGGACGCCTAGATCTGTAGCGACGTCGAGGCAACAGGTCCGGTCGGAAGTCTGGGTCCCGGCGGTCGGGCGGCAGGTTGCCGGCCCATCGGTCAGCGCGTCCTCATCCCCGTTCCGAAGATGTCGTTGGGATGGACAGTCGTCGGCGAGAGAAGAATTGGAGGAAGGTGAACTGGACGTGTATCGTCGAGGTCAGGATGGTCCGGCTGACGGGAACACAGCGCCTGTGCAGCCCGGTGAGTGTATAACTCCATCATTGTCTTATCCAGCGATTTTTATGTCGGGTGTCGGCGGGGGGGCTGCTAGCATTGCATCGGGGGCCGGTAGTGGCGCGGGCGGACGCGACGGAGCGGGTTTGGCAGACTTAGTGGGTTGCTTACGGGAGCTGGTGGGGCGCCTGGACAGGGCCGCGGCGCCGGTGGTAACGGAAGTGTCCCCTGCGGTAGTTTGGGAAGGCCCCAGGGACGTGGGATCGTTACAGGCGCGCCCGGTGGCGGCGGTTAGAGAGGCGGTCGCGGTGTCGGTACAGACCGAGGCGCAGAAGGACGGCGATCGAGTGCGTATGGATGATCGTGCTCGGGGGGAGGTGTACGTGTGTTTTGAGGGTCCGTTGGGGGCGCATTTAAAGCAGGAGGTGCGTGATCGGATCTGGAAAGACGAATATGTTGAAATTTTTTCTCTCTTGCCGCTGGCTAAATTTAATTTGGATAAGAGCAAGCGGGATGAGAGTAAAAAGGACGAGGAGGAACGGCGGCGGTATAGGCTTATCCCGCAGACGTTCGTTAATTGGTCGCAGGCGTTCGCCATATTGGCTAGTGTGATAGGGGAAAAGGCGCCGGAAAATTGTTCGGCGTTGTTTTGTTATTTTGATGCCATTGGGGAGGCTCATAGGGCGTATGGGGGTCAGGCGTGGCTGCGATATGATGAGCAATTCCGTCAGCGGAAGGCGGTTCGGCCGGCGATTCGGTGGGACCAGAAGGATATTGCTCTCTGGTTACGGGTTACGGCTCCGGTTAGGCAGTCCTTTCCCGGGAGCGGCGGCCAGGGAGGCCAGTCTAGTCAGATTGGACAAAGCGGCGGGGGAAAGGCGGGGTTTTGCTGGCAATTTAATGAAGGTCAGTGCAAGTTCGGTGCCACGTGCAAGTTCAAGCACGTGTGTTCCGAGTGTAATGGTGCATCACACGGGGCGGCAAAATGTCTGCGAAAAAAGAGGTCAGGGAACCAGCACGGGGCTGGTCAAGGGGGTGTCGCCGGTGAAGGTGGAAAGGATGGCCCCTTATCTACATGAGTTTCCGGATAGGGCGGCAGCTAAGTTGCTTTATGAAGGGTTTCGTGTTGGTTTTGTTATTCCTCCGCCTCCTTATGAGGTTCCGGTTACGCGGAGGAATTTAAAATCGGCTTACTTGCATGCGGAAGTCGTGTCGGAAAAGTTGTTAAAAGAAGTTTCGTTGGGTCGCATGTCGGGGCCATTTGTTGAGTCGCCGGTAAAAGATTTAGTTGTGTCCCCGTTGGGTATTGTCCCTAAACGCGAGCCCGGAAAGTTTCGTTTGATTCAACATTTATCGTATCCCAAAGGTTCGTCGGTAAATGACGGGATTGATCACGAGTTGTGTTCCGTAGTTTATACCTCATTCGATAAGGCGGTGGGGTTAGTGCGGGCTGCGGGTCCAGGGGCGCTGCTAGCAAAAACCGACATCGAGGCGGCGTTCAGGTTGTTGCCGGTCCATCCAGAAAGCCAACGGCTGTTGGGTTGTTTTTGGAATGGGGCCTTTTACGTGGATCGGTGCCTTCCGATGGGGTGTTCTCTTTCCTGTGCATACTTCGAGGCGTTTAGTAGCTTCGTGGAGTGGGTAACGAGGGGAGTATCCGGGGTCGATTCGTTGATCCATTACTTAGATGATTTTTTGTGCGTTGGCCCGGGGGGTTCGCCGGTTTGCGGTAATTTGCTTCATGCACTACAGAAGGTGGCGAGGGATTTTGGGATTCCTTTGGCGCCGGAAAAAACGGAGGGCCCGGTAGCGACGATTTGTTTCTTGGGAATCGAAATAGACTCGGGGGCAATGGAGTGTCGGCTCCCGGCGGATAAGTTGGGTGCTTTGAGGCTGGAGGTTCGACGGGCTTGTAGAATCAAGAAAATGACGCTGAGGGAGCTTCAGTCGCTGCTGGGGAAGTTGAATTTCGCCTGCCGGATTATGCCGATGGGGAGGGTGTTTGGCAGGAGATTGGGGGCGGCAACGGCGGGAGTGCGCGCGCCGAATCATTTTGTGCGGCTCAAGGAGGAGCACCGAGCTGATCTTCAGGTTTGGGATGACTTCTTGGGCCAGTACAATGGTCGCTCGCTATGGATGGCCCCTGCGCAGGATACGAGTGATTTGAATATTTTTACGGATGCGGCTGGGGCGGGTGGTTTTGGAGCTTACGGGGGAGGTCCGTGGTGCGCGGGTCAATGGCCGGCTAGCTGGGTGTCCAGTGGACTCACGCGGAATCTGGCCCTGCTCGAGCTGTTTCCTATCGTGGTGGCGGCTACCATTTGGGGGGACAGGCTCAGGGATAAGAAGGTCCGTTTTTACTGCGACAACATGGGGGTGGTGCTTGCCATTAATAACATCACGGCGTCCTCTCCTCCGGTAGTTCAATTGTTGCGGCATTTAGTGTTGGTAAGTTTGTCATTGAACGCGTGGGTGGTGGCGGTGCATGTCCCGGGTGTACGGAATTGTATCGCTGATGCTCTTTCTCGCTCGCAGTGGGACCGGTTTCGGCAATTGGCACCGGGAGCGGAACGTCTCGGTTTGGCTTGTCCGGAGCATCTTTGGGATCTGGTATCGGTCCCGTAGAGCAGCTGTTACAAAGGTCTTTGGCGCGCGGGACGTGGAGTGCGTATGCTGCTTGTTGGAGGCAGTGGGAGGAGTGGGTAAGAGAGTTGTTGCAGATCGGCTAGAGGTATGGTTGCGTCGATCTAAAACTGACCAAGTAGGGAAGGGAAAACTGATAGTTTTGTTCGCTCTCCCGGGGTCGGTCATGTGCCCAGTAGAGTGCATGCGGGGTTTTACGCAAAACAGGGGGTCTCCAGATTTGCCTTTGTTACGTCATGTGGACGGGTCGTTTTTGTCCAGGTTTCAGTTTGGAGCTGTATTTAAAAAATGTTTGACGGCGGTTGGTGTTGCGGCAGGCTCATATTCCTCTCATTCCTTCAGGATTGGCGCAGCAACGGAAGCGGGGCGCTGGGGGTTGGATGATGAAGGGGTGAGGCGTATTGGTCGTTGGGAGTCTAAAAGGTTTAAGTCCTATGTCCGCCCCCATATGTTATGAGTTTGGTTGTGTACGCTTTGCAAATGTTATATTGGTGGTGCCTAATTGTTTTTTCCGTTTCAGATTCGCCTCCGTGTTTGGTGTGGTTGATGGGTCATTCGTACGTGCACTGGGGGGCTTTGAGGGCGGACGTCCGCCCGGATGGTCCGCCCGGATGGTCGCCAGTTGCGCATTCCGCGACAGGATGCGGTTGTGCATTGGCTGGGTTTTAGAGGTATGTCGTGGAGCAGGGTGTTGGCGGAATTCCAGACATATGCGCGGCTGGATAGGGTTCCGGAGGTTTTAGTGTTGCACGTGGGTGGGAATGACTTAGGAGTCCGCCCTTTTCGTGAGTTGGTGCGGGATATCAAACATGATATGTTATCTTATCCCAAGTTGGTGGTAGTGTGGTCGGACATAGTCCCAAGAAAGCATTGGCGGTTAGCTAGATCGGTGGAGAGAGTCAATAAGGCTCGTATAAAAGTTAACCGGGCGGTGTCCCGTTTTGTGGCGAAGAACGGGGGCATTTGCGTGAGGCATAGGGATTTGGAGTCAGGAGTGGGGAATTTTTGGAGAAGTGACGGGGTTCATCTGACCGAGGTTGGCATTGATCTTTGGAGCTTGGCGATAGCAGAAGGCATAGAAAGGGCGGTGGTGGTGTGGAGGAACTCACAGGCTTAAGGTGGTCAAGGCCTGTTTCGCTGTGGCGGGGGGAGTCCTTGAGGCCAGTCAGTACAAAATGGTGGGGGGGTCGCATCGGGGGTATGCGTCCCCCAAAAAAGGTACATGGTTGAAGACTTCATCGGGTGTTATCCCTTTGAAGTGGTCTTCTGGTAGAAGGTATATCACTTGAAGGCTTCATCGGGTGTTATCCCTTTGAAGTGGACTTCTAGTGGTCGGTATATCACTTGAGGGCTTCATCGGGTGTTATCCCCTTGAAGTGGACTTCTAGTGGTCGGTATATCACTTGAGGGCTTCATCGGGTGTTATCCCCTTGAAGTGGACTTCTAGTGGTTGGAGCCATCTGCAGAGGTGAACGGTGCTTCCGAGCTGGTTTACGGCTGGAGGTAATTGGTGGTTTGCAGATGGCTAATTCGGTGTGTTCTTAAAAAGGAACATCTGAAGGGGCTTCAAGGACTTCCTCTGCTCGGGTTAATGTTAACGTTAAATTGTTATTTACGATTCTGACCCATGTTGGGTCATGTGAATTATTAGGAGGAATTCTATGGCGGATTCCTAACTAGTTATCCGAATGTTTCGGATTTAAATTGTTTTTATAAAACTGTGAAATTAATAAACGGCTGCTGTGGCCATTTCACATCCAACCTCGGTGTCACGTGTCTTTACTAAAGTGGGGGTGGGGGGATAGGATGATCTAAGGTTAACGCACGACTCTACCTAGGCAGGTCAAGAAGAGGCTGGACGCAGCCCGCAGGGATTAAGGGAAGCCGACATGACCGTCCTGGTAGGGAAAGGGTTAATTAGGTGAGGGAGAGTTGGAAGGAACTGGAGGAGGGACGGGGAGGAGTTAAGGGGGACGGGGGGGCCGTTACTGCGCTTCCCGCTGTTTCTCGGCATTGAGCCGGAAGCAGCGGGAGGAGTAACACAAGAACAGTAAGCTCCCACCCTCCCACCCTTGGTTTTGTTACTCCTTAGGTCTTATGTACGTCCGTATATGAGCGTTGTGTTTTATTTGTGTGCTTATCTAACATGTTTTTCTTTTTTCCGGAGTAGGTTCTGTTGTCATGGCAGCTGGCGGGGGGAGTCCTTGAGGCCAGTCAGTACAAAATGGTGGGGGGGTCGCATCGGGGGTATGCGTCCCCCAAAAAAGGTACATGGTTGAAGACTTCATCGGGTGTTATCCCTTTGAAGTGGTCTTCTGGTAGAAGGTATATCACTTGAAGGCTTCATCGGGTGTTATCCCTTTGAAGTGGACTTCTAGTGGTCGGTATATCACTTGAGGGCTTCATCGGGTGTTATCCCCTTGAAGTGGACTTCTAGTGGTCGGTATATCACTTGAGGGCTTCATCGGGTGTTATCCCCTTGAAGTGGACTTCTAGTGGTTGGAGCCATCTGCAGAGGTGAACGGTGCTTCCGAGCTGGTTTACGGCTGGAGGTAATTGGTGGTTTGCAGATGGCTAATTCGGTGTGTTCTTAAAAAGGAACATCTGAAGGGGCTTCAAGGACTTCCTCTGCTCGGGTTAATGTTAACGTTAAATTGTTATTTACGATTCTGACCCATGTTGGGTCATGTGAATTATTAGGAGGAATTCTATGGCGGATTCCTAACTAGTTATCCGAATGTTTCGGATTTAAATTGTTTTTATAAAACTGTGAAATTAATAAACGGCTGCTGTGGCCATTTCACATCCAACCTCGGTGTCACGTGTCTTTACTAAAGTGGGGGTGGGGGGATAGGATGATCTAAGGTTAACGCACGACTCTACCTAGGCAGGTCATGAGCATACATGAAATAGATGATTGTGAGGTGTCCTTAAGAGCACTAATGAAGGGGGACCTGAAGAAGAGACCCTCCATCTATGATGACCTTCTTTCCTTATAGACCAGATATGGGCAGGGGTTTTCTATGCAGTGATATAGACTACATTTGCCCCTTACAAATAACTCTATGGGGCAGATAGAAGCCCCATGCATAATTTGTAGGGGGGAATGTGGTGACGGGTACTCTGTAGAAAATCTTAAATACAGCCTCTAAACTTCTGTTTTTATCCATATAGGCTGCGAGGGTCATACCAGAACCTGCACTGGGGATTCATCTCAGAGGCAATGGTGGATTTTACAGGAGGGGTGCAAATGGATTTTAACTTATCCAAAGCCCCATCAGACCTCCGAGACATTGTTTTAGCTGCTGTAAGATCAAGATCTCTTATGGGGTGTACAACGCCAGGAGACGTAAGTATAAAATCCAATATAAAGATGGGTACAGAAATGCAAATATATAATAATGTATGTACCATAAACAGGCTAATTTATAATATTTTATACATTGCTTTTGCTTTGTTATTATATCAAATCCCCTGCTTGCAGACAGTTTTTTAAAGGTCCCAGACAACCCCTTTAATCTACAGACAAACGTTGAGTCACTTTGAAAATACATGACATTACTTATCCTGTATTGATCCTGAGTTACATCCTGTATTATACTCCAGAGCTGCACTCACTATTCTGCTGGTGGAGTCACTGTGTACATACATTACATTACTTATCCTGTACTGATCCTGAGTTACATCCTGTATTATACTCCAGAGCTGCACTCACTATTTTGCTGGTGTAGTCACTGTGTACATACATTACATCACTTATCCTGTACTAATCCTGAGTTACATCCTGTATTATACTCCAGAGCTGCACTCACTATTCTGCTGGTGGAGTCACTGTGTACATACATTACATCACTTATCCTGTACTGACCCTGAGTTACATCCTGTATTATACTCCAGAGCGGCACTCACTATTCTGCTGGTGGAGTCACTGTGTACATACATTACATTACTTATCCTGTAATGATCCTGAGTTACATCCTGTATTATACTCCAGAGCGGCACTCACTATTCTGCTGGTGGAGTCACTGTGTACATACATTACATTACTTATCCTGTACTAATCCTGAGTTACATCCTGTATTATACTCCAGAGCTGTACTCACTATTCTGCTGGTGGAGTCACTGTGTACATACATTACATTACTTATCCTGTACTGATCCTGAGTTACATCCTGTATTATACTCCAGAGCTGCATTCACTATTCTGCTGGCTGTTATTAAAACCATCAAAAAAAGCTTCTGAACAGACACCCCCTAACAGCATAGCTGATCTTCTTTCATGCCAATGGGACAGTAACACAGAGTTTCAATTATTACTGATGTGTTACTCTATCATCTCTCAGCCACCAGTGGCAGCAAAAACCTTATGTACTAGCATACTGTTGTGCCTCTGTTTTTGCAGTTTGGTAGCGGCGCAGCTTTGTGTTGCATTACTTTTCTGCTGCACACGTGTTCATGCATTTTACTACTCTGCTCCATCTCCTCTCCTGTAGGAGATCTCTTCTTCTTTAATGCTTTGTTTACACATCATTGTGAATGCAAATATGAACTTCTATTCGAGCTGTTGGAGCCAACGCCAATCAGTGAACTCTCCTTAACCTTCAGTAATCCGGCCACCAAGCAGGAATCGGGCACAATGCCTAGAGGTCGACGCAAAGTCAGACTTATATGGGCAAAAGTTTAGTGTGGGTTACACCAAAGCCTGAAGTTCGTATATAAGAGTCCTTACATGCCATGTCCCACTAGCAGCTAATATATTAGTAGTTACGACGTGGAAAATTAAAGGAATTGTTCAGTTTAGAAAACCAATTGTCATACACCCTATTAGGGAATTCTGGAGTATAAGAGGGTGTCCTCTGTTCAGGATCCTCATCTCTTGGGCAGAGTGGAGAGCAGTTACGTAGAGCGTCTCTCTCTCTGGAGGTCCTGTCCTGTATTACACAGACAACACATTGATATGAATGGACACTGTGTAATGCCTAATTTCTCCTGTGGTGGTGCTGCAGGGAAACTGAACACTTACTGTCAGGTTTTCCCATAGATCACAGCTGATTGCTGGGGGTCATAGAAGTAGAACACTTTATGAAGGACCCTTCTAACAAGTTAAAGCTGGAAACACCCTTTAATGAAGCCATCACACTGGGAAAAAGAATATATATTGCGGATATTAGAAAACAATGGGAATGTTGACTTAATCACGTTCCAATTCCTGATGAACAAATACAAGTGTATATGAATAACTAAAGTCCTATAAATATGTGTTGTCACATGTAAATTAATTATCTTTTTTACATAATTTTATTTCAGTTACATACTGGGAACGCTGAGCTGCAGAACGGTCTGGTTCAGGGTCATGCCTATACTGTGACTGACGGCACTCAGGTAACACACAGGATTTGCTTCTATTTGTCTGATGTAGCTGATGGAGGAAGTTATCTCTCCTCCGACAACTGACTCCTCCTCTTTACCATCCTACTTGTAGCTCTGTTTTGTATGGAGGGGGAGGGACAAGTAAAACTAATAAGAAACTCTAGAAATCTATACATTAAGGTATTCGAGGATTAAAGCCATATTAATATCTCTGGCATAGGGAAAGCTACGGAAAAGAGTACTAAGCGATAGGATGGGATATCTGCAGGTTGGAAATCCTATGACATTTATTTTTGGTCTGGACTATTACAAATAACTATTGAATAAGAAAATGATTCCAGAAGCCTGCAATATAAATCCCGTCCTACTGGATTAGCTGCAAGACCCTGTAGGTACTGGAAATACAGATAAATAGGATTGCACCTGCATATGAAGACCAACCAGGATCATCAGGATCATAGCTATAGGGGGTGCAGTAGTAGCAGTTGCACTTGGGCCCCATTGTCGGAAGGGACCCAAAAGTCCACATACTGGAGGGGTGCTGTACGTGTTCTTGTGCCTGAATACCTGAAATAGTGGAGACAAGATGGTCATCGATGACTTTCTTTCACTCACCATACCAATTCTTCTATATCATAGTCAGGTACAGGGCCGGCAAACGAAATTCTCTAGTATGGGTACCCTAACAGACAGCACCCCAGATCTCAGTTCTCAGGAAATGAGAACTTGATTTATATCTCATGAGTGGGTGGCAACATTGCCATGGGGGTCCGGGGTATAGCTATAGAGGGGTGCAGAGGAAGCAGTCGCAAGTGGGCTCTGGTGCCTGAGGTGCCAAAAGGTCCCTCTGCCACACCAGTATTATAAATGGCACATGGTAGACAGGGGGTCCATTTATAGATTTTGCATTTGGGCTGAGGAGTTTCAAGGTACTGGGATTCGCAACTATATAGATAACGGGGGTCACTTGACCCCCGTTTTGCCTGGTGAGGCGGCCGCTGCTCGGCTGTTTCTATAACTCCTATACAACATGGAAGGAGCCGGGCGCACGCGCGGACCACTCTCCACATAGTCCCTGATGGGAGTCAGCAGCCAGCAAACGCCTCACCGTTTTCGTCATGGGTACGGGTGTCAGAGCTATCAGACAATCTATCAGACATTTATGCCATGTCCTTTAAAGCACTTCAGGCACTGTATGGTGTGGTTATTTGTAGACTGCATGACAGTACATCGTATGGAGAGACGGCACCAACAGAAGGTACCATCCAACGTAAGACTGGTCTTGGTGTTTTCTATTGAGGTCCCTACATTTTTTGCTCAAGATAAAAGAGTCTGTGCAATATAAATGCCAACAGGGATCCCTGCTGCCTGAGTATAAAAAGACGGCATAATGGAGGCTTAAAGGAATAAAAAGTAAAATAACACAAAAAAGACAAAAATAAATAATTATATATACAATATAGCAAATTAAAATGCAAAACACCATTGATGATCGTTCAGCTTTAGATCGTGATAGAGAATATCCCGTGCCCCAGATGTGGAAAATATATTGATCATGTAATAGAAACGAGCATCAAATGAACGTTTCCTCATTACGGTTTGCAGAACGGTACGAGTATAGCCGCAGAATCCAGAAGACAAATTATTTTACTAAAATAGGAAATCTGAAAACGGTACTTGAATCACGTCCAGGATCCACCTCACTGACCAACATTAACATGGATTAAAGGAACTCTCCGGACAAAGACAATGCACTTTGTTAAGCCTGAGGGGGCGGTGCATGACAAATGGTTACTCCCTTTCTCATGCTCCACCACCTCACGTCCTGCACTAAATTTAGTATTAATTTTGCCAGGATTGCAACATAATCACTAAATCTAATTATTAGTTCTTAGTTCTATTCAGATTATATGTCTCTGTCTCTCCCTCTCTCTCTATATATATATAGTCGTCCAAGAATAGGCAGCACTCCAAGTCAAAGGGAAAAAAATGGCGTTTTTATTAGCACAAGGGCTAATAAAAAGTTAATTTTTTTCACTGTGACTTGGAGTGCTGCCTATTCTTGGACGACTATAGGAGACTTGGAGCTGTGATCGAGCTCTTGGGGCTCGCACCCACCCATATCTTGACTGGTGCTGCTGGACGGTGGACTCTCCATATATATATATATATATATATATATATATATATATATATATATATATATATATATATCTAGATAGATATATACTGAAGATATATTAGACAAATATACTCTAGTACTTATCTTCACCTGATCTTAACACGTATATTATACTCCAGAGCTGCATTCACAATTGTTGAGGCCGGAAACCGTCAACAAGCTTCTCACTTCCATAACAACTTAGCTCAGCTTTTGTCATGCAGAGGGCAGTTAATGTTATCACATACAATGTCTGCTGTAATGTTGGACACTTCAGACAGTAAGAATCACCAGAAAACAAGCTCTGTGCATACCTTAAACAAGCAGAGAATGAAGAAAAATGTCAGATGTAATACAAGTAGAATAGAGACGGAGCTGGGGAGTATATTACAGGATGTAACAAGGGATCAGTACAGAATAAGTAATGTAATGTATGTACACAGTGACTCCACCAGCAGAATAGTGAGTGCAGCTCTGGAGTATATTACAGGATGTAACTCAGGATCAGTACAGAATAAGTAATGTAATGTATGTACACAGTGACTCCACCAGCAGAATAGTGAGTGCAGCTCTGGAGTATATTACAGGATGTAACTCAGGATCAGTACAGAATAAGTAATGTAATGTATGTACACAGTGACTCCACCAGCAGAATAGTGAGTGCAGCTCTGGAGTATAATACAGGATATAACTCAGGATCAGTACAGGATAAGTAATGTAATGTATGTACACAGTGACTCCACCAGTAGAATAGTGAGTGCAGCTCTGGAGTATAATACAGGATGTAACTCAGGATCAGTACAGAATAAGTAATGTAATGTATGCACACAGTGACTCCAGCAGAATAGTGAGTGCAGCTCTGGAGTATAATACAGGATGTAACTCGGGATCTGTACAGGATAAGTAATGGAATGTATGTACACAGTGACTCCACCAGCAGAATAGTGAGTGCAGCTCTGGCGTATAATACAGGATGTAACTCAGGATCAGTACAGGATAAGTAATGTAATGTATGTACACAGTGACTCCACCAGCAGAATAGTGAGTATAGCTCTGGAGTATAATACAGGATATAACTCAGGATCAGTACAGGATAAGTAATGTAATGTATGTACACAGTGACTCCACCAGCAGAATAGTGAGTGCAGCTCTGGGGTATAATACAGGATGTAACCCAGGATCAGTACAGGATAAGTAATGTAATGTATGTACACACACAGTGACTCCACCAGCAGAATAGTGAGCGCAGCTCTGGAGTATAATACAGGATGTAACTCAGGATAAATAATGTAATGTACGTACACAATGACTCTACCAGAATAGTGAGTGCAGCTCTGGAGTATAATACAGGATGTAACTAAGGATCAGTAAAGGCTAAGTAATGTATGTACACAGTGACTCCACCAGCAGAATAGTGAGTGCAGCTCTGGAGAATAATACAGGATGTGGATCAGTACAGGATAAGTAATGGAATGTATGTACTCCGTGACTCCACCAGCAGAATAGTGAGTGCAGCTCTGGAGTATAAGGCTGGGTTCACACGTGGCGGAATTTCACTTAAATTCCGCTGCGGACACTCCGCAGCGTTAATCCGCAGCGGTGCCGTTTGTCCATTGACTTACACTTTAATTTAGCAGTGTTCGTTTAGACGAGGCGTAAAATTCCGCTGCGGAGCATAGGCTGCGGAGCGGAATTTGGTGTCCGCAGCATGCTCTGTCTGTTGCGGAGCAGTGGCGGACTCATGGCGGAATTTCTCCATTGACTTCAATGGAGAGTCAAAATTCCGCAATGAAGTCCGCAGATATTATGTGTGCTGCGGAGCGTATTGGTTTTACTACCATGACATTTCTTCATTCTGGCTGGACCTATGTATTTCTAGGTCTACAGCCAGACTGAGGAAGTCAATGGGGCTCCCGTAATGACGGGAGCGTTGCTAGGAGACGTCAGTAAATAGTCACTGTCCAGGGTGCTGAAAGAGTTAAGCGATCGGCAGTAACTGTTTCTGCACCCGGGACAGTGACTACCGATCTCAATATACATGTATCTGTTAAAAAATATATAAGTTCATACTTACCGAGAACTCCCTGCGTCTGTCTCCAGTCCGGCCTCCCAGGATGACGTTTCAGTCTAAGTGACCGCTGCAGCCAATCACAGGCCAAGCACAGGCTGCAGCGGTCACATGGACTGGCGCGTCATCCAGGGAGGTCGGGCTGGATGCCGAAAGAGGGACGCGTCACCAAGACAACGGCCGGTAAGTATGAAAATCGTTTACTTTCACTAGGGAAAGTGCTGTCCCTTCTCTCTATCCTGCACTGATAGGGAGAAGGGAAGCACTTTTCCCGCAGTCCGCAGCAGCTAGTCCGCATCAATGTACTGCACATTTTGTGCAGATCCGCAGCAGAATCTGCAACGCAGATTCTGTGCGGCATTGATGCGGACAGTTGCGGAGGAAATCCGCCACGTGTGGTCATGCCCTAATACAGGATATAACTCAGGATCAGTACAGGATAAGTAATGTAATGCATGTACACAGTGACTCCACCAGCAGAATAGTGAGTGCAGCTCTGGAGTATAACATAAAATGCTACTCAAGACCAGTATGACATAAGTAATATAATCTATCATAAGGTCACCTTTAGGTTTAATCTAATCCAAAAATAGCTTTATACGTTGTTTCTATAAGGGCGGGTTCACACATAGCGGAATTTCACTTAAATTCCGCTGCGGACACTCCGCAGCGTTAATCCGCAGCGGAGCCGTTTCTCCATTGACTTTCACTTTAATTTAGCAGTGTTCGTTTACACGATGCGTACAATTCCGCTGCGGAGCATAGGCTGCGGAGCGGAATTTGGTGTCCGCAGCATGCTCTGTCTGTTGCGGAGCAGTGGCGGACTCATGGCGGAATTTCTCCATTGACTTCAATGGAGATTCAAAGTTCCGCAATGAAGTCCGCAGCTGTCATGCACATGTCATGTGTGCTGCGGATACGTCTTGCTTTTTTAACTTGACATTTCTTCATTCTGGCTGGACCTATGTATTTCTAGGTCTACAGCCAGACTGAGGAAGTCAATGGGGCTCCCGTAATGACGGGAGCGTTGCTAGGAGACGTCTGTAAATAGTCACTGTCCAGGGTGCTGAAAGAGTTAAGCGATCGGCAGTAACTGTTTCTGCACCCGGGACAGTGACTACCGATCTCAATATACATGTATCTGTAAAAAAACATATAAGTTCATACTTACCGAGAACTCCCTGCGTCTGTCTCCAGTCCGGCCTCCCAGGATGACGTTTCAGTGTAAGTGACGGCTGCAGCCAATCACAGGCAAAGCACAGGCTGCAGCGGTCACATGGACTGGCGCGTCATCCAGGGAGGTCGGGCTGGATGCCGAAAGAGGGACGCGTCACCAAGACAACGGCCGGTAAGTATGAAAATCGTTTCCTTTCACTAGGGAAAGTGCTGTCCCTTCTCTCTATCCTGCACTGATAGGGAGAAGAGAAGCACTTTTCCCGCAGTCTGCAGCAGCTAGTCCGCATCAATGTACTGCACATTTTGTGCAGATCCGCTGCAGAATCTGCAACGCAGATTCTGTGCGGCATCGATGCGGACAGTTGCGGAGGAATTCCGCCATGTGTGGTCATGCCCTTAGTGGTTCAGTCTTTTTCAGAGGTTTTGAAATATCATTTGGCTTGGGGTGACAATTTTTTGATTTTTCATTATATGACATCATATCACTAGAAAGGTGAGACGACAGTTGAATATATTTTGGAACTGGATGTCATTTCCTCGCCAGTTTCAGTAGATAAGCCACACATTGTTCTAATAACAATATCTAATAATAGAATACGGTTTCGCTAACATAACAACCTGTTTACAGGGGAACAATAAGACATTCAATAAAGTTGGAACGGTTTCAATGTAAATATCACTCCTGAGAGTAAATTGTTTTTCAAAGAGCACAGAAAATATTTTTAAAGGGAATTATATAATATAATTTCCCAGGAACTATAAAACCTCAGACAGTTTGGGGCATAAAGAAGAACCCAATATCGCACGTAAAATGAATCCCCTCCGGCCATGTTCTAAATTCCATCAATATATTATCACCCCACCCCAAACCCCCTAAACAAGCACCTGGTGCGTGTTTGCACCTCCTTTCTTTTTAGATTAGGAACATTATATTGGTTAAAAGGGAGTCTTACACAAGCTCACACTATCCAGGAAAAAGCTGGATGAGACCAAAGAGAGCCAAAGCTCCATTCTCCATGAGTCTCAGAACAGTTTAAGAGCTTACTACTATAATACAAGAATATAACTACTATAATACTACACACTATGTACAAGAATATAACTACTATAATACTACACACTATGTACAAGAATATAACTACTATAATACTGCTCCTATATACAAGAATATAACTACTATAATACTGCCTCCTATATACAAGAATATAACTACTATAATACTGCCCCTATATACAATAATATAACTACTATAATACTGCCCCTATATACAAGAATATAACTACTATAATACTACACACTATGTACAAGAATATACCTACTATAATGCTGCCCCCTATATACAAGAATATAACTACTATAATACTGCTCCCTATATAGAAGAATATAACTACTATAATACTGCCCCGTATATACAAGAATATAACTACTATAATACTGCGCCTATATACAAGAATATAACTACTATAATACTGCCCCCTATATACAAGAATATAACTACTATAATACTGCCCCTATATACAAGAATATAACTACTATAATACTTCTCCCTATATACAAGAATATAACTACTATAATACTGCTCCTATATACAAGAATATAACTACTATAATACTGCCCCTATATACAAGAATATAACTACTATAATACTGCCTCCTATATACAAGAATATAACTACTATAATACTGCCCCTGTATACAAGAATATAACTACTATAATACAGCCCATATATACAGGAATATAACTACTATAATACTGCCCCATATATACAAGAATATAACTACTATAATACTGCCCCCTATATACAAGAATATAACAACTATAATACTGCCCCATATATACAAGAATATAACTACTATAATACTGCCCCTATATACAAGAATATAACTACTATAATACAGCCCCTATATACAAGAATATAACTACTAAAATACTCCTCCTATATACAAGAATATAGCTACTATAATACTGCCCCTATATACAAGAATATAACTACTATAATACTGCCCCTATATACAAGAATATAACTACTATAATACTGCCCCCTATATACAAGAATATAACTACTATAATACTGCCCCTATGTATAAGAATATAACTACTATAATACTGCCCCCTATGTACAAGAATATAACTACTATAATACTGCCCCTATATACAATAATATCACTACTATAATACTGCCCCTATATACAAGAATATAACTACTATAATACTGCCTCCTATATACAAGAATATAACTACTATAATACTGCCACCCTATATACAAGAATATAAGTACTATAATACAGCTCCTATATACAAGAATATAACTACTATAATACTGCTCCCTATATACAAAAATATAACTACTATAATACTGCCCCTATATACAAGAATATAACTACTATAATACTGGCCCTATATACAAGAATATAACTACTATAATACTGCCCCCTATATACAAGAATATAACTACTATAACACTGCCCCTATATACAAGAATATAACTACTATAATACTACACACTATGTACAAGAATAAAATTACTATAATACTTCCCCCTATATACAAGAATATAACTACTATAATACTACACACTATGTACAAGAATAAAACTACTATAATACTGCCCCTATATACAAGAATATAACTACTATAATACTGCCCCTATATACAAGAATATAACTACTATAATACTGCTCCCTATATACAAGAAAATAACTACTATAATACTGCCTCTATGTATAAGAATATAACTACTATAATACTGCCCCCTATGTACAAGAATATAACTACTATAATACTGCCCCTATATACAAGAATATAACTACTATAATACTGCCCCTATATACAAGAATATACCTACTATAATACTGCCATCTATATACAAGAATATAACTACTATAATACTGCCACCCAATATACAAGAATATAAGTACTATAATACAGCTCCTATATACAAGAATATAACTACTATAATAATGGCCCTATATACAAGAATATAACTACTATAATACTGCCCCCTATATACAAGAATATAACTACTATAACACTGCCCCTATATACAAGAATATAACTATTATAATACCGCTCCTATATACAAGAATATAACTACTATAATACTGCCCCTATATACAAGAATATAATTACTATAATACTGCCCCTATATACAAGAATATAATTACTATAATACTGCCCTCTATATACAAGAATATAACTACTATAATACTGCCACCATATATACAAGAATATAACTACTATAATACTGTTCCTATATACAAGAATATAACCACTATAATACTGCCCATATATACAAGAATATAACTACTATAATACTGCCCCCTATATACAAGAATATAACTACTATAACACTGCCCCTATATACAAGAATATAACTACTATAATACTACACACTATGTAAAAGAATAAAATTACTATAATACTGCCCCCTATATACAAGAATATAACTACTATAATACTACACACTATGTACAAGAATAAAACTACTATAATACTGTCCCCTATATACAAGAATATAACTACTATAATACTTCCCCTGTATACAAGAATATAACTACTATAATACTGCCCCTATATACAAGAATATAACTACTATAATACTGCCCCTATATACAAGAATATAACTACTATAATACTGCCCCCTATATACAAGAATATAACTACTATAATACTGCCTCTATATACAAGAATATAACTACTGTAATACTGCCCCTATATTCAAGAATATAACTACTATAAGGGCGGGTTCACACATAGCGGAATTTCACTTAAATTCCACTGCGGACACTCCGCAGCGTTAATCCGCAGCGGAGCCGTTTCTCCATTGACTTTCACTTTAATTTAGCAGTGTTCGTTTACACGATGCGTACAATTCCGCTGCGGAGCATAGGCTGCGGAGCGGAATTTGGTGTCCGCAGCATGCTCTGTCTGTTGCGGAGCAGTGGCGGACTGGTTGCGGACTCATGGCGGAATTTCTCCATTGACTTCAATGGAGAGTCAAAATTCCGCAATGAAGTCCGCAGATCTTATGTGTGCTGCGGAGCGTATTGTTTTTACTACCATGACATTTCTTCATTCTGGCTGGACCTATGTATTTCTAGGTCTACAGCTAGACTGAGGAAGTCAATGGGGCTCCCGTAATGACGGGAGCGTTGCTAGGAGACGTCTGTAAATAGTCACTGTCCAGGGTGCTGAAAGAGTTACGCGATCGGCAGTAACTGTTTCTGCACCCGGGACAGTGACTACCGATCTCAATATACATGTATCTGTAAAAAAACATATAAGTTCATACTTACCGAGAACTCCCTGCGTCTGTCTCCAGTCCGGCCTCCCAGGATGACGTTTCAGTGTAAGTGACGGCTGCAGCCAATCACAGGCCAAGCACAGGCTGCAGCGGTCACATGGACTGGAGCGTCATCCAGGGAGGTCGGGCCGGATGCCGAAAGAGGGACGCGTCACCAAGACAACGGGCGGTAAGTATGAATTTCTTTGACTTTCACTAGGGAAAGTGCTGTCCCTTCTCTCTATCCTGCACTGAATAGGGAGAAGAGAAGCACTTTTCCTGCAGTCCGCAGCGGCCAGTCCGCATCAATTTTCTGCACATTTTGTGCAGATCCGCTGCAGAATCTGCAACGCAGATTCTGTGCGGCATTGATGCGGACAGTTGCGGAGGAATTCCGCCATGTGTGGTCATGCCCTAATACTGCCCCCTATGTACAAGAATATAACTACTATAATACTGCCCCTATATACAAGAATATAACTACTATAATACTGCCCCTTTATACAAGAATATAACTACTATAATACTGCTCCTATATACAAGAATATAACTACTATAATACTGCCCCTATATACAAGAATATAACTACTATAATACTGGCCCTATATACAAGAATATAACTACTATAATACTGCCCCCTGTATACAAGAATATAACTACTATAATATTGCCTCCTATATACAAGAATATATCTACTATATTACTGCCTCCTATATACAAGAATATAACTACTATAATACTGCCCCCTATATACAAGAATATAACTACTATAATACTGCCCCCTATATACAAGAATATAACTACTATAATACTGCCCCCTATATACAAGAATATAACTACTATAATACTGCCCCTATATACAAGAATATAACTACTATAATACTGTCCCTATATACAAGAATATAACTACTATAAAACTGCTCCTATATACAAGACTATAACTACTATAATACTGCTCCCTATATACAAGAATATAACTACTATAATACTGCTCCTATATACAAGAATATAACTACTATAATACTGCTCCTATATACAAGAATATAACTACTATAATACTGCCCCCTATATACAAGAATATAACTACTATAATACTGCCCCTATATACAAGAATATAACTACTATAATACTGCCCCTATATACAAGAATATAACTTCTATAATACGGCTCCAATATACAAGAATATAACTACTATAATACTGCTCCATATACAAGAATATAACTACTATAGTACTGCCCCTATATACAAGAATATAACGACTATAATACTGCCCCCTATATACAAGAATATAACTACTATAATACTGCCCCTATATACAAGAATATAACTACTATAATACTGCTCCTATATACAAGAATATAACTACTATACTACTGCTCCCTATATACAAGAATATAACTACTATAATACTGCCCCTATGTACAAGAATATAACTACTATAATACTGCCCCTATGTACAAGAATATAACTACTATAATACTGCCCCTATATACAAGAATATAACTACTATAATATTGCCTCCTATATACAAGAATATATCTACTATAATACTGCCTCCTATATACAAGAATATAACTACTATAATACTGCCCCCTATATACAAGAATATAACTACTATAATACTGCCCCCTATATACAAGAATATAACTACTATAATACTGCCCCTATATACAAGAATATAACTACTATAATACTGCCCCTATATACAAGAATATAACTACTATAATACTGTCCCCTATATACAAGAATATAACTACTATAATACTGCCCCTATATACAAGAATATAACTAATATAATACTGCTTCCTATATACAAGAATATAACTACTATAATACTGTCCCCTATATACAAGAATATAACTACTATAATACTGCTCCCTTTATACAAGAATATAACTACTATAATACTGCCCCCTATGTACAAGAATATAACTACTATAATACTGCTCCTATATACAAGAATATAACTACTATAATCTGCTCCCTATATACAAGAATAGAACTACTATAATACTGCCCCTATATACAAGAATATAACTACTATAATATTGCCCCTATATACAAGAATATAACTACTATAATACTGCTCCTATATACAAGAATATAACTACTATAACACTGCCCCCTATATACAAGAATATAACTACTATAATACTGCCCCTATATACAAGAATATAACTACTATAATACTGCCCCCTATATACAAGAAAATAACTACTATAATACTGCCCCCTATATACAGGAATATAACTACTATAATACTGCTCCTATATACAAGAATATAACTACTATAATACTGCCTCCTATATACAAGAATATAACTACTATAATACTGCTCCTATATACAAGAATATAACTACTATAATACTGCCCCTATATACAAGAATATAACTACTATAATACTGCCCCTATATACAAGAATATATCTACTATAATACTGCTCCTATATACAAGAATATAACTACTATAATACTGCCTCTTATATACAAGAATATAACTACTATAATACTGCCCCCCTATATACAAGAATATAACTACTATAATACTGCCTCCTATATACAGGAATATAACTACTATAATACTACTCCTATATACAATAATATAACTACTATAATACTGCCCCTGTATACAAGAATATAACTACTATAATACTGCCCCTATATACAAGAATATAACTACTATAATACTGCTCCTATATACAAGAATATAACTACTATAATACTGCCCCCTATATACAAGAATATAACTACTATAACACTGCCCCTATATACAAGAATATAACTACTATAATACTGCTCCTATATACAAGAATATAACTACTATAATACTGCTCCTATATACAAGAATATAACTACTATAATACTGCTCCTATATACAAGAATATAACTACTATAATACTGCTCCCTATATACAAGAATATAACTACTATAATACTGCTCCCTATATACAAGAATATAACTACTATAATACTGCCCCCTATATACAAGACTATAACTACTATAATACTGCCCCTATATACAAGAATATAACTACTATAATACTGTCCCCTATATACAAGAATATAACTACTATAATACTGCCCCTATATACAAGAATATAACTAATATAATACTGCTTCCTATATACAAGAATATAACTACTATAATACTGTCCCCTATATACAAGAATATAACTACTATAATACTGCTCCCTTTATACAAGAATATAACTACTATAATACTGCCCCCTATGTACAAGAATATAACTACTATAATACTGCTCCTATATACAAGAATATAACTACTATAATCTGCTCCCTATATACAAGAATAGAACTACTATAATACTGCCCCTATATACAAGAATATAACTACTATAATATTGCCCCTATATACAAGAATATAACTACTATAATACTGCTCCTATATACAAGAATATAACTACTATAACACTGCCCCCTATATACAAGAATATAACTACTATAATACTGCCCCTATATACAAGAATATAACTACTATAATACTGCCCCCTATATACAAGAAAATAACTACTATAATACTGCCCCCTATATACAGGAATATAACTACTATAATACTGCTCCTATATACAAGAATATAACTACTATAATACTGCCTCCTATATACAAGAATATAACTACTATAATACTGCTCCTATATACAAGAATATAACTACTATAATACTGCCCCTATATACAAGAATATAACTACTATAATACTGCCCCTATATACAAGAATATATCTACTATAATACTGCTCCTATATACAAGAATATAACTACTATAATACTGCCTCTTATATACAAGAATATAACTACTATAATACTGCCCCCCTATATACAAGAATATAACTACTATAATACTGCCTCCTATATACAGGAATATAACTACTATAATACTACTCCTATATACAATAATATAACTACTATAATACTGCCCCTGTATACAAGAATATAACTACTATAATACTGCCCCTATATACAAGAATATAACTACTATAATACTGCTCCTATATACAAGAATATAACTACTATAATACTGCCCCCTATATACAAGAATATAACTACTATAACACTGCCCCTATATACAAGAATATAACTACTATAATACTGCTCCTATATACAAGAATATAACTACTATAATACTGCTCCTATATACAAGAATATAACTACTATAATACTGCTCCTATATACAAGAATATAACTACTATAATACTGCTCCCTATATACAAGAATATAACTACTATAATACTGCTCCCTATATACAAGAATATAACTACTATAATACTGCCCCCTATATACAAGACTATAACTACTATAATACTGCCCCCTATATACAAGAATATAACTACTATAATACTGCTCCCTATATACAAGAATATAACTACTATAATACTGCCCCCTATATACAAGAATATAACTACTATACTACTGCCCCCTATATACAAGAATATAAATCTGGTAATACTTTTGCAGTGATTGTGTTGTTACGTTGGTTCAGTGAATGAATTTTATCACATCATTTAGAAAGAACAGAATTGGTTGAGAGTTTAATCTGTAGCTGCAGGTATTAGGGGGGTATTTACTTTAATGACATATATCACACCTTCCACTCAACAATAATATAGCGGTTGTTACCTGTATGAAAGGTGTTTTTGTTTTTGTGAATTAAGACATTTTTCCATTTCATGCTCTAATAGATGGTTGTTAAAATAAATCACAGAAATCTGTGGTGACGACAGAACATTCACTTTCCTTGTTTTTGATGTACAAATAAATGAATCCATTGTGTTTGGGAATAATAGAGCAGAGATAGGAAATATGCCCTAGTAAATAATATGGGCATACTGCCACCTACTGGAGATAACGAAGAATGCTGACTTATTGCACTAGCAGCCACCAGCAGGCGCAGGTCCAGGGAGTTCACTTATTATTGCATATTATATATGGCGCCTTAATAAGAAATTAAACTGTCGGGGTGCAGAGGTTGCAGTTACACCAAGGCCCTGGAGCCTGAGGGGCCACATGAACCCTCTGCAGCATATAAAGAGACCAGTACTATTATTGGCATGTGATAGTTGGTGGACCTTGTTACACATCTTGTATTGTGGCCTGATGTGAACATTGTGCCTAGTATTAATCTACTCTACATACCATGATATTAAAGCCTACCCTCTGACTCCAATAGACTAAGCTGGAGTCACTGACCATAGGGCCCATCCAGGGGCGTAACTAGGAAAGACTGGGCCCCATAGCAAACTTTTGACTGGGGCCCCCCTCCCCTGGGTGTCACACAACCCCCCCCCCCCTTGTAGATAGTGCCTTTTTTACAGTCCCCCCTGTAGATAACGCCATACAGCCCCCCCCCCCTGTAGATATCTACAAAGGGGGCTGTATGGCGTTATCTACAGGGGGGGCTGTATGGCGTTATCTACAGGGGGGCTGTATGGCGTTATCTACTGGGGGGGCTGTATGGCGTTCTCTACAGGGGGGCTGTATGGCGTTATCTACAGGGGGCTGTATGGCGTTATATACAGTGGGGGATGTATGGCGTTATATACAGTGGGGGATGTATGGCATTATCTACAGGGGGGCTGTATGCCGTTATCTACAGGGGGGCTGTATGCCGTTATCTACAGGGGGGGCTGTATGGCATTATCTACAGGGGGGCTGTATGGTGTTATCTACAGGGGGGACTGTATGCCGTTATCTACAGGGGGGGCTGTATGGCATTATCTACAGGGGGGCTGTATGGTGTTATCTACAGGGGGGACTGTATGCCGTTATCTACAGGGGGGGCTTATGGCATTATCTACAGGGGGTCTGTATGGCGTTCCCTACAGGGGGGGTCTGTAGGGAACGCCATAGAGCCCCCCTGTAGGGAACGCCATACAGCCCCCCCCTGTAGGGAATGCCATACAGCCCCCCCTGTAGGGAACGCCATACAGTCCCCCCTGTAGGGAACGCCTTACAGCCCCCCTGTAGGGAATGCCATACAGCCCCCCCTGTAGGGAACGCTATACAGCCCCCCCTGTAGGGAACGCCATACAGCCCCCCCCTGTAGGGAACGCTATACAGCCTCCCCCTTTAGGGAACGCTAAACAGTTCCCCCTCTGTAGGGAACGCCATACAGCCCCCCCTCTGTAGGGAATGCTATACAGCCCCCCCTGTAGGGAACGCCATACAGCCCCCCCTGTAGGGAACGCCATACAGCCCCCCCCCCTGTAGGGAACGCCATACAGCCCCCCCCCCAGTAGGGAACCCCATACAGCGTCCCCAACCCCCCAAAAAAATGCGACCTACAGTGTGAAAAGACAAAAGACATGTATCCCCTCTCCACAGGACATGTATTCCTTCTCCACAGGATCTCCACAGGACAGGGGATACATGTGTGATCGCTGGCAGCGATAGGGAGAACGGGGGACTGAAAGTCCCCTGAAGTTCTCCATGACTAACCTCTGACTTCCGGCGTCTGCGCAGCTCAATAAAAATTCCATTCCATTCCATTCATTTCTACGGAGCTGCCGACACAGACCCCGGAATTCCGAGGTTTGTGATGGAGAACTGCAGGAGACTTTCGGTCCCCCGTTCTCCCTATCGCTGCCAGCGATCACACATGTATCCCCTGTCCTGTGGAGATCCTGTGGAGAGGGGATACATGTCTTTTGTTTAATGGCAGGGCGGGGAGATACCTCCCTGCTCTGCCGTAGTGTTCAGTGGCGTCCCGCTGTAGCAGCGATAGCGGCTGCTAGTGGAGCCTCCGGCCATGGTGGGAGCCCGTGCCGGCCGGCGACACGGGCCCCCTCATGCCGTGGGCCCCGTAGCAGCCGCTACGGCTGCTATAGCGGTAGTTACGCCACTGGGCCCATCAGTGTGTTATATGGCACTTGTTATTACAGGGATTATCTTATACTAAGACTGAGATATACATTGTCCCTCATTTTTTTCTGCAGATTGAATATAGCAACAGATCAGAAGACATTGTTCGAGTCTGGAATCCTTGGGGCAAAGGAGAATGGAACGGACACTGGAGTGATGGGTGAATATCAATCCCTACTGATTCTAAGAAAAAGGCCACACACTGGAGCCAATGGGAGACTTCCCTGATGTTTGATTGGCTTGTCATGAGTCATATTAGGGCAACCCCTCTAAATCTTATATTTACTGTATCTTAGGGTTGGAGCTCCCACATTTACTGCTCTTCATGTACATCTGTGGTGGACAAAGTGGAGAACTACATAGAGTCTTAGGCCCAAGAGTACTGAAACCACATTGTTGGGTTTTTGAAAACGGGCCGAGGTTGCATTTTATAGTGTGTGAGAGTCAATCTGATGCTGACCGCCTGAATGTTTAGAACCGCTGATCTGCAGCCGCCTATCTTCCCTCTGGATTGAAACGAGTTCCGTACAACTTAGCCAGAAAGACCCTAAATGAATTTGCTACAAGACACATCATGTATTAATACTGACTGAGGGAGGGATGTGAAGATAAAGGAAGGGAGAAGAGGGGAAGGAAAGAAGAAAAGGAGAAGGTAAAGGAGAGGGAGGCAGGGAAGTAGAGGGGAAGAGAAAGGAGAAAAGGAGAGGAGAAGGGATGGGAGAGGGAGGCAGGGAAGTAGAGGGGAAGAGAAAGGAGAAAAGGAGAGAAGGGATGGGAGAGGGAGGCAGGAGAGTAGAGGGGAAGGGAAAGGAGAGAAGGAGAGGAAAAGTGATGGGAGAGGAAGGCAGGGGAGTAGAGGGGAAAGTAAAGGAGAGAAGGAGAGGAAAAGTGATGGGAGAGGGAGGCAGGGGAGTAGAGGGGAAGGGGGAGGAGAGAAGAAGAGGAGAAGGTATGGGAGAGGGAGGGAGAATGGAAGGGGGAGGTATAGAAGAGCGGAAGGGAGGGAAAAGGAGAGAATTATAGTGAAGGTCAGAGGAAGGCAAAAACGTTGGGGAGGGAAGAGAATGTGGGGTTGGGGAGGAAAACAAATAATAGAGAACCGAAGAGGAAGGAAGAAGTAGAATAGATCAGGAAAGGGAAAAACATGAGAGAGAATAGTAGTTATATTCTTGTATATAGGGAGCAGTATTATAGTAGTTATATTCTTGTATATAGGAGGCAGTATTATAGTAGTTATATTCTTGTATATAGGAGCAGTATTATAGTAGTTATATTCTTGTATATAGGAGCAGTATTATAGTAGTTATATTCTTGTATATAGGAGCAGTATTATAGTAGTTATATTCTTGTATATAGGAGCAGTATTATAGTAGTTATATTCTTGAACATAGGGGGCAGTATTATAGTAGTTATATTCTTGTATATAGGAGGCAGTATTCTAGTAATTATATTCTTGTATATAGGGGCAGTATTATAGTAGTTATATTCTTGTATATAGGGACATTATTATAGTAGTTATATTCTTGTATATAGGGGCAGTATTATAGTAGTTATAGTCTTGTATATAGGGAGCAGTATTATAGTAGTTATATTCTTGTATATAGGAGGCAGTATTATAGTAGTTATATTCTTGTATATAGGAGCAGTATTATAGTAGTTATATTCTTGTATATAGGAGCAGTATTATAGTAGTTATATTCTTGTACATAGGAGCAGTATTATAGTAGTTATATTCTTGTACATAGGGGGCAGTATTATAGTAGTTATATTCTTCTATAAAGGGGCAGTATTATAGTAGTTGTATTCTTATATATAGGGACAGTATTATAGTAGTTATATTCTTGTATATAGGGGCAGTATTATAGTAGTTATATTCTTGTATATAGTGGCAGTATTATAGTAGTTATATTCTTGTATATAGGAGCAGTATTATAGTAGTTATATTCTTGTATATAGGGGCAGTATTATAGTAGTTATATTCTTGTATATAGGGGCAGTTTTATAGTAGTTATATTCTTGTATATAGGGGGCAGTATTATAGTAGTTATATTCTTGTACATAGGAGCAGTATTATAGTAGTTATATTCTTGTACATAGGGGGCAGTATTATAGTAGTTATATTCTTCTATAAAGGGGCAGTATTATAGTAGTTGTATTCTTATATATAGGGACAGTATTATAGTAGTTATATTCTTGTATATAGGGGCAGTATTATAGTAGTTATATTCTTGTATATAGTGGCAGTATTATAGTAGTTATATTCTTGTATATAGGGGCAGTTTTATAGTAGTTATATTCTTGTATATAGGGGGCAGTATTATAGTAGTTATATTCTTGTATATAGGAGGCAGTATTATAGTAGTTATATTCTTGTATAATGGGGCAGTATTATAGTAGTTATATTGTTGTACATAGGGGCAGTATTATAGTAGTTATATTCTTGTATATAGGGGGCAGAATTATAGTAGTTATATTCTTGTATATAGGAGGCAGTATTATAGTAGTTGTATTCTTGTATACAGGGGGCAGTATTAGGGCATGACCACACATGGCGGAATTCCTCCGCAACTGTCCGCATCAATGCCGCACCTAATCCGGGTTGCGGATTACGGCTGCGGATCTGCACAAAATGTGCAGAAAATTGATGCGGACTAGCTGCTGCGGACTGCGGGAAAAGTGCTTCCCTTCTCCCTATCAGTGCAGGATAGAGAGAAGGGACAGCACTTTCCCTAGTGAAAGTAAAAGAAATTCATACTTACCGCCCGTTGTCTTTATGACGCGTCCCTCCTTCGGCATCCAGCCCGACCTCCCTGGATGACGCGCCAGTCCATGTGACCGCTGCAGCCTGTGCTTGGCCTGTGATTGGCTGCAGCCGTCACTTACTCTGAAACGTCATCCTGGGAGGCCGGACTGGAGACAGAAACAGGGAGTTCTCGGTAAGTACGAACTTCATTTTTTTTTACAGATACATGTATATTGAGATCGGTAGTCACTGTCCCGGGTGCAGAAACAGTTACTGCCGATCGCTTAACTCTTTCAGCACCCTGGACAGTGACTATTTACTGACGTCTCCTAGCAACGCTCCCGTCATTACGGGAGCCCCATTGACTTCCTCAGTCTGGCTGTAGACCTAGAAATACATAGGTCCAGCCAGAATGAAGAAATGTCAAGTAAAAAAAGCAAGACGCATCCGCAGCACACATGACATGTGCATGACAGCTGCGGACTTCATTGCGGAACTTTGAATCTCCATTGAAGTCAATGGAGAAATTCCGCCATGAGTCCGCCACTGCTCCGCAACAGACAGAGCATGCTGCGGACACCAAATTCCGCTCCGCAGCCTATGCTCCGCAGCGGAATTGTACGCATCGTGTAAACGAACACTGCGAAATTAAAGTGAAAGTCAATGTAGAAACGGCTCCGCTGCGGATTAACGCTGCGGAGTGTCCGCAGCGGAATTTAAGTGCAATTCCGCCATGTGTGAACCCGCCCTTATAGTAGTTATATTCTTGTATAAAGGAGCAGTATTATAGTAGTTATATTCTTGTATATAGGGGGCAGTATTATAGTAGTTATATTCTTGTATAGGGGCAGTATTATAGTAGTTATATTCTTGTATATAGGAGCAGTATTATAGTAGTTATATTCTTGTATATAGGGGGCAGTATTATAGTAGTTATATTCTTGTATATAGGAGCAGTATTATAGTAGTTATATTCTCGTATATATGGGCAGTATTATAGTAGTTATATTCTTGTATATAGGGGGCAGTATTATAGTAGTTATATTCTTGTATATAGGGGCAGTATTATAGTAGTTATATTCTTGTATATAGGGGCAGTATTATAGTAGTTATATTCTTGTATATAGGGGGCGGTATTATAGTAGTTATATTCTTGTATATAGGACCAGTATTATAGTAGTTATATTCTTGTATATAGGGGCAGTATTATAGTAGTTATATTCTTGTATATAGGGGCAGTATTATAGTAGTTATAGTCTTGTATATAGGGGCAGTATTATAGTAGTTATATTCTTGTATATAGGGGGCGGTATTATAGTAGTTATATTCTTGTATATAGGGGCAGTATTATAGTAGTTATAGTCTTGTATATAGGGGGCAGAATTATAGTAGTTATATTCTTGTATATAGGAGGCAGTATTATAGTAGTTGTATTCTTGTATACAGGGGGCAGTATTATAGTAGTTATATTCTTGTATAAAGGAGCAGTATTATAGTAGTTATATTCTTGTATATAGGAGCAGTATTATAGTAGTTATATTCTTGTATATAGGGGGCAGTATTATAGTAGTTATATTCTTGTATATAGGGGGCAGTATTATAGTAGTTATATTCTTGTATATAGGGGGCAGTATTATAGTAGTTATATTCTTGTATATAGGAGCAGTATTATAGTAGTTATATTCTCGTATATATGGGCAGTATTATAGTAGTTATATTCTTGTATATAGGGGGCAGTGTTATAGTAGTTATATTCTTGTATATAGGGGCAGTATTATAGTAGTTATATTCTTGTATATAGGGGCAGTATTATAGTAGTTATATTCTTGTATATAGGGGGCGGTATTATAGTAGTTATATTCTTGTATATAGGACCAGTATTATAGTAGTTGTATTCTTGTATATAGGGGCAGTATTATAGTAGTTATAGTCTTGTATATAGGGGCAGTATTATAGTAGTTATATTCTTGTATATGAGAGCAGTATTATAGTAGTTATAGTCTTGTATATAGGGGCAGTATTATAGTAGTTATATTCTTGTATATGAGAGCAGTATTATAGTAGTTATATTCTTGTATATAGGGGGCAGTATTATAGTAGTTATATTCTTGTATATAGGGAGCAGTGTTATAGTAGTTATATTCTTGTATATAGGGGCAGTATTATAGTAGTTATAGTCTTGTATATAGGGGGCGGTATTATAGTAGTTATATTCTTGTATATAGGACCAGTATTATAGTAGTTATATTCTTGTATATAGGGGCAGTATTATAGTAGTTATATTCTTGTATATAGGGGGCAGTATTATAGTAGTTATATTCTTGTATATAGGGGCAGTATTATAGTAGTTATATTCTTGTATATAGGGGCAGTATTATAGTAGTTATATTCTTGTATATAGGGGGCAGTATTATAGTAGTTATATTCTTGTATATAGGACCAGTATTATAGTAGTTATATTCTTGTATATAGGGGCAGTATTATAGTAGTTATATTCTTGTATATAGGGAGCAGTATTATAGTAGTTATATTCTTGTATATGAGAGCAGTATTATAGTAGTTATATTCTTGTATATAGGGGGCAGTATTATAGTAGTTATATTCTTGTATATAGGGAGCAGTGTTATAGTAGTTATATTCTTGTATATAGGGGCAGTATTATAGTAGTTATAGTCTTGTATATAGGGGGCGGTATTATAGTAGTTATATTCTTGTATATAGGACCAGTATTATAGTAGTTATATTCTTGTATATAGGGGCAGTATTATAGTAGTTATATTCTTGTATATAGGGGGCAGTATTATAGTAGTTATATTCTTGTATATAGGGGCAGTATTATAGTAATATTCTTGTATATAGGGGCAGTATTATAGTAGTTATATTCTTGTATATAGGGGGCAGTATTATAGTAGTTATATTCTTTAATCCTGGTTTGTGAGTATTTTTTATGTTGCCTGTTTGCTCCACTAGTCAGCGGCTACTCTACTACAGATTTGCAGCAGCAAAGACCAGATCACTGTTTAGGGGTTGAAGAATGAAAACCTTAGGTTCCCTTAGCGGTCCCTTAGACTCTGCAAAGGCTACTCTGGTTTGCAAAGATGGACTTTGGTAGCGTCTTTGCTTTACAGGTTTTTTGTTACATACTACATATATAATTAGCTGATTGGTCAGGATCATTTTATATTGGGCCCAGTTCTGTTATTATAACTGAGTACAGCCACAAAAGCCCCAGGAGATAAAGGAGCTCAACTTAATTATTTGTTAATTCCCTTGTATGAATGCTTTTATACCTTATCGTGCATCCTCTTAGTCCTTTTTACATTCCCTACATTATATGCGATTCTGCTTTGTTTATGATATTCAGTGAAATGAAACTTTCTGTAAAGAAAGTGGCGAACGCTGTGTCAATTACGTTAAACTGGCGCATATTTCTATTCCATTAGCAGAAAGAATGTAGTAAAGTAGAGTTTCCTGTAATTATACAAGTGCCCGTAGAAATAATTGATCATTCTTTTTGTGGAAATAATGACTCTTTGCACCTCCATTGTTTATTTTTCACTAGGTTTTTCACGGTAAATATAATGATACAGTGTAAGCGGTGGAATATGTCAGCTAGGCTTAATAAGCAGACAGGAATGGGAAATAGTAAAGGCTAAATGAAAATTACATAGTTAAACACAAGTAAGACAATTTCAAGGGTAGAGGACATTTACAATTTTTAAGTACAATTCTGCATTTTTGAGCTTTGGAGAACCTTTAGCAACTAAGCTACAGAATACGGGCACAAATCCAAATTCAGATGCAGTAGGCATGAAATTGTTGTTTAAGGGAGCAGAAAATGTACAAGATTGCACTCTTAATTTCTGCCACTAGATGGCGATTTAGAGTATGCATTACATGTTCCGAAATGGAAGTTTCTTCCTAACAGCACACCATGTGGTCAGGCATGGTACTGCACATAAAACTTATCTTGTGAAAAGTAAACATTACTAAGGACAGAAGTTGTCAAACTTACCTGATTTGTTTTTATGAAGAGGTGAGCAGAAGTCTAGACAGAGGGGCCGCTGTGGATTTAGTGTTTTTGGACTTTGCAAAGGCATTTGACACTGTCCCCCATAGACGCCTAATGGGTAAATTAAGGACTATAGGTTTAGAAAATATAGTTTGTAATTGGATTGAGAATTGGCTCAAGGACCGTATCCAGAGAGTTGTGGTCAATGATTCCTTCTCTGAATGGTCCCCAGTTATAAGTGGTGTACCCCAGGGTTCAGTGCTGGGACCCCTATTATTCAACTTATTTATTAATGATATAGAGGATGGGAGTAATAGCACTATTTCTATTTTTGCAGATGACACCAAGCTATGTAATATAGTTCAGACTATGGAAGATGTTCATGAATTGCAGGCAGATTTAAACAAACTAAGTGTTTGGGCGTCCACTTGGCAGATGAAGTTTAATGTAGATAAATGTAAAGTTATGCATCTGGGTACCAACAACCTGCATGCATCATATGTCCTAGGGGGAGCGACACTGGGGGAGTCACTTGTTGAGAAGGATCTGGGTGTACTTGTAAATCATAAACTCAATAACAGCACAATGTCAATCAGCTGCTTCAAAGGCCAGCAGGATATTGTCGTGTATTATAGAGTCATGGACTCGCGGGACAGGGATGTAATATTACCACTTTACAAAGCATTGGTGAGGCCTCATCTAGAATATGCAGTTCAGTTCTGGGCTCCAGTTCATAGAAACGATGCCCTCGAGTTTGAAAAAATACAAAGAAGAGCAACGAAACTTATTAGGGGCATGGAGAATCTAAGTTATGAGGAAAGATTGAAAGAATTAAACCTATTTAGCCTTGAAAAAAGACGACTAAGGGGGGACATGATTAACTTATATAAATATATTAATGGCACATACAAAAAATATGGTGAAATCCTGTTCCCTGTAAAACCCCCTCAAAAAACAAGGGGGCACTCCCTCCGTCTGGAGAAAAAAAGGTTCAAGCTGCAGAGGCGACAAGTCTTCTTTACTGTGAGAACTGTGAATCTATGGAATAGCCACCGCAGGAGCCGTCACAGCAGGGACAGGAGATGCTGCAAAAAAAGGGTTAGATAATTTCCTAGAACAAAAAAATATTAGCTCCTATGTGTAGAAATGTTTCCTTCCCTTTTCCCGTCCCTTGGTTGAACTTGATGGACATGTGGCTTTTTTCAGCCGTACTAACTATGTAACTATGTAACTATTTAACTGGAAGAGATTTGTAATGCATAATGGACAAATTCATGAATTCTAAATATAAAGCTTTGTATAGGGGAATCTTAACATACTTTAAGATATAGCAACTTCATCAGTAATATGATATCTTCAGAGGAAGACTCAACATCATCAAGATATGGACTAGTAGTCTAGCAGTTATAGTCGCCCCCAATACCAGCAGGGTTAACATTAGATGAAATTACCCATTACTAACAATTTTTATCCACAGTTACAATATATTAGTGGGAACAATATGATATATACAGAGGTAATAAAAATGAATTTGTCATCCAACTCATTTGGGCTGCATTTATTGTGCATCGTGACCGAAGCCGTAGCAAGTCTTTCGTTCATCTGGGGCAAAGGTTCAGCTCGCTGCCCTAAGCAAAGTGGTCCCTCTCCTGAGACCCAGCACCAAGGACTCATGCCCCAGAAGCCGTCCAGCTCCTTTCCTGGGTTGAACCAATGCAGTACATTATTTTCAGTACTATATACAATCAAACGTACCATGTGATGATATCCCAATATTATTTTACAAATTACAAACTCAACTTAACAACATCTAACAATCGAAGCACTGCTACATCTGTAGCATAAATCAAACACTTTGTTGCTAGATTGTATACATACATTTTCAAGTCAGGTTATTTTTTGGAATTATAATTATTTGCAGCACTTGCAATACCACAACTAACCTTTTGGTGTGCCAAAGTGCAGAATTCAATGATGGAAAAAGAGAAAAAATAATTCTCTTGCACCACCTAGTGGTACAAGTATTTACAACCGTCCTTTCACTTTTTGTTATTTAAAACCCAAACTGCTATGAAGGGCTACAATGTTTACTGTGGTACTCAAGATGTTTCTCTTTTGCAGATCATCTCAATGGGAGAGAGTCCGGCCTGATTTAAGAAAAAAGCTGAACGTTGACAGGAATGACGGAGAATTTTGGTATATATATTTATGTGCATTAATTCAAGTACTGACTCCAGCGTACAGTCCTAGGGTTATTAGAGTTGTTGCTCACCTCATATAACCCTCACAGAATTAAAGGGAACTTGTCATCAGGACTGACCCCTTCATGTGAAGGCATCTGACAGACAGTGCAATGGAAAAGTATTTGCCCCCTATTTTTGTATATTCTTCACACTTAATTGTCTTAAATCTTCAAACACAATTTTGTATCAGATAACTGTACTACACACAAAATGCATAGAAGGAAAAAAGTTATCCAAAACCGACCGGCCCTTCTATAATCAATACTGATCTAAATGCTTCAGATAACTTCAAATCGCTTTCCAGGATTTTTGGCACTAAAATTACTTTAATTCAGCCACATCGGACTCTTTTGGACATGAACTGCCTGTGTAAGGTCCAGCTACCACATCTCAATGAGGCTCAAGTCCGTACTTTGACTAGGCCCCCATATTAAATGGAATGTCTTCATTTTCAATTCCTTTTTCTTAAAAGGGTCTCCCAAAAATAAGCTGATCACAGTCGGTGCTGCAACGATCAGCTGCAAAGTGTTGGGGAGTGTTTTATTCCCCTGCAGCGCCACCACAGGAGAAATGAAGGATTACATATGAACTATCCATGTAATGCACAGAAGCGCTGGGTCCTCCAGAGGGAGAGACGCTCTTTGTAGCTGCTCTCAGGCTAATTGATAGAGGTCCCAAATATAGGAATCCCATCTATTAACTCTTAATTCTTCAAAGCCAGAGCAACCCCTTAAATTTAGTCTCT
The DNA here is from genome assembly GCF_050947455.1 of Rhinoderma darwinii. Classification (NCBI taxonomy): domain Eukaryota; kingdom Metazoa; phylum Chordata; class Amphibia; order Anura; family Rhinodermatidae; genus Rhinoderma; species Rhinoderma darwinii. The sequence goes on from NC_134690.1 coordinate 399,608,980, forward strand.
TTTGACCCATTTAGAAGTGAACTCTCCCTTGAACTTTGGATCGTTATCTTGCAATATTACCCTATTCTATGAGATCACGGACCGATGACTGAAAATTATCCTTTAGGATTTTCTATCTTTATTTTAGGTTTGTTTTGGTTTTTTTAAGAACTTATACAACTAATTGTGACAAATATGCAAAAATAGAAGAAATTAGGCAAAAAAAATTCAAGACTAATAAAGATGATTTCGAGGGCAAAACCTCAATGCTCTCTTCCAAGTGGGCTTCAAAACAGTTTACCACCCATGTCCTCTCCTCTGATAGAGGTTGCATAGGTAGCAGCGGCACCCGGATTCTGGTGCCCCATGAGGCCCAAAGGGCCATTTACCACATAAGAAGACATTAGAAATGGCCCAGGGTAGGTGGGGGGTCCTGTTGCAGGTTTTGCATTGAAGCCCAGGAGTTTTGCTGTATACCATATGTCAAGTAGGGTCCCATGACACACTCTCTGACACTTTACCTCCTTGTTTATAATGGGTCAGGGGGGAAGGACATGCCTTGTATGGTCTCCTAACTGGCATGGCCATTTAGTGTGTTATTGCACCCCTTCGTTCAACTTTGATAGGACATTATACTATTGATAGGTTCCCTTTAACTCAGATCTTGCTTAAAATCTCATCTTCAGTAATCAGGGGACTAAAAAGGTGCCGCACTCTCACCCATAAATGACGGTAATTTTGCAGTGACAGGGACGGCCGTACTTCTCAATGCCAAAATGAATGTTGTATTATTTGACTATGTGTGACTTGGTTTATACAAGAATGGGCCACTGGGAACAGTCCTTTACAGCATTTTTATTAACGACCTTACTACATTACACTATGTAGAGTAATTAACATACAAGGGGATATATTAGCTATAAAGGGATTTAAAGGGGTTGAATAATTGAGCAAGAAAATGGCAAATGAAGTTTAATGTGGATAAATAAAAGATTCTGCACCTGAGCCTTAGTGACAAATGTGCTACTTACAAAAAATATAGGACAAAAGACTTTAGAGGTAACAGCTTAAAGGGGTATTCCACCCATAGCAAGTGACAGCATATCTCTGGCATGTGTTGATGATTGGAGGGGGTCCGACCACTAGGACCCCCGACCACTTGAGGTGCAGTTCTCTATACAGTGCCTTGGTTGGAGGGTGGAGGTCCCTGTGGTCGGACCCCTACAATCAACAAGTGAATATATATCCAAGTGATATGCCATCACTTGTTTCTGCTGGAAAGCCCCCTTTAAGGTGGGTAGAGATCCCAATAATATGGCTGCTCTAGCAGAAAGGTGGAAGGAGCAATGTGTCCATAGAGACCAAATGATTGTTTACAACTCAAATTAGAATCCCAAATCGTGAACCGTTTTAAGCCATGCCCGTACCCTCCCCCAAACTGACAGAAACGCCCCTCTGTATGCAAATCTGATTAAGCCCCGCCTCTGTGTGGTCTCCTAAAAAAAAAATAGAACTGTTGGAAGATAGGTGCTTAAATTAATATAATTAATTGGATAGAAAATGCTCAAAGGAAAAGTAGAACTAGAAACGAATGATGAAGCAAACAGGATATAAACTCGCGTCTACACAATTTTCTACATGTTCCTGCAACAAATGTAAACAGGTGTTGGGTTACTCCTCATTTCCATGTTCAGCCAGCAGATTACTGAAGGGAGTGGCTTTATAAAGGGTGGAGCTTAACATGCTTGGTCTCCTATTGTAGACAGAGCAGTGGGGGAGAGCTTCTGCAGCGGTCAGTTGCCTTACAGCCAGACAGATCTGAGGCTTGTGAGGATTCTTTATATATTTCTAACCGTTTTTATTGCAGCATGGGACAGAATTGGATAAAGGAGAAATTTATTGATGGGTAATAAAAGTATGAAGAGCTGATTCAGGGACTACCCCTTTATGACACAAGGGCGTGAATAGTTATAAATGTATCTATTATTTCGTTAATTGTTATTTTTGATGGCAACCATTATTTTCTAGATGTAACTTGTATCACCTAAGTGAGTTATGGGTTAACTTGTATTCTTGCCTATAGGATGTCCTGTCAAGATTTCATGCAAAATTTTGTGCAAGTGAACATCTGTAACTTCACCCCGAGTTACTTAGATTTCGGAAACCCACAGCATGTCTGGGAGACCACCAGCTACTACAACCAATGGGTGAGGGGCAGCAACGCTGGTGGTTGTAACACTGCAGGTTTGTCAAACATTATGACGTCTTTTAACAGATGAAAAAAAAAAATGATTTTTCATTGATGATATATTCTTAGACTAGGCCATAAATGTGTGATCGCTGGAGGTCCATGTGTTACTACAGTATCTAGACGACATCCAAACATTTGTGATTATGTATAATACTGCAGCTCAGCACATTCAAGTGAACAAAGCAGAGCTGCAGTACCAGACACAGCCACACGAGTGCACACATCACTGCAGTGAGGGGGCTATCCCTTCATTCTGCTGATCAGTGGGGATCCCAAGGTTGTAAAACCCCACCAATCACACATTGATGGTCTTTTAAAAAAAAACAACAAAAAAAAAAAAAAACACAATCCACTCTTTAGTTATGTCATGTTGCATCTGCAGAACAAATTTGGTCAAAAAATCTGTCTCTTTTTTATATTTAGAGGATATGTTGAAAAATCCCCAGTACGTGATCACAGTTCCAGAGTCACAAGGAACGAAGAGGGGATACAATGTGACTGTGGCTCTCATGCAGAGTCTAAGCAATGAAAGGAAATACAATCCTCCATGGTTACCTATTGGATTTGCCTTCTCTAAGGTATGGACACACTTCCAAGAAGAGTCGGGAAATGGAAATGAAAACTGCTCTGAGTGCATTTCAACCATTGCCCTAACTAGGGTAAATATATTTACTACCCGACATCAACTAGGATAATACTGCCCAATACAAGAATATAACTACTATAATACTGCCCCCTATGTACAAGAATATAACTACTATAATACTGCCCCTATATACAAGAATATAACTACTATAATACTGCCCCTATATGCAAGAATATAACTGCTATAATACTGCTCCCTATATACAAGAATATAACTACTATAATACTGCCCCTATATACAAGAATATAACTACTATAATACTGCTCCCTATGTACAAGAATATAACTATTATATTACTGCCTCCTATATACAAGAATATAACTACTATAATACTGCTCCTATATGCAAGAATATAACTACTATAATACTGCTCCTATATACAAGAATATAACTACTATAATACTGCCCCTATATACAAGAATATAACTACTATAATACTTCCCCCTATATACAAGAATATAACTACTATAATACTGCCCCCTATATACAAGAATATAACTACTATAATACTGCTCCCTATATACAAGAATATAACTACTATAATACTGCTCCTATATACAAGAATATAACTACTATAATACTGCTCCCTATATTCAAGAATATAACTACTATAATACTGCTCCCTATGTACAAGAATATAACTATTATATTACTGCCTCCTATATACAAGAATATAACTACTATAATACTGCTCCTATATACAAGAATATAACTACTATAATACTGCTCCTATATACAAGAATATAACTACTATAATACTGCTCCTATATACAAGAATATAACTACTATAATACTGCCCCTATGTACAAGAATATAACTACTATAATACTGCCCCCTATATACAAGAATATAACTACTATAATACTTCCCCCTATATACAAGAATATAACTACTATAATACTGCTCCTATATACAGGAATATAACTACTATAATACTGCTCCTATATACAGGAATATAACTATTATAATACTGCCCCCTATATACAAGAATATAACTACTATAATACTGCTCCCTATATACAAGAATATAACTACTATAATACTGCTCCTATATACAAGAATATAACTACTATAATACTGCCCCTATATACAAGAATATAACTACTATAATACTGCTCCCTATATTCAAGAATATAACTACTATAATACTGCTCCTATATACAAGAATATAACTACTATAATACTGCTCCCTATATTCAAGAATATAACTACTATAATACTGCTCCTATATACAAGAATATAACTACTATAATACTGCCTCCTATATACAAGATTATAACTACTATAATACTGCCCCTATATACAAGAATATAACTACCATAATACTGCTCCTATATACAGGAATATAACTACTATTATACTGCTCCTATATACAAGAATATAACTACTATAATACTGCCTCCTAGATACAAGAATATAACTACTATAATACTACTCCCTATGCACAAGAATATAACTACTATAATACTACTCCCTATGCACAAGAATATAACTACTATAATACTGCCCCTATATACAAGAATATAACTACTATAATACTTCCCCCTATATACAAGAATATAACTACTATAATACTGCCCCTATATACAGGAATATAACTACTATAAAACTGCTCCTATATACAAGAATATAACTACTATAATACTGCTCCTATATACAAGAATATAACTACTATAATACTGCCCCTATATACAGGAATATAACTACTATAAAACTGCTCCTATATACAGGAATATAAATACTATAATACTGCTCCTATATACAAGAATATAACTACTGTAATACTGCCCCCTATATACAAGAATATAACTACTATAATACTGCCCCCTATATACAAGAATATAACTATTATAATACTGCCCCCTATATACAAGAACATAACTACTATAAAACTGCTCCTATATACAAGAATATAAATACTATAATACTGCTCCTATATACAAGAATATAACTACTGTAATACTGCCCCCTATATACAAGAATATAACTACTGTAATACTGCCCCTTATGTATAAGAATATAACTACTATAATACTGCTCCTATATACAAGAATATAACTACTATAATACTGCCTCCTATATGCAAGAATATAACTACTATAATACTGCCTCCTATATACAAGAATATAACTACTGTAATACTGCCCCCTATGTATAAGAATATAACTACTATAATACTGCTCTTATATACAAGAATACAACTACTATAATTCTGCTCCTATATACAGGAATATAACTACTATAATACTGCCCCTATATACAAGAATATAACTACTATAATACTGCCCCTATATACAAGAATATAACTAATATAATACTGTCCCCTATCTACAAGAATATAACTACTATAATACTGCCCCCTATATACAAGAATATAACTACTATACTACTGCCTCTGTATACAAGAATATAAGTACTATAATACTGCTCCTATATACAATAATATAACTACTATAATACTGCTCCTATATACAAGAATATAACTACTATAATACTGCCCCCTATGTACAAGAATATAACTACTATAATACTGCCTCTGTATACAAGAATATAACTACTATAATACTGCTCCTATATACAAGAATATAACTACTATAATACTGCCCCTATATACAAGAATATAACTACTATAATACTGCCTCCTATATACAAGAATATAACTACTATAATACTGCCCCTATATACAAGAATATAACTACTATAATACTGCCTCCTATATACAAGAATATAACTACTATAATACTGCTCCTATATACAAGAATATAACTACTATAATACTGCCCCTATATACAAGAATATAACTACTATAATACTGCCTCCTATATACAAGAATATAACTACTATAATACTGCTCCCTATATACAAGAATATAACTACTATAATACTGCCTCCTATATACAAGAATATAACTACTATAATACTGCTCCCTATGTAGAAGAATATAACTACTATAATACTGCCTCCTATATACAAGAATATAACTACTATAATACTGCTCCTATATATAAGAACATTACAATAATACTGCTCCTATATACTAGAATATAACTACTATAATACTGCTCCCTATATACAAGAATATTACTACTATAATACTGCCTCCTATATACAAGAATATAACTACTATAATACTGCTCCTATATACAAGAATATAACTACTATACTACTGCTCCTATATACAAGAACATAACTACTATAATACTGCTCCTATATACAAGAATATAACTACTATAATACTGCACCTATATACAAGAATATAACTACTATAATACTGCCTCTATGTATAAGAATATAACTACTATAATACTGCCCCTATATACAAGAATATAACTACTATAATACTGCCTCTATGTATAAGAATATAACTACTATAAGGCTGGGTTCACACGTGGCGGAATTTCACTAAAATTCCGCTGCGGACACTCCGCAGCGTTAATCCGCAGCGGAGCCGTTTGTCCATTGACTTACACTTTAATTTAGCAGTGTTCGTTTAGACGAGGCGTAAAATTCCGCTGTGGAGCATAGGCTGCGGAGCGGAATTTGGTGTCCGCAGCATGCTCTGTCTGTTGCGGAGCAGTGGCGGACTCATGGCGGAATTTCTCCATTGACTTCAATGGAGATTCTAATTTCCGCAATGAAGTCCGCAGCTGTCATGCACATGTTATGTGTGCTGCGGATGCGTCTTGCTTTTTTAACTTGACATTTCTTCATTCTGGCTGGACCTATGTATTTCTAGGTCTACAGCCAGACTGAGGAAGTCAATGGGGCTCCCGTAATGACGGGAGCGTTGCTAGGAGACGTCAGTAAATAGTCACTGTCCAGGGTGCTGAAAGAGTTAAGCGATCGGCAGTAACTGTTTCTGCACCCTGGACAGTGACTACCGATCACAATATACAGCAACCTGTAAAAAAATAGAAGTTCATACTTACCGAGAACTCCCTGCTTCTGTCTCCAGTCCGGCTTCCCAGGATGACGTTTCAGTCTAAGTGACGGCTGCCGCGTCATCCAGGGAGGTCGGGCTGGATGCCGAAAGAGGGACGCGTCACCAAGACAACGGCCGGTAAGTATGAAATTCGTTTACTTTCACTAGGGAAAGTGCTGTCCCTTCTCTCTATCCTGCACTGATAGGGAGAAGGGAAGCACTTTTCCCGCAGTCCGCAGCAGCTAGTCCGCATCAATTTACTGCACATTTTGTGCAGATCCGCAGCAGAATCTGCAACGCAGATTCTGTGCGGCATTGATGCGGACAGTTGCGGAGGAAATCCGCCACGTGTGGTCATGCCCTAATACTGCCTCCTATATACAAGAATATAACTACTATAATACTGCCCCCTATATACAAGAGTATAACTACTATAATACTGCCCCCTATATATAAGAATATAACTACTATAATACTGCCTCCTATATACAAGACTATAACTACTATAATACTGCTCCCTATATACAAGAATATAACTACTATAATACTGCCCCCTATATACAGGAATATAAATTCTATAATACTACTCCCTATATACAAGAATATAACTACTATAATACTGCCTCCTATATACAAGACTATAACTACTATAATACTGCTCCCTATATACAAGAATATAACTGCTATAATACTGCCTCCTATATACAGGAATATAAATACTATAATACTACTCCCTATATACAAGAATATAACTACTATAATACTGCTCCTATATACAAGAATATAACTACTATAATACTGCTCCTATATACAAGAATATATCTACTATAATACTGCTCCTATATACAAGAATATAACTACTATAATACTGCCCCCTATATACAAGAATATAACTACTATACTACTGCTCCTATATACAAGAATATAACTACTATAATACTGCCCCTATATACAAGAATATAACTACTATAATACTGCCTCCTATATACAAGAATATAACTACTATAATACTGCCTCTATGTATAAGAATATAGCTGCTATATTACTGCCTTCTATGTATAAATAAATAAATAAATGCTGCCTCCAATATACAAGTTCTGCAGTCGGTCTTTATTAGGGCATGACCACACATGGCGGAATTCCTCCGCAACTGTCCGCATCAATGCCGCACCTAATCCGGGTTGCGGATTACGGCTGCGGATCTGCACAAAATGTGCAGAAAATTGATGCGGACTAGCTGCTGCGGACTGCGGGAAAAGTGCTTCCCTTCTCCCTATCAGTGCAGGATAGAGAGAAGGGACAGCACTTTCCCTAGTGAAAGTAAAAGAAATTCATACTTACCGCCCGTTGTCTTTATGACGCGTCCCTCCTTCGGCATCCAGCCCGACCTCCCTGGATGACGCGCCAGTCCATGTGACCGCTGCAGCCTGTGCTTGGCCTGTGATTGGCTGCAGCCGTCACTTACACTGAAACGTCATCCTGGGAGGCCGGACTGGAGACAGAAACAGGGAGTTCTCGGTAAGTACGAACTTCATTTTTTTTTACAGATACATGTATATTGGGATCGGTAGTCACTGTCCCGGGTGCAGAAACAGTTACTGCCGATCGCGTAACTCTTTCAGCACCCTGGACAGTGACTATTTACTGACGTCTCCTAGCAACGCTCCCGTCATTACGGGAGCCCCATTGACTTCCTCAGTCTGGCTGTAGACCTAGAAATACATAGGTCCAGCCAGAATGAAGAAATGTCAAGTAAAAAAAGCAAGACGCATCCGCAGCACACATGACATGTGCATGACAGCTGCGGACTTCATTGCGGAACTTTGAATCTCCATTGAAGTCAATGGAGAAATTCCGCCATGAGTCCGCCACTGCTCCGCAACAGACAGAGCATGCTGCGGACACCAAATTCCGCTCCGCAGCCTATGCTCCGCAGCGGAATTGTACGCATCGTGTAAACGAACACTGCTAAATTAAAGTGAAAGTCAATGTAGAAACGGCTCCGCTGCGGATTAACGCTGCGGAGTGTCCGCAGCGGAATTTAAGTGAAATTCCGCTATGTGTGAACCCGCCCTTAAAGACTGTAAAAAAAATTGTCCTGTGACATTGATATGATAATTTTCACCTTTAGAGGCTATGGAAACATTTGGGGTCTTTTTTCTGCACTCATATGTTCTGGGATAAAACACACAGTTGACCTTTGCTGTGGTCATACTTCAGCCTGGCGGATGGTTCAGGAGAGGAGAGACAGGGGCTGGAGAAGGGAGTGATAACATCAGCAGTCTGTCGGGTTTGTCTTGGATCAGGATTCTACAGGTTGCTGGGTAGTAGATTACATGCAGTCTGTTTCTAATAACAACCACAGCCAATCAAATAACAGAATGGCCCCAGAGGTTTCCATAGTCTTTAATCTGTTGCTTTAAAGTGAATCTCCACCTTCGATCCTCATCATCAAGTTTTTGGATATAACACTCTGTGCTGATTAATTTCTTATTATATCTTTATGGCATTTAGAACTTTATGTTCCTGATACACTGCTCCAAATCCACTGTATAAACATAGCGCTAAAATATAATGGAGGGATTTATTAGTAGTTCTACGTTGAAAAGTCACAAACGGCACAAATGTCGCACTTTGCGCAACAACAAAAAATTACTTTTGTGACTTTAAAAAAAAAAAAAAGAGAGGGTGGAGCATAGCAACAGAGGCGGGGCCTCTCACAGCCAAACAAATTTACTATCATTCACTCTAAAAACTGGTGTCAATTATAGCGAGTACCTCCAAATAAATTCGGCGCAGTTTACTTCAGTGTGTTTTAGATAAAGTCTTAATAAATTCCCCCAATGTTCAGGCCACCTGCAGTCACCACTAGAGGGAGCTCACTGCATACTGCCTTATTTTTAAGTATAACAATATGCGGTAAGATTTATTTATTTTTTTGATTAGGAGCTTCGGCAGATAAAGATATATAAAGAAATTAATTTAGATTAAAAGTACAAAATATGGTGGACATGGAGGATATTCCAGGCCCGTCTCCCCCAGATTTTGCAGTCACCCCCTTGTTCATCTCATCTTTAAAATGTGTTTTTTTTACATCAGAGGAAGAACTAATAGAATCTTTTCTTTTTTTCCTTTGCTGTACAGGTTGTAGCCAAGGTAAGAGCTTCACAGTATTTTACTAATGTGCAGATACATGAAGAAATGAGCAGATAATAAGAAATAAAATCTTTTAAAAACTTTTAAGCATCTGAGATATTAGAATTATATTACTGTCCCAGCTGGGAAAATGCCCCCCAGATTTCTAATATCTATTACTGTATGTGTGTCCAAAACCCTGGTGGCCAGCAGTTTGAGACAAGGGCAGAGCTAGAGTACTAATTATGGAGCTGGAGGGCAAATTATGTTCCGGTACAGTAGTTAGGTGCCCCCATATAGTAGTGAGGTGCCCCCATATATTAGCTAGGTGCCCCCATATAGTAGTGAGGTGCCCTCATATATTAGCTAGGTGCCCCCATATAGTAGTGAGGTGCCCCCATATATTAGCTAGGTGCCCCCATATAGTAGTAAGGTGCCCCCATTTAGTAGTTAGGTGCTCTCATATAGTAGTTAGATGCTCCAATACGGTGTTATATGCCCCCATATATTAGTTAGGTGCCCCCATATATTAGTTAGGTTCCCCCATATAGTAGTTAGGTGCCCCCATATAGTAGTTAGGTGCCCCCATATAGTAGTTAGGTGCCCCCATATAGTAGTTAGGTGCCCCCATATAGTAGTTAGGTGCCCCCATATAGTAGTTAGGTGCCCCTATATATTAGTTAGATACCCCCATTTAGTAGTTATGTGCCCTTATATATTAGTTAGATGCCCCCATTTAGTCGTTATGTGCCCTTATATATTAGTTAGGTGCCCCCATTTAGTATGGCAGAGCTCGAGTACTAATTATGGAGCTGGAGGGAAAATTATGCACTAGGTGCTCCCATATAGTAGTGAGGTGCCCCCATATATTAGTTAGGTGCCCCCATATAGTAGTTAGGAGCTTCCATTTAGTAGTTAGGTGCTCTCATGTAGTAGTTAGATGCTCCCATATGGTAGTTATATGCCCCCATATAGTAGTTAGGTGCCCCCATTTAGTAGTTAGGTGCCCCATATAGTAGTTAGGTACCCCCATATAGTAGCTAGGTGCTCCCATATAGTAATTATGTGCCCCAATATAGTAGTTAGCTGTTCTCAAATAGTAGTTAGGTGCCCCCACATAGAAGTTAGGTGCCCCATATAGTAGTTTTATGTTCTCATATAGTAGTAATTAGGTGCGCCCATATAGTAGTTAGACCCTAATATAATGGTAAGGTCTCCCCATTAATAGTGCCACCTTTGCGTTAATGAAAAAAAACGGAAACTTACCTAACCGTGTTCTTACGACGAGCTGCAGGGTCATCAGCGTCCTCCCGACCTCTTGAATTCCACAGGTCTGAAACAGACTATTTCTTACAAGAGTGAGGGTATGTGCACACGACCTCTTTTCAGACATAATGGAGGCTTTTTACGCCTCGAATTACGGCTGAAAAGACGGCTCCAATACGTCGGCAAACATCTGTCCATTGCTTGCAATGGGTCTTACGATGTTCTGTGCAGACGAGCTGTCATTTTACGCGTCGCTGTCAAAATACGTCGCATAAAATGATGGCTCATCAAAAGAAGTGCAGGACACTTCTTGGGACGTTTTTGGAGCCGTTTTCTCATAGACTCTATTGAAAACATCTCCAAAAACGGCCGTAAAAACGCAGGGAAAACGCAGTGAAAAACGCGTGTTGCTCCAAAAACGTCTGAAAATCAGGAGCTGTTTTCCCTTGAAAACAGCTCCGTATTTTCAGACGTATTTTGTTAATCGTGTGAACATACCCTCAGTGGCGTCGCACGGAGCCAATAGCTTTCTGGTCTGCCATACTAAGTGGTGCTCACCCGGGTGTCCAGGCCTGTCAAGCCTCCTCCGATTGCAATTGTTACGCCCCTGGTTTGAGGCCCCAGTCCATGGTGTCCTGTGGCTTTTTTCCCCTCACAGTCCAGGTATGTTCACACGGCAGCGTCCGTAACGGCCGAAATTACGGGGCTGTTTTACGGAGAAAACAGCCCTGTCATTTCAGCCGTAACGGCATGTGCAGGCGCTTGAACGCCGCATCCATTACGGACGTAACTGGAGCTGGTTTTCCATGGAGTCCATGGAAAACGGCTCCATTTACGTCTGAAAAAGGGACAGGTCACTTCTTTGGCGCGGGCGTCTATTTACGCGCCGTCGTTTGACAGCGACGCGTAAATATACGCCTCGTGTGAACAGACAAACGTCAGCCCATTGCTTTCAATGGGCAGATGTTTCTCCACGCTTTCAAGCCGTCATTTCGGACGTAATTCGGGGGTTAAAACGCCCGAATTACGTCTGTAAATAGGCCGTGTGAACATACCCTCCTTGTGCCCCTGTTTCTGTTGTCCAGAGCTGGGTTGCCAGAAATCCATAAATGCACGCACAGTTCTCTGCCGTTCGTTGTACCACAAATGAATCAGCACCAGAAAATGACAGGAAAATATCAGCCAAAACTGTGACAAAAATTGCAGCAAAAAATTCAGAAAAAAATAGATATTAATGCTGTCTCTCTTCTTCCCCTCCTTCATGTGCTCAGTCCCACCCTCACCTGAAAAAAGTTCTCCACTTTTGATAATCTTGACTTTTTAGAAGGGTTCCTTGATCTTAAACTGAACACCAAGTGTTCTCCTGCCAAGACCCTCAGCGATCATTTGTAATCTGTTGGTCAATTTGGCAATAAGTGTTCAATTTCCCTGCAGCGCCACCACAGGTGAAATTAAGTATTACACAGTGCTCATTCATATCAATGTGTTGTCTGTGTAATACAGGACAGGACAGGTCCTTCAGAGAGAGAGAGAGAGAGAGAGACGCTCTATGTAACCGCTCTCCACTCTGACCAAGAGATGAAGATTATGTATAAAGGTTCAAGGACGCCATCTACCAGGGGAATGAGGGTCAGCTGCAGCATCCAGGTGGAGAATGAATGCAGAGGTGGCCACACATGTATGTGGCTGTAATGATGGGGGTAGGGAAACAGACAAGTGAGCCCTAATCTACCCGCCACTCAGTCCCTGCCTACTTGCAACGACCCGCCCTAGGCGACGGGGTACAACTGGGCGACGGTCCCTACACTCAATAAGTGCACGACAGACAAACAGACAAGGGAACACAGAACCTAAGGGAAACGGGGCAGTTGCCCACGGCAACACCGTGAGCAACAAGAGTAGTAAACGAGCCGAGTCAAACCAGGAGAGTACGAGGTGCCAAACGCAGAGCAGGAGAGTAGTCAGCAAGCCAGTGTCAATACGAAGCAGGGACAAATAGTACAAGAAGCTGCAGCAGGGCCAGGAAACCAACAGAGAAGATTCACAAGCAAGGAGGAACAGGAAAGGCAGGTATAAATAGACAGAGGGCGGGAGCTAGCTCCGTCTGGCCTGGCTGCGATAGGCTCTCCCACTCCTAAGCCTGCCATCCTGAGTGGTGGAAGATGGAGTCAGTCTCACAGACCTAGAAGCAGGTGCAGACTGATTACCTATGGGCATTGATAAAGAAGCTGTGCCTGGCAGATCCTTTACAGTACCCCCCCTTTTATGAGGGGCCATCGGACCCTTTCTAAGTGGACCTGGTTTATTGGGGAAACGAAGGTGGAACCTCCTGACCAATATCCCAGTGTGAACATCCCGGGCGGGTACCCACGTCCTCTCCTCAGGCCCGTATCCTCTCCAATGGACCAGGTACTGGAGGGAGCCTTGGACCATCCTGCTGTCCACAATCTTGGCCACCTCGAATTCTACCCCCTCAGGGGTGAGAACAGGGACTGGAGGTTTCCTCGAGGGAGCCAAGGACGGGGAGCAGCGTTTAAGGAGGGAGGCATGAAACACGTCGTGTACTCGAAAAGATGGGGGCAACTCAAGTCGGAAGGAGACAGGATTGAGGACTTCAATGACCTTGTACGGCCCTATAAACCGGGGAGCAAACTTCTTGGACGGGACTTTCAGGCGCAAATTTTTTGACGATAGCCACACCAGATCCCCGACCATAAACAAGGGGTTAGCAGAACGTCTTCTATCTGCCTGAGTTTTTTGTATGCTCTGGGACGCCTCTAGGTTCTTCTGAACCTGGGTCCAGACTGTGCACAGTTCCCGATGAACGACTTCTACCTCGGGATTGTTGGAACTACCAGGTGAAACGGAGGAAAACCGCGGATTAAACCCAAAATTACAGAAAAAGGGGGAGACCCCTGACGAGTTACTGACCCGGTTATTAAGGGAAAATTCGGCGAGGGGAATGAATGAGACCCAATCATATTGACAGTCAGAGATAAAACACCTTAAATATTGTTCTAGAGACTGATTAGTCCTCTCAGTTTGGCCATTAGTTTCAGGATGGAAGGCAGAGGAGAAGGACAGATCAATCTCCAACTTTTTACAGAAGGCTCTCCAAAACAATGAAACAAATTGTATCCCTCTGTCAGAAACAATATTGACAGGGACCCCATGGAGACGCAGGATGTGTTTGACAAACAAGGTAGCTAACGTCTTAGCATTGGGTAGTTTCTTGGGGGGCACAAAGTGGCACATCTTACTGAAGCGGTCTACTACAACCCACACCACCGACTTGCCTTGAGATGGAGGCAAATCGGTGATAAAATCCATGGTGATATGGGTCCAAGGTCTCTGGGGAATGGGCAAAGAACGTAGTAAGCCCGCTGGTCGGGACCTGGGAGTCTTGGACCTAGCACAAACTTCACAAGCAGCGACGAAGGCCTTAACGTCTTTAGGCAACCCAGGCCACCAATAGTTTCTGGCAATGAGGTGCTTGGTACCCAGGATGCCTGGATGACCAGATAGTGCGGAGTCATGATTTTCCCTAAGTACCCTTAGCCGGAATTGCAGGGGAACAAACAGCTTGTTCTCAGGAAGGTTCCCGGGAGCTGAACCTTGATCAGCCGCAATCTCAGAGACTAAATCAGAATCAATAGAGGAAATGATTATACTTGGAGGCAAAATACAAGCAGGATCTTCCTCCGAAGGAGGGCTGGCCATGAAGCTACGCGACAGTGCATCAGCCTTAATATTTTTAGACCCAGCCCTATAGGTAACCAAAAAGTTTAATCTGGTAAAAAATAACGCCCATCGAGCTTGTCTCGGGTTTAGCCTCCGGGCAGATTCTAGGAAAACCAGATTCTTGTGGTCAGGAAAGGACCATTACCTGGTGCCTAGCCCCCTCCAGGAAGTGGCGCCACTCTTCAAATGCCCATTTAATGGCTAAGAGTTCGCGGTTGCCAATATCATAGTTACTCTCAGTGGGCGAAAACTTCCTGGAGAAGTAGGCACAGGGACGGAGATGGGTCAGGGACCTGGTACCCTGGGACAAGACAGCCCCCACTCCCACCTCGGACGCGTCAACCTCCACGATAAATGGCTCCATTTGGTTGGGCGGAAGCAGCACCGGGCCGAGATAAAGCACTTCTTAAGGACCTCTAAAGCCTGGACAGCCTCAGGAGGCCAGAGGAGGAGATCAGCACCTTTGTGAGTGAGATCCGTTAGAGGCCTAGCGATGACCGAGAAGTTAGCAATAAATCTCCCGTAATAATTAGCGAACCCCAGGAAGCACTGTAACGCCTTCAGGGAGGCAGGTTGGACCCATTCCGCCACAGCCTGGACCTTGGCGGGGTCCATGCGGAATTCATGAGGAGTGAGGATTTGACCCAAAAATGGTATCTCCTGCACCCCAAACACACATTTTTCGGTCTTCGCAAACAGTTTGTTTTCCCAAAGGACCTGGAGCACCTTCCTGACATGCTCAATGTGGGAGGACCAGTCCTTGGAAAACACAAGTATGTCATCAAGGTACACTACAAGAAATACCCCCAGGTAGTCTCTTAAAATCTCATTTATGAAATTCTGGAAGACCGCGGGAGCATTACACAACCCAAAGGGCATGACGAGGTATTCGAAATGACCTTCGGGCGTGTTAAACGCAGTCTTCCACTCATCCCCCTCTTTGATGCGGATAAGGTTATAAGCCCCCCGTAGATCAAACTTAGAGAACCATTGGGCCCCCTGAACCTGATTAAAGAGATCAGGAATCAAAGGAAGGGGATACTGGTTCCTCACAGTGACCTTATTCAAGTTTCGGTAGTCAATGCATGGCCTAAGACCACCATCCTTCTTCCCAACGAAGAAGAAGCCAGCACCTACCGGAGAAGTAGAGCGGCGAATGTAACCCTTGGCCAGGCATTCCTGGATATACTCTCTCATGGCTTCACGTTCGGGACAAGAGAGATTAAATATCCTACCCTTAGGGAGCTTAGCTCCTGGTACCAAATCGATAGCGCAATCGTATTGGGGGGGGGTAACACTTCGGAGGCCTCCTTAGAGAAAACATCAGCGAAGTCCTGAACAAACTCAGGTAGCGTGTTCACCTCCTCAGGGGGAGAAATAGAATTAACAGAAAAACATGACGTCAAGCATTCGTTACCCCATTTGGTAAGATCCCCAGTATTCCAGTCAAACGTGGGATTATGCAACTGCAACCAGGGAAGACCTAAAACCAAATCGGACGATAATCCCTGCATTAACAGTACAGAGCACTGCTCCAAATGCATGGAGCCAACAAGGAGTTTAAAAACAGGGGTATGCTGTGTAAAATAACCATTAGCAAGAGGAGTGGAGTCGATACCCACTACCGGGACAGGTTTAGGCAAATCAATCAAAGGCATAGCTAGAGACATAGCAAATTCCACAGACATGATATTAGCAGAAGACCCTGAATCCACGAAGGCACTGCCGGTAGCAGACCTACCACCAAAAGAGACCTGAAAGGGAAGCAAGATTTTATTAAGTTTCATATTTACGGGAAATACCTGTGCGCCCAAGTGACCTCCCCGATGATCACTTAGGCGCGGAAGTTCCTCCGGCTGCTTATTCTTACGCCTAGGACAGGTGTTCACTTGATGCTTGTCATCCCCACAGTAGAAGCATAGACCATTCTTCCTGCGGAACTCTCTACGTTGTTGGGGGGACACGGAGGCCCTGAGTTGCATAGGTACCTCCGAGTCTTCCGTGGAAGAACGAAGCAACGGAACCTCGGGAGGCATCATGGGGGAGTCAGAGGAGAAAACACCAAGACGTTCAAGTCGTCGTTCCCTGAGACGTCGGTCAAGTCGTACCGCTAAAGCCATAACCTGGTCTAGGGAGTCAGAAGAGGGGTAGCTAACTAACAGGTCTTTCAGGGCGTTCGACAGGCCCAACCTAAACTGGCACCTTAAGGCAGGGTCATTCCACCGAGAAGCTACGCACCACTTCCTAAAGTCAGAGCAATACTCCTCCACAGGTCTCTTACCCTGACGTAAGGTCACCAGCTGACTCTCGGCAAAGGCAGTCTTGTCAGTCTTGTCATAAATGAGTCCGAGAGCAGAAAAGAAAAGATCAACGGAGGAAAGTTCAGGGCCGTCAGGAGCCAAGGAGAAGGCCCATTCTTGGGGCCCCTCCAGGAGCCGGGACATAATTATACCCACCCGCTGGCTCTCAGAACCTGAGGAGTGGGGCTTTAAGCGAAAATAGAGCCTACAACTCTCCCGAAAGGAGAGAAAAGTCTTCCGGTCCCCTGAGAATCGGTCAGGCAACTTGAGGTGGGGTTCAAGAGGTGAGGTGAGGGGCACTACCATGGTAGCATCAGGCTGGTTGACCCTCTGAGCCAGGGCCTGAACCTGTAGGGAGAGACCCTGCATTTGCTGAGCCAGGGTCTCAAGGGGGTCCATAGTAGTGTCAGGGACCAGGGTAGACTAGATATATAGGCTTGTGAATATGTAATGATGGGGGTAGGGAAACAGACAAGTGAGCCCTAATCTACCCGCCACTCAGTCCCTGCCTACTTGCAACGACCCGCCCTAGGCGACGGGGTACAACTGGGCGACGGTCCCTACACTCAATAAGTGCACAACAGACAAGGGAACACAGAACCTAAGGGAAACGGGGCAGTTACCCACGGCAACACCGTGAGCAACAAGAGTAGTAAACGAGCCGAGTCAAAGCAGGAGAGTACGAGGTGCCAAACGCAGAGCAGGAGAGTAGTGAACAAGCCGAGTCAAACCAGGTGAGCACGAGGTACCAAACGCAGAGCAGGAGAGTAGTCAGCAAGCCAGGGTCAATACGAAGCAGGGACAAATAGTACAAGAAGCTGCAGAAGGGCCAGGAAACCAACAGAGAAGATTCACAAGCAAGGAGGAACAGGAAAGGCAGGTATAAATAGACAGAGGGCGGGAGCTAGCTCCGTCTGGCCAGGCTGCGATAGGCTCTCCCACTCCTAAGCCTGCCATCCTGAGTGGTGGAAGATGGAGTCAGTCTCACAGACCTAGAAGCAGGTGCAGACTGATTACCTATGGGCGTTGATAAAGAAGCTGTGCCTGGCAGATCCTTTACAGTGGCTCTCTCTATTCAAGTCTATGGGAGCTACGGAAAAAAAACAAGCAATAAATGTCCCCCATTTTCCTGATGGATGGGGGTGCCAGAAGTCGGATCTCCAGCTATAAGATATTTATGCCATAAACTCTGTAAGCCGGACCGTGATTACGGACACAAGGGCCTTGGCAGTGCATGGGGCCTTACAATTACAGATCTGTAGATGATCACAGGACGGCAGTAAAGTCATCTATGATATTTTTCCTCTGCTCTAAAATGGGCAAAATTTGGAGGAAGGACGTTGTGGGGATGGGGGCACATTCTAAGGGGCTAAATAAAGTAATTTGAAGTTCCAGGACTCCAATGCAAAATCTGTAACAGAGCCAAAAGTAGTTGAACTTTTTTTATGCAAATAACGGGTGTAATGAGAAGATTCGTCTGTTGCCATATTGCGGCTGCTTAGTCATATCCAGTGTTGGGTTATAGTGGCCCCAATATGTTTTGACGTGTGGCTCTCCATGAAATGTAGGGAGATGAGTCTGAATCATGTTGACTATTATGCTAAAAGTCTTCTTCGCATTGTTGTAATTTTTGGATGTTTTTGGGGAGCAGTGACCCATTCTAGAGAGTCAATGTATCAACATCTCCACACCTGAACATATTTATTCTGCGGCTACACTGTAACTTGTGGCCAGGTAACGGGTCAAGGGCTTCCCAAGGTGTCATTATGGAGAAAAGAGTCATCTGACAATGTCATGACTTCCAACATGGTCGAAATTTTTGTAAATCCCGACATTTTCACCCCAACCATCGCTCAACCAAAAGTCGCTGTAGAGCCCAAGCTACATATGTGGATGTAGTTATCATCCATTAGAACAAATACACCACTTCCCGCAAAATGACGTACCAGTATGTCCTAGTTGCGTCACTTATCTGCATTAGGACGTAACAGTACGTCCTGGGGATCATGGTCATCGAGGGAGAGAGAAACCTCTGATCCCAGCCATTTAACACAGTTAATAGTGACAGCGGCGCCTAAGGAGTTTGACCGCAAGGTTCCGGTATTTTTACAATGGCAGCCATGGGCCTAAAAAAGGCCCTCAGGTCTGTCAGATGGATGACCTTATAGATTGGCTGTGAGTGTAATGCAAAAAAAGCGATAATGAAATGTTTCATGGTCCTCAATTGGGTTTTTAATCGAAAACAGGATGCAATTTGGCAAAAAAGGAAAGTTTAAAAATCTACTTTGGAAAAATTGTCAACATTTTTTTTTGCCACCTCAGGCCAAGAGCCATTTGGGTTATATTCATATTGCGCAATTTGTACTTTTTGGGGCAGATAAGGATGCATGAATTTTACTCAAGGATGGGAGTATTCTAATGTTTGCCATAATTGTACTTTTCCTTCAATGCTCTTTGGCGTCTCATCCAGCGTTTCTAAATGAAAGACACAAATTTTTGATTTGCACCCATCAAAAATTTCTTGCAATTACTGTTTTGGCCAAAAAGTATCAGCTAAATCATGTGATACTTTTTTTTTTTTTTGCAAATTAAGTTCTTATTCTTTACCATGTAATTCACGCTGGTTTTTCCTTTGACTCTGTAGGGCGTCAAGAATGGATCACAACAAAAATATTCCCGGCAGCACGTTACAGAAACCATAAACTCTGGACTAGAACGGGCCAGAGAAGTTACCAGATCTTTCATGGCTCCACCTGGCACCTACGTCATTCTACCCTTCACCCAAAATAAGGGACAAGAGTCGGAGTTCCTGCTAAGAATCTTTATGAAGACTTCACAGATCGCCGAGTAATAATTTTTTGTTTTTTATTTAGCTTTTCAAAGGGACAAACAATAAATTTTTTAAGTATTTGTGAAAAATAATGGAAAACATTGGTCACCTGTGATCTGCTGACTTCATGCGTCTCATGCATATTTGGTGCGGAAATTTTTGCTTCCTTTTTGAGAAAAATATACGTGAATATGGCTATACGGTACCGTATAAAGCTATATAACTAAAGCTATAACCAAGGGCGTACATACCATAGCGGCAGACATTGGCAAAAGGGTTCTCGCCCTGGTTGACCCCATTGCCTTTGTTATTGGATGGCGAGAACCTGTGCAGGATTTCCCTCTCCAGGGGAACGACATTATTAGCAAACTAGGGGGTTGGGAATTGGCCCAAGGATAATGGAAAGGGTGTGGAGGGGGAAACAAACACCAGGCCCTTCTGTTCTAAGGTGTAAAAGCCGGCACCATAATCGGGCCCCAGTTTAATATTTGTTATGGGGCCCTTTCTCTTCCATGCACACCAATGGCTATATATATATATATATATATATATATATATATATATATATATATATTAATAACCTCATACCTTCATAATACCCTCAAATACAAAAATTAAAAAACTAAAAAAAACAAAAACCTAGGTTAAAATATTATACATTATACCACACGGTCTAGACTCATGATTGCAAATATTTTAAGGGTCATCAAGTTGGTTTTGACTCTTGCCAACCACATGACTAGAGTTCCTCCAGAAAGGTCTAACCTCTTTTTGGGTCTTCAAACTTTGTGAGCTTTATGTTTTTTGACAGTGACTATCCACCTTGTGTCCATTTCTTCTCCCAGTTTCAACTTTTTCATGGTTAATTTCAGAATGTCCGGTCTACTTTTTGGGTCTTTAGGCTTCTCAACACTGCGTCCATGATGTCAGGAATTTACTCCTCGGTGCTGGTGATGACTTCTTCCACATTTCCCTTCAACTCTTTCAACCATAATTGTTTTCTACTCCAGTGACTTGAGTCTTCCCACTAGCGGGAGTCTTGTGCCACTAGCGGGAGGATGCTCTTGATTTGGTCAAGGATCCACTTAGTATTTTGTTTCTGCTTGTTGTCCATGGGATTCCCAAAAGTCTTTGCCAGCACCAAAGGTCAACTTTTTTTAACTGTCCTATAATTGAACACAAAAAATTGTATCCCATTTTAAGGGGCCAAGTCAAAATTATATATAGTTGGTGGCCCGATATTACTCTAAATAATAATGACTCTAAGGAATCTATAGGGTTTGGCTTTGGTATATAGTATTAAGTGTCTGTTATAATTGTAGAAATCCAGACATCGGAACCACATCAAGTGAAACGAATCGAGAGTTCCTCCCCAGCAACACCTCATCGCAGTAAGTATCAGATAATTCATACTATTTCAAGGAGGCTTCGAAAAACATGGCTGCTTTTTTCCAAAAACAGCGCCACTCCCGTCCACAGGTTGTGTATGGTATTGCAGCTCCGCTCGATTCACTTTAATTAAGCAGAGCTGCAGTTCAAGACACAACCTATGGACAGCTGTGGCGCAGTTTCTGGAAGAAAGCAGACATGTTTTTGTAACAATGTAGAACCCCTTTAATATATTGTATGTGGTATACACTTTTATACTGAAGTTTTCTTCCACTTACCTTCCAAACTGTGATTCTGGTGTTTCTAATGTAGTACCGAGGCACATGCAGCAAAGAAATGCAAATAACAATACATATATCGTCTCTTTAAAGTGTTATAACATAAATAAAACATACCAGTGACATTGAACAAGGGATACACTCGGGGTCGTGGGGGTCCAAATAGCCCCCTCTGACACTTAGATAATATGATTCTTTCTGCCAGCAGTCACCACTAGGGGGAGTTTACTTCATATGGATTTATACAGCTCACATTGAAGTTAATGATAAATCTTTATGCATTGACCTCCCCCTAGTGGTGGCTACAAATAGACAGAATTGTATAATTTACCTCTATGGCTTTGTGAAGGTAAACAGTGGATTTGGGTGAAAAATAACGCAATAAATAATATGAATCCCAAAAAGCATATATTGTGTCTCTCACTAGTGCAAGCGAAACAGCAAATTGGAAAAAGGGAGCCGGACCTGTTTTTCTGGCCAGGCGGCACCTTGCAGCAACAGAAATCTCCCCCCTTGATCTGTCTGTCATAGAGACCAGGGAAGTGGTCTCTATGAGCATCATTTTAGGAATCTTATTTCTGCATTTGGGGAAGCCTCCCCGGTCCTGCACACCTCCTGGACCCCATAGTAGTTATATATATTACAAACTGTCCCTTTCTATATGTCTATGTATACAATAAATAGTATGTATTTTCAGAACTGAAAACAGCAAAAAAGTACAAAGAAACGGAAACCAGGCTCTGTTTCCCAATGACGCCACACTAAGGTAGGGGTTCAATGTTTTGCCCACATATAGCTTGCACTTTGACTTCACTAGTTTGGCTCAGCTCTCTTGAAATGAAAGGGGCTAAGCTGCAATACCACACATAACCTGTAGACATGTGTGGTGCTGATTTTAAAGAAAGCAGCCATCATTTTCTAATCCTGTAGAATCACTGACGGTATAGAAGCTTGAAGTTTACATTGAAGTACTGACTAACTGTTAAGCTGGTGGTTATATTAGCAGTGCTGCAGTGTAAAGCATGGAGAAGCAAGAGATCATCAGCCTGAGCCTTTGATGAATCAGGAAATGGATTTTAGATGACATCAGACTCCAATAGCCAAGCTGGAGTCACTGATCATAATTTTGCCCTAAATTCTATATTTTGCGGACTGTACCTTTAAATATAGTTTGTATGAAAAATCGTATTTATTTAAAAAAATTAAAGTAATTCATTGGTGTAACTTTTTTTTTTGTGCTCATGTTCTTTCTTCCAGTGACTTTGGCTCGAGGCTCAGCATAAACTCTCAGAATCCTAAGGTAAATGGCTAGTTGCCTACTTAATTGCTTTTATTAATATCTGTCACCCGTTATGATGCCCGACTTACAGCGGTTTTTGCCAGCTCAGATTTCGTGCATAAATCTCGCCTGGCTCTGCTCCCTCGCACGTTCTGGGGACTTTGATTTGCTGCCTTGTAATAACACGCTGCGTAATGTCTGTAGAACGACAATGTATAATTAATTGGGCAGCCACAGATACAGTCGCCAGTGCAGCCGCCCATCACTTATACCGCTGCTCACTCATCGAGAGGCAGGCGGGTGACAACTGTCCCATCCCTCTATATTCACTTGTTTAAAGGGGTCCTCTGCCATTTCCACACTTGGAGGACATCACAATCGACATGCATGACTACCTATTACCCCTATAAACAAAACTGCCAGCAGAGTAACCCCATAAACAAAACTGCCAGCAGAGTAACCCCATAAACAAAACTGCCAGCAGAGTAACCCCATAAACAAAACTGCCAGCAGAGTAACCCCATAAACAAAACTGCCAGCAGAGTACCCCCATAAACAAAACTGCCAGCAGAGTAACCCCATAAACAAAACTGCCAGCAGAGTAACCCCATAAACAAAACTGCCAGCAGAGTAACCCCATAGACAAAACTGCCAGCAGAGTAACCCCATAAACAAAACTGCCAGCAGAGTACCCCCATAAACAAAACTGCCAGCAGAGTAACCCCATAAACAAAACTGCCAGCAGAGTAACCCCATAAACAAAACTGCCAGCAGAGTAACCCCATAAACAAAACTGCCAGCAGAGTAACCCCATAAACAAAACTGCCAGCAGAGTAACCCCATAAACAAAACTGCCAGCAGAGTAACCCCATAAACAAAACTGCCAGCAGAGTAACCCCATAGACAAAACTGCCAGCAGAGTACCCCCATAAACAAAACTGCCAGCAGAGTACCCCCATAAACAAAACTGCCAGCAGAGTAACCCCATAAACAAAACTGCCAGCAGAGTAACCCCATAAACAAAACTGCCAGCAGAGTAACCCCATAAACAAAACTGCCAGCAGAGTAACCCCATAGACAAAACTGCCAGCAGAGTAACCCCATAAACAAAACTGCCAGCAGAGTACCCCCATAAACAAAACTGCCAGCAGAGTAACCCCATAAACAAAACTGCCAGCAGAGTAACCCCATAAACAAAACTGCCAGCAGAGTAACCCCATAAACAAAACTGCCAGCAGAGTAACCCCATAAACAAAACTGCCAGCAGAGTAACCCCATAGACAGTACTACCAACAACGTGCTTCCATAAACTATAATACCAGCAGTGTGCCGGAGAATCTTTTCTTAGAACTTTGCATTGTGCCTCCTCTGTTATTTCTACTGGAAATGTATGAACAGATTGACAGCTGTGCATTACCATTCCCCCTGTTAATAGCATATCTATCTATCTATCTATCTATCTATCTATCTATCTATCTATCTATCTATCTATCTATCTATCTATCTATCTATCTATCTATCTATCTATCTATCTATCTATCTCATATCTATCTCATATCTATCTCATATCTATCTATCTATCTATCTATCTATCTATCTATCTATCTATCTATCTATCTATCTCATATCTATCTATCTCATATCTATCTATCTCATATCTATCTATCTATCTATCTATCTATCTATCTATCTATCTATCTATCTATCTATCTATCTATCTATCTATCTATCTATCTATCTATCTATCTATCTATCTATCTATCTATCTAATATCTATCTCATATCTATCTATCTATCTCATATCTATCTATCTATCTATCTATCTATCTATCTATCTATCTATCTATCTATCTATCTATCTATCTATCTATCTATCTATCTATCTCATATCTATCTATCTATCTATCTATCTCATATCTATCTATCTATCTATCTATCTCATATCTATCTATCTATCTATCTATCTATCTATCTATCTATCTATCTATCTATCTATCTATCTATCTATCTATCTATCTAATATCTATCTCATATCTATCTATCTATCTCATATCTATCTATCTATCTATCTATCTATCTATCTCATATCTATCTATCTATCTATCTATCTCATATCTATCTATCTATCTATCTATCTATCTATCTATCTATCTATCTATCTATCTATCTATCTCCTATCTATCTATCTATCTCCTATCTATCTATCTATCTCCTATCTATCTATCTATCTCATATCTATCTATCTATCTCATATCTATCTCATATCTATCTATCTATCTATCTATCTATCTATCTATCTATCTATCTATCTATCTATCTATCTATCTATCAATTCAATTCAATTCAATTCAAAGAAGCTTTATTGGCAGGACCAAATACATATTAGCATTGCCAAAGCAAGTAAGAAGTAAGGGAATGAGGGATAGGGACTGAGGGCTTGGGGATAGGGACACATCTAGGGTCGGGGTTATACAAGTCCATGGCATATCATGTCTCTCTCAGTCCATGGCATGCAGTGACATATTGTGCCGCTGTGCCCACTATCTATCTATCTATCTATCTATCTATCTATCTATCTATCTATCTATCTATCTATCTATCTATCTATCTATCTATCTCATATCTATCTATCTATCTATCTATCTATCTATCTATCTATCTATCTATCTATCTATCTATCTATCTATCTATCTATCTATCTATCTATATCTCATATCCAGGGCCGCCATCAGGGGGGTATTAGGGGTAGTAGTGTAGGGGGCCCGGCCAAACTTAATTGAAAGGGGGGCCCGGCAACTGCCGCGACTTGCCTTTGGTAGAAAAAAACAGGCTCCTGCAATGGGGCCTGTTTTTTTCACCAAAACAATGTCGTGAGCTGCGGGCACCCCTCTCGTGAAACACCGCCGTGAGCTGCGGGCCCCCCTCTTATCACCGACCGCTTGCGCGTGTACGAGCGAGCGCGCGACTGCGCGCGAACGACCGCAAGCGCGCGCGCGCCCACGCGCGAACGACCAGGCGCGCCACCGAGAGGGAAGCGGTGCGCCCGCAACACAAGATCTACGGGGAAGGACAGCCACACTGGACAGCGGCGCAGTCTACTTACCTGCTGGCCCGCCTCCAACTCGTCCTCCTCGTCCGCCTCCGACTCCGCCTCCTCCTCGTCCGACTCCGCCTCCTCGTCCGACTCCGCCTCCTCCTTCTCCAGAGCGTGGCTGCGTAAGGAGAGGGGGAGGAGTCTAGTTGTTGCGCTGCGGCAGTTCTACGATCCCCGCCATTTTCTGGAGCCTGGAGGAGAAGGACTACATCTGGACCGAAGACATCGCCTGAAGAGGACTGGAGTGGGAGCAGCTCTTCTGACACGGTGAGTAAAGTGTCTCAAAGTGCTGTTTATGTATGGCCCTGTTCACACAGTATTTTGCAGGCCGAAAAAATCTGACTCAAAATTCCTTAAAGAATTTTGAGGCAGATTTTGACCTGCCCACACTATCTTGCCGCGTTTTTTGCTGCGTTTTTTGCCCGCTGCGATTGAGGACAGCAGACAAAAAACGCAGCGAAAAATGCATTTTCTGCCTCCCATTGATTTCGATGGGAGGTCAGAGGCGGAACCGCGGCAAGAAAGGACGTGCTGCTTTTTCTTTTTTCCGCGACTGGCTCCCATTGATTTCAGATTAAGTTTTGGAAGTTTTTTGGTGCTGATTCTGACGCAGTGTCCGAGTCAATATCAAGGCCCAAAAACTCTGTGAACTGGGCCTTATTGTTAGGGCTTATTCAGACGAACGTGTAATACGTCCGTGCAACGCGCGTGATTTTCACGCGCCTCGCACGGACCTATGTTACTCTATGGGGCCGTGCAGACTGTCAGTGATTTTCACGCAGCGTGTGTCCGTGTGTCCGCTGCGTAAAACTCACGACATGTCCGATATTTGTGCATTGTTCGAGCATCACGCACCCATTGAAGTCAATGGGTGCGTGAAAATCCCGCCCAGCGCTTCCGCAGCCGTATAAACTATGAATGAAAACAGAAAAGCACCGCGTGCTACAAACAGAGTGTCATAATGATGGCGGCTGCGCGAAAATCACGCAACCGCGCATCATACGCTGCTGACACACGGAGCTGTTATGACCTTTTGCATGCGCTAAACGCCACGTTTTTGCGCACACAAAAAGCACACGCTCGTGTGAATCCGGCCTTAGGGTAGGAACACGCTAGGCATGAACACTGCGGATTTTATGCAACACATTTTATTGTGGACAATCCGCACCGTATCACAGTCGCAGCCGAGTGGATGAGATGTGAAGAAATCTCATCCACACGCTGCAAAAATAATGGACCTGCAGTGCGGCTTTTGATTATTTTTTTTTGTGAACCAGCTTAAAAAAATACAAAACTTTTGTGTTAGGGCCTGTTCACATCACCGTTCGCTTCTGTTCCGTCTGAGGTTTCCGTCGGGTGAACCCCGCAACGGAAAGTGAAAGTGAAAGCTTCCGTTTCCGTCACTATTAGCGCAGTCGACTACGCTATTGATTCCGTCCGAAAACCTGCCGGAATGGTGACGAACGGAAACAATTAGCGATGTTTCCGTCACCATTGAGATCAATGGTGACTGAAACGGAAGCTGTGCTGTCACTTTCACTTTCCGTTGCGGGGTTCACCCGACAGAAACCTCAGACGGAACCCCGGAGCGGAAGCGAACAGTGATGTGAACAGGCCCTAACACAAAAGTTTTGTGTTTTTTTAAGCTGGTTCACAAAAAAAAATAATTCCAAATTCTACTGAACCAACTGCCTATTTAGAGAGCGGCAGCAGCTCCAGGAGCGACATCATAAGGGACACACTAGGCGGATATGCTGAGTAAAACTCCACAGCTTATCCCGGGAGCCGCAGGGAATTCTGCCCGCAAAACCGCACCAAATAGTGGCGCAGGTTTGGTGAGGCGTGTCCGCTGCGGGAATCCTGCAGGGAAAAAAAAGTTTAGACTTGCCCCGGCCGTAGTTTAGGTGACGCATCTCTCTCTTCTGAACGTAGCCCCGCCTCCTGGGATGACGCTGTAGACCATGTGACCGCTGCAGCAGTCACATGGGATGAAACGTCATGACAGGAGGCGGGGCTGCGCTAAGAATAGAGGATCGCGTCACCAGGACTACGGCCGGGGCAAGTCTAAACTTTTTTATAAATGTAAAAAAGTACCTTTTTTTTTTCTCATTTTGTGATTTTTGCGGCAGAACCGCAGCATTTCCGCAACAGAGGAGCAGCGATTCCACAGAATACATTGACACGCTGCGGCTTAAAAAGCCAAAAAGTCACACTGCAGGTCCATTATTTTTGCAGCGTGTGGATGAGATTTGTTCTAATCTCATCCACTCTGCTGAGACTGTGATACGCTGCGGATTGTCCACAATAAAATGTGTTGCATAAAACCCGCAGCGTTCATGCCTAGTGTGTTCCTACCCTAAGGCCGGATTCACACGAGCGTGTGCTTTTTGTGTGCACAAAAACGTGGCGTTTTGTGCATGCAAAAGTTCATAACAGCTCCGTGTGTCAGCAGCGTATGATGCGCGGTTGCGTGATTTTCGCGCAGCCGCCATCATTATGACACTCTGTTTGTAGCACGCGGTGCTTTTCTGTTTTCATTCATAGTTTATACGGCTGCGGAAGTGCTGGGCGGGATTTTCACGCACCCATTGACTTCAATGGGTGCGTGATGCGCGAACAACGCACAAATATAGGACATGTCGTGAGTTTTACGCAGCGGACACACGGACACACGCTGCGTGAAAATCACTGACAGTCTGCACGGCCCCATAGAGTAACATAGGTCCGTGCGAGGCCTTGATATTGACTCGGACACTGCGTCAGAATCAGCACCAAAAAACTTCCAAAACTTAATCTGAAATCAATGGGAGCCAGTCGCGGAAAAAAGAAAAAGCAGCACGTCCTTTCTTGCCGCGGTTCCGCCTCTGACCTGCCATCGAAATCAATGGGAGGCAGAAAATGCATTTTTCCCTGCGTTTTTTGTCTGCTGTCCTCAATCGCCGTGGGCAAAAAACGCGGCAAGATAGTGTGGGCAGGTCAAAATCTGCCTCAAAATTCGGTGCGCGGTTCCAGGCGGCCGCGGGTGCGCATGCGCGGGAGTTTGCGGGTGCGCGCGTTTGACGGACCCCATGACGACCCCCATGCTACCCAGGGCCGCCATCAGGGGGGTATTATGGGTACTGATGTGAGAGGCCCGGCCAAACCTAATTGAAAGGGGGGCCCGCAGCTCACGACATTCTTTTGGTGAAAAAAACGGGCCCCATTGCAGGCAGTTGCCGGGCCCCCCCTTTCAATTAGGTTTGGCCGGGCCTCTCACATCAGTACCCATAATACCCCCCCTGATGGCGGTCCTGGGTACCATGGTATAGTGCTGGACGGAGTACCGTTAACAGGCGGTGCCACGGTAGGGGGGCCCAGAAAATTTAGCTGTAGGGGGCCCTGAAATTCCTGATGGCGGCCCTGCTCATATCTATCTATCTATCTCATATCTATCTATCTATCTATCTATCTATCTATCTATCTATCTAATATCTATCTCATATCTATCTCATATCTATCTATCTATCTATCTATCTATCTATCTATCTATCTATCTATCTATCTATCTATCTATCTATCTATCTATCTATCTCATATCTATCTATCTATCTATCTCATATCTATCTATCTATCTATCTCATATCTATCTATCTATCTATCTCATATCTATCTATCTATCTCCTATCTATCTATCTATCTATCTATCTCCTATCTATCTATCTATCTATCTATCTATCTATCTATCTATCTATCTATCTATCTATCTATCTATCTATCTCATATCTATCTATCTATCTATCTATCTATCTCATATCTATCTATCTATCTATCTATCTATCTATCTATCTATCTATCTCCTATCTATCTATCTATCTATCTATCTCATATCTATCTATCTATCTATCTCTCTATCTATCTATCTATCTATCTATCTCTCTCTCTCTCTCTATCTATCTATCTATCTATCTATCTATCTATCTATCTATCTATCTATCTATCTATCTATCTATCTATCTATCTATCTATCTATCTATCTATCTATCATCAATATGTCTGTGTGTTTCTCTATCTCATATCCCTGTATATATTATATCAGTCCCATTAGTAAAGGGATACATGATAGAGGTTTAGGTGATTAGATGAGGTCACTCCGCAGTCTAGACTTTTCCCATGACATTAATTAAACATTAATTACATTTGCTGCAATTATTCATTAAAACTGACTGAAAATTTATGTATTATTTGACCTTCCCAAGGTCACATTTAGACAAGCGACAGCGACTCAATGATAAACACATTAATATCTTCACAAGAACATTAAACCATCTTTAAACCCACACGCAGCAATATCTACTGTGCTCAGACACCAAGAAAATATGTAATATATGACCACCAAGTATCATGACAGACGCACAGAGCTGGAGAAAATTCATTAAGCACCAAACAGCAGCTCCCACCTCATCAGTTTTCTACTACAAAGCTGCTCCTCAGGGGAGGGGCATTTTCCCACCACCCCCCTTTTCTGTTTATTTGCAAATCTGAAGTAACGCGGGGGTGGGGTTTTCACTTGGTGTCTGTTTAATGCATAGAGGTGCTGCTATTACAGGTTTCCAAGAAGGAGGAAGCATGAGAATTGGTGGTGCACCTTATAAAGGGTCCATTATCTTGATAGATATTTGTGAGAATTTTTTTTTGTAATGTCTACTTTTTGTTCTCTATATATATTTAGGCTGTTTTAAAAAGATATCAAGATGGCAACTATGAGAATATTTTTGTCCGTTATGCAAACCAGGTGAGTATATATTACTCTGCAGTAATGCTGAATAGTTATTGCCGCAATATTTACGTGATTTATGCAGGGGTGGGATCCAAAGTTTTAAGAGGTTTCCTACTTGGCTGACTAAAATAAGTGTGCAGGGTGTAGCGTGCCACAGAAAATTATCCCTAAACGAATATTTAAATGTGTCTCTATGACAACACTGCCTGTCCCTGTGCTCTGGTAGCTCAGTGTTAACATAGGCACACTGAGACTCATATGAGCCAATCAGGTCTCTTCTTTCATTGTCTTAACTATATAAGAAAATTGTATAGTGGATTCTGTTTGGTTGCTATAAGGTGCAATGACCCTATGATGACACTGTGCAGGGGTGCAAGGTCAGGAAGTGTTGTCATATGGACATAGGCAAAGTAACTTTTCGCAAAGGAGGGCTGAACTTTCAACTTCTGATACCTCAACATTGAAATAAGGTAGTTGAATGATCCTTTAATGCAGGTGTAAAGGATCTGCCAGACACAGCTTCTGTGTCGACGCCAGTGGTTAGTCAGTCTGCACCTGCTCTTAAGTCTGATAGAGTGACTACTTCTTCTATCACTCAGGCTGGGAGGCTGAGGAGTGGGAGAGCCTATCACAGCCTGGCCAGACGGAGCTAGCTCCTGCCCTCTGTCTATTTATACCTTCATTTCCTGCTTCTCCTTTGCCTGTGATTCTGCTTGTTTCCTGGCTCTGCTGCTGCTTGTACTATTTGTCCTCTGCTTCATATTGACCCTGGCTTTACTGACTACTCTTTTGCTCTGCGTTTGGTACCTCGTACACTCCTGGTTTGACTCGGCTCGTTCACTACTCTTATAGCTCACGGTGTAGCCATGGGCATCTGCCCCTTTTCCCTCAGCTTCCTTGTACCCTTGTCTGTCTGTCGTGCACATAGTGAGAGTAGGGACCGTCGCCCAGTTGTACGCCATCGCCTAGGATGGGCCATTGCAAGTAGGCAGGGACTGAGTGGCGGGTAGATTAGGGCTCACCTGTCTGTCTCCCTACCCCGTCATTACAGGAGGATGATGATGATGATTATGATGATGATTATGATGATGATTATGATGGTGATACTACTAATTTAAAAATCATAAATCCATAATTATATATTTTTATTTTTTTCAAGACCTCCGAGATGTACGCCGAACAGCTGCAAATGCTTCTAAATGATGTTATTATTACAGGTAAGTCTGAATACAACGGATTGAACTGACCGCAACTTCCTAAATAGTAATTCGATCCTGGGTTTGATCATTTTCATACCATCAATTAAGCCACACCCATCTCCATCTAAGACACTCCCATTTTTCAAGGACTACTACTCAAGCAGTTATTGGATGGACTAGGCTACACTAAAGCATCCATATCCTGCAGTCCCCAAAAGTAGGATTACTTGCTCCATGGCAACTTGCTTGTTTCCACCTCCCGCCAGATGCAAGGTCTGATGTCATCGCCTGATGACTTCGCCTGTTTAGCCCTTGGATGCAGCACAATGCACTGGGAATCCCTGACAGCAGGTTTTTATGTTGCAATGAGCTGACACCGAACTCCGTCAGGCCCTTAAAGGGCTTTATAAAAAGTTAAAAAAAGTTCAGGTAAAGTAATGGAGCACATTTTACTCCACCTGTGAATTATATCATGTAAACCAATTCCGGAATGGAGGCTGAACACATCTGTATCATAGAGAATGCATTATACCCTTTCTACCCAAAGAATTTAGTCACTTACATAAGTCCCTACATTTTCTCTGCATCCCCTGCTTGTTCAGTGTCTGCACCCGGCTTCCAGCACAGACAATTAGGAAATGTAAAACTAACTATTACATTGTTTTTTTTTTCATTACAAATACTGTATGACCATTGTAGAGCATATTTACCTACAGAGAACCGGATCGCAAAAGAGAGGGGGATTTTTTTAGCTGATTTGCTTTAAAATCGTGAATTCCTTGCCATTTTTGCAAGCGTTACTGGCAAAATAAATCGGTGCTCAAAATGTTCTGTGATTTGGGATTCAGATAGGACATTGCAGTTGATGATGATTTTGAAAACTTCCTTTACACCCACATATAATGGGCAGAGATCAGCTCCAATGTCACAACTCTGTAATTATTCCTCTTTCTTTATTTGCAGATCAAACCTTTGTAGCCGACAGAGGAGAATTCAGCCTGGACTCCTGCCGAGGGATTCTAATGCTGATGGATGTATCTTTTACTGCAGCCCCTATCAGTCTAAGTCTGAGTGCCCATAGTGTACATAATCAGCTCCATCTATACATTCCTGCCTCATCTTCTCATCCATTGCATCCTCATACACCTAGCACAGGGAGGTAGAGGGTATTTGTATGCTCCTGCACTAAGAACAAGCATCACACCAACAGAACAGTGAGTGCAGCTCTGAAGTATGATACTGGATGTAGCTCAGGATCAGTACAGGATAAGTAATGTAATGTATGTACATAGTGACACCACCAGCAGAATAGTGTGTACAGCTCTGGAGTATAATACAGGATGTAACTCAGGATCAGTACAGGATAAGTAATGTAATGTATGTACGCAGTGACTCCACCAGCAGAATAGTGAGTGCAGCTCTGGAGTATAATACAGGATGTAACTCCGCATCAGTACAGGATAAGTGATGTAATGTATGTACACAGTGACTCCACCAGCAGAATAGTGAGTGCAGCTCTGGAGTATAATACAGGATGTAACTCAGGATCAGTACAGGATAAGTAATGTAATGTATGTACACAGTGACTCCGCCAGCAGAATAGTGAGTGCAGCTCTGGAGTATTTAAAACCACAGAAAAGGCCATACTCACAGATTAGGTGGTGGGTAAAATACCCGTTCCAAACAGGACGCAACCAGGTCAGAGAATGCTGTTGATGGGAAGTGCCCAGGTGTGTTTAAATAATGATAGCCACTCCCACTAACCTTGAGGGGAGTGGTGTGTTGGGCATGGAAGTAAATGTGTAATAATAATAAATAAATAATAAAGTACTGTGTATAGTGCACATGTGAGGTATAGGGGACATGACTAAGTGTAGTGTGTAGAAATCAGGGCTGTGAGTGAAAAAAAAAAAAAAAAAGTGAGTGGAGAGTGTAAAACATGGAGGCATAGTGTTTGGATAGTGAGGCACAGCATATATCGCCGAATAGCAGCCTATTTATAACGCCCATACTGTAAGAGAGCGGGCTGCCCTGCATGCAGTGCCAAACATCCGCACACCAGGCTATCCCAGCATCATAAGACCCGGGCGCGTCCTGAAAAAAAGTATGTACAATGTAAGTAACCATGAAAAAACATGGGGTATTAGTTGTTGTTTTGGCCAAAAAAACGCAAGCTCGCAATCCACGTCACGGATCCCCACACTTGCGAGTCCCTACCTAGAACTTTTCGTTCCAAAATCTAAGATATACAAAAAAATGGGACATAGAATGTAATTAAAACCACAGAAAAGGCCATACTCACTATATCTTAGATTTTGGAACGAAAAGTTCTAGGTAGGGACTCGCAAGTGTGGGGATCCGTGACGTGGATTGCGAGCTTGCGTTTTTTTGGCCAAAACAACAACTAATACCCCATGTTTTTTCATGGTTACTTACATTGTACATACTTTTTTTCAGGACGCGCCCGGGTCTTATGATGCTGGGATAGCCTGGTGTGCGGATGTTTGGCACTGCATGCAGGGCAGCCCGCTCTCTTACAGTATGGGCGTTATAAATAGGCTGCTATTCGGCGATATATGCTGTGCCTCACTATCCAAACACTATGCCTCCATGTTTTACACTCTCCACTCACTTTTTTTTTTTTTTTTTCACTCACAGCCCTGATTTCTACACACTACACTTAGTCATGTCCCCTATACCTCACATGTGCACTATACACAGTACTTTATTATTTATTTATTATTATTACACATTTACTTCCATGCCCAACACACCACTCCCCTCAAGGTTAGTGGGAGTGGCTATCATTATTTAAACACACCTGGGCACTTCCCATCAACAGCATTCTCTGACCTGGTTGCGTCCTGTTTGGAACGGGTATTTTACCCACCACCTAATCTGTGAGTATGGCCTTTTCTGTGGTTTTAATTACATTCTATGTCCCATTTTTTTGTATATCTCAGCTCTGGAGTATAATACAGGATGTAACTCAGGATCAGTACAGGATAAGTAATGTAATCTATGTACACAGTGACTCCGCCAGCAGAATAGTGAGTGCAGCTCTGGAGTATAATACTGGATGTAACTCAGGATCAGTACAGGATAAGTAATGTAATGTATGTACACAGTGACCCCACCAGCAGAATAGTGAGCACAGCTCTGGAGTATAATACAGGATATAACTCAGGATCAGTACAGGATAAGTAATATAATGTATGTACACAGTGACTCCGCCAGCAGAATAGTGAGTGCAGCTCTGGAGTATAATACTGGATGTAACTCAGGATCAGTACAGGATAAGTAATGTAATGTATGTACACAGTGACTCCGCCAGCAGAATAGTGAGTGCAGCTCTGGAGTATAATACAGGATGTAACTCAGGATCAGTACAGGATAAGTAATGTAATGTATGTACACAGTGACTCCACCAGCAGAATAGTGAGTGCAGCTCTGGAGTATAATACAGGGACGCGTAAAATGACAGCTCGTCTGCACAGAACATCGTAAGACCCATTGCAAGCAATGGGCAGATGTTTGCCGACGTATTGGAGCCGTCTTTTCAGGCGTAATTCGAGGCGTAAAACGCCCCCATTACGTCTAAAAAGAGGTTGTGTGCACATACCCTCACTATAACATGTCAGAAGTTTATCAAACGTTTAGCTACACTTTCAGTCCTGCCTAGAGATGAATAAAAATGAAATAAATATGGTGATTTATTAATCTAAACATAAAACAAATAAAATAAAATAGCGAAAGCCAAACCACTACTGCTAATTGTGTGAATTGGGCAAATATCAGATACCGATAATTAATTACTTAAAGTAAAAGGAGAAGTGTAGCAATTTATTTAAATTATTTGTTTTTTAGCAATCTAAGCAGAGAAACCTATAAGTCTTCATTCACATCTGCGTCAGGGCTCCGTTCCGACGGTACGTCGGAGGTTTCTGTCGGAACGGAGCCCTGACTGACACAAACTGAAACCATACGTTTCCGTTTCCATCACCATTGATTTCAATGGTGACGGATCCGGTGCCAATGGTTTTGGTTTGTCTCCGATGTGCAAGGGTTCCGTTGCTTTGACGGAATGAATACCGTAATAATTCCGTCAAAGCAACGAAACCCTTGTATAACGGACACAAACCATTGGCACCAGATCCGTCACCATTGAAATCAAAGGTGATGGAAACGGAAACCTGTGGTTTCCATTTGTGTCAGTCAGGGCTCCGTTCCGACGGCAACCTCCGACGTACCATCGGAACGGAGCCCTGACGCAGATGTGAAAGATCCCTAAGAAGTATTTACATCCGAGACTTGTAACATAATGATACTCTGTATATAATGCTCTGTCCTCCAGGGTGTTACTCAATATTCACTGATGTTGCAGCACCATCTAGTGGTCGTTTCTAGTTATACAGACTTGAGAACTAAATTACTTAAAAAAGAATGTATTGTCAGAAAAATATACATCTCTTAAATCTGGTTTTTATTTTACATATATTTTGTAAAAACAATTAGTTGTTTTTTTTTTTTTATATGTGTCTATCCACATTAAAGGCTATGTTCACCATTGAAAGTTATTTTTTTATATATAAAAATGTCTATCAGTGTGTTTGGTGCAACTTTCTAATTAGTTTTTATTAAAAATTATTTTGACTTTCTGACATACAGCTGTTTTGTATCTTGTATACAGAGCAGCTGTATCTTTCGCTAACACATGAATCCGTCAGTCCCGCGGACCTGACGGGTTCAGTATCAGCGGGTCCTGAGTATCTGACACGCAGGATCCACCTGTGATCTTTCACATGTAAGTTATAAACTGTCGGAGACACACAGAATCCGCTGACACTGAACCACGGGACTAACGGATTCAGGTCTTAGCGATAGATACAGCTGCTCTGTATACAGGATACAAAGCAGCTGTATCTCAAAAAGTTAAAATAATTTTTAATAAAAACTAATTAGAAAGTTGCACCAAGCACACTGATAGACATTTTTATATTTAAAAAAAAATAACTTTCAATGGTGAACATAGCCTTTAATGTGGATACAGCTGCTATGTATACAGGATACAAAGCAGCTGTATCTCAAAAAGTAAGATTTTTTGTTATTAACTAAATTGAAAGTTGCACCAAACACACTGACTGACATTTTTATTTAAAAAAAAATCACTCTCAAAAGTTTACATAGCCTTTAAAAAAAATCTTAAAATATTGCAGTTTTCATGCTGGCCACTAAAGCAGTCACAACTAGCTAACACTTCCTGTTCTATAAAGATCACCTGTCCGCATTGCTGTATAAATAGGCACAGGTTGAGGAGAATCATCTCATTATCATTAGTGGGTGGGGAAATGAATACATGACACATTATCTTTAACAAACTTCAGCTGAATGCAAATGGAAGACTCAGCCTCAATGAATTTGGTCGTCTGTGGAAACGCCTGAACATGTGTAAGGTACAAAAAACCCTCAATGTCTGATAAATGTCTAAGGGTATGTTCACACGCAGTGACTAAAAACGTCTGAAAATACGGAGCTGTTTTAAGGCGAAAACAGCTCCTGATTTTCAGACGTTTTTGTAGCAACTCGCGTTATTTGCTGTGTATTTTACGGCTATTTTTGGAGCTGTTTTTCAATGGAGTCAATGAAAAACGCCTCCAAAAACTTCCCAAGAAATGTCCTGCACTTCTTTTGACGAGCCGCCATTTTACACGCCATATTTTGACAATGACGCGTACAATTAAGCCTCGTGGGAACAGAACACCGTAATTCCCATTGAAAGCAATGGGCAGATGTTTGTAGGCGTATTAGGGGCGTTTTTTTCAAACGCCCGAATTATGTCTGAAAACACTGCGTGTGAACATACTCTCAGGCTTCATTCACACGGCAGTGAAAAAAACATTCATGGCCATTTTGCATCAGTGTCTCCAAATTTCCGTCTGTCCATTTTTAATGGCCGTTTGTCATCCGTTTTTAATGGCTGTTAAAAAAAAGAATGGATTTCATTTGTCAGGTTTTTTTTTTTCCCCAGCCCCCTGAAAACACCACTGTGCCCATGTAGATGGCTCCGCAATGTCCTTGTAGATACTGGCACAGTGCCCACTGTAGATAATGCCCACAAATGGGCCATTGCCCACATAGTACCACAGTTCCCACATAGTGCCACAGTGCCCACATATAAAGTGCCAGTGCCCACATAGTGCCACAGTGCCCATTGTAGATAGTGCCATAGAGCCCACATAGTACCACAGTGCCCATGTAGATAGCACCACAGTGTCCCCTGTAGATAGCACCACACCCACCATAAAGCACCCCCATGTAGATACCACCCCCACTCCCCTGTAGATAGCACCACTGTAGAACAAAAAAATGTAGGAGCACCACTGTAGCTCACTGTAGGAACGGAATCCCTCTGGACAGGGTCTCCGCTCATAGACAGAGCCCCTGACGTCTCTGTCCATATATGGATAGTGATGCCGGGGGCTTCACCAGGAGCGGAATCCCCTGCCAGAGTGGCGTCTGGCCGCCGGGGATTCCGCTCCTACAGGGAGCTACAGTGGCGATATCTACGTGTGGTGGGGGTGGTTGCTATCTTCAGTCACTGGGAGATATATACATGGAGGGGTGCTATCTACAAGACTGGAATCCGCGATGCACTGTTGAAAGCCCTGACTTCACTGTCCTTATATGGACAGTAATGACAAGGGCTTCCTCGGGCTCAGCGCTCAAAGTAGCGCTGTGTGCGGGGAGTCCTCAACCAGGATCAGATTTTACCGGTCGTTACAAGGACAGTTATCCAAAAAACGGCCGTTAAAAACGAATCCATTGACTTCTATGGGAGCTGTCTGTCCTATTTTTTAACCACCTATATTCACTGGCTGTTAAAAAAACGGCCATGTGAATACACACAGAGAACTTCACTGTTCTGAAAACGGCCGTCACACAACAGCCGTTTTTCACTGTCGTGTGAATGTAGCCTAATAATCTCGTGGTACGGTCCCAATATTTCTTTGAATGATTTCAAAGGAATCTCTGTATTATATTCTTGTACACAGGGGCAGTTTATAGTAGTTATATTCTTGTATATAGGAGCAGTATTATAGTAGTTATATTCTTGTATATAGGAGCAGTATTATAGTAGTTATATTCTTGTATATAGGAGCAGTATTATAGTAGTTATATTCTTGTGTATAGGGGGCAGTATTATAGTAGTTATATTCTTGTATATAGGGGGCAGTATTATAGTAGTTATATTCTTGTATATAGGGGCAGTTTATAGTAGTTATATTCTTGTATATAGGGGGCAGTATTATAGTAGTTATATTCTTGTATATAGAGGGCAGTATTATAGTAGTTATATTCTTGTATATAGCGGCAGTATTATAGTAGTTATATTCTTGTATATAGGGGGCAGTATTATAGTAGTTATATTCTTGTATATAGGGGGCAGTATTATAGTAGTTATATTCTTGTATATAGGGGGCAGTATTATAGTAGTTATATTCTTGTATTTAGGGACAGTATTATAGTAGTTATATTCTTGTATATAGGAGCAGTATTCTAGCAGTTATATTCTTGTATATAGGGGGCAGTATTATAGTAGTTATATTCTTGTATATAGAGGGCAGTATTATAGTAGTTATATTCTTGTATATAGCGGCAGTATTATAGTAGTTATATTCTTGTATATAGGGGGCAGTATTATAGCAGTTATATTCTTGTATATAGGGGCAGTATTATAGTAGTTATATTCTTGTATATAGGAGCAGTATTATAGTAGTCATATTCTTGTATATAGGAGGCAGTATTATAGTAGTTATATTCTTGTATATAGGGGTAGTATTATAGTAGTTATATTCTTGTATATAGGGGGCAGTATTATAGTAGTTATATTCTTGTATATAAGGGTCAGTATTATAGTAGTTATATTCTTGTATATAGGGGGCAGTATTATAGTAGTTATATTCTTGTATATAGGAGCAGTATTATAGTAGTTATATTCTTGTATATAGGGGCAGTATTATAGTAGTTATATTCTTGTATATAGGAGCAGTATTATAGTAGTTATATTCTTGTATATAGGAGCAGTATTATAGTAGTTATATTCTTGTATATAGGGGTAGTAGTATAGTAGTTATATTCTTGTATATAGGGGGCAGTATTAGGGCAAAGCCACACGTGGCGGAATTGCTCTTGAATTCCGCTGCGGACACTCCGCAGCGTTAATCCGCAGCGGAGCCGTTTCTCCATTGCCTTCCACTTCTTTTTAATAGGCTTTGTTTAGACGAGGCTGAAAATTCCGCTGCGGAGCATAGGCTGCGGTGCGGAATTTGGTGTCCGCAGCATACAATGGATGTTGCGGACCAGTGGCGGACTGGTTGCGGACTCATGGCGGAAGTTCTCCATTTACTTCAATGGAGATTCTAAATTCCGCAATGAAGTCCGCAGCTGTCATGCACATGTTATGTGTGCTGCGGATGCGTCTTGCTTTTTTGACATGACATTTCTTCATTCTGGCTGGACCTATGTATTTCTAGGTCTACAGCCAGACTGAGGAAGTTAATGGGGCTCCCGTAATTACGGGAGCGTTGCTAGGAGACGTCTGTAAATAGTCACTGTCCAGGGTGCTGAAAGAGTTAAGCGATCGGCAGTAACTGTTTCTGTACCCTGGACAGTGACTACCGATCCCAATATACAGCAAAGTGTAAAAAAAATAGAAGTTCATACTTACCGAGAACTCCCTGCTTCTGTCTCCAGTCCGGCTTCCCAGGATGACGTTTCAGTCTAAGTGACGGCTGCAGCCAATCACAGGCTGCAGCGGTCACATGGACTGCCGCGTCATCCAGGGAGGTCGGGCTGGATGCCGAAAGAGGGACGCGTCACCAAGACAACGGCCGGTAAATATGAAATTCGTTTACTTTCACTAGGGAAAGGGCTGCCCCTTCTCTCTATCCTGCACTGATACAGAGAAGGGAAGCACTTTTACCGCAGTATGCAGCGGCCAGTCCGCATCAATTTACTGCACATTTTGGGCAGATCCGCCGCAGAATCTGTAACGCAAATTCTGTGCGGCATTGATGCGGACAGTTGCGGAGGAAATCCGCCACGTGTGGGCATGCCCTTATAGTAGTTATATTCTTGTATATAGGGGCAGTATTATAGTAGTTATATTCTTGTATATAGGGGCAGTAGTATAGTAATTATATTCTTGTTTATAGGGGGCAGTATTATAGTAGTTATATTCTTGTATATAGGAGCAGTATTATAGTAGTTATATTCTTGTATATAGGGGCAGTATTATAGTAGTTATATTCTTGAATATAGGGGCAGTATTATAGTAGTTATATTCTTGTATATAGGAACAGTATTATAGTAGTTAAATTCTTGTATATAGGAGGCAGTATTATAGTAGTTATATTCTTGTATATAGGAGCAGTATTATAGTAGTTATATTCTTGTATATAGGGGCAGTATTATAGTAGTTATATTCTTGTATATAGGGGCAGTAGTATAGTAATTATATTCTTGTTTATAGGGGGCAGTATTATAGTAGTTATATTCTTGTATATAGGAGCAGTATTATAGTAGTTATATTCTTGTATATAGGGGCAGTATTATAGTAGTTATATTCTTGAATATAGGGGCAGTATTATAGTAGTTATATTCTTGTATATAGGAACAGTATTATAGTAGTTAAATTCTTGTATATAGGAGGCAGTATTATAGTAGTTATATTCTTGTATATAGGAGCAGTATTATAGTAGTTATATTCTTGTATATAGAGGGCAGTATTATAGTAGTTATATTCTTGTACATAGTGGGCAGTATTATAGTAGTTATATTCTTGTACATAGTGGGCAGTATTATAGTAGTTATATTCTTGTATATAGAGGCAGTATTATAGTAGTTATATTCTTGTATATAGGGGCAGTATTATAGTAGTTATATTCTTGTATATAGG
Source organism: Rhinoderma darwinii (assembly GCF_050947455.1). NCBI lineage: Eukaryota > Metazoa > Chordata > Amphibia > Anura > Rhinodermatidae > Rhinoderma > Rhinoderma darwinii. The sequence goes on from NC_134690.1 coordinate 399,651,003, forward strand.
GGGCAGTATTATAGTAGTTATATTCTTGTATATAGGGGCAGTATTATAGTAGTTATATTCTTGTATATAGGGCGCAGTATTATAGTAGTTATATTCTTGTATATAGGGAGCAGTATTATAGTAGTTATATTCTTGTATATAGGGGCAGTATTATAGTAGTTATATTCTTGTATATAGGGGGCAGTATTATAGTAGTTATATTCTTGTATATAGAGGCAGTATTATAGTAGTTATATTCTTGTATATAGGGGCAGTATTATAGTAGTTATATTCTTGTATATAGGGGGCAGTATTATAGTAGTTATATTCTTGTATATAGGGGCAGTATTATAGTAGTTATATTCTTGTATATAGGGGGCAGTATTATAGTAGTTATATTCTTGTATAATGGGGCAGTATTATAGTAGTTATATTCTTGTATATAGGGCGCAGTATTATAGTAGTTATATTCTTGTATATAGTAGCAGTATTATAGTAGTTATATTCTTGTATATAGGAGCAGTATTATAGTAGTTATATTCTTGTATAGAGGGGTAGTAGTATAGTAGTTATACTCTTGTATATAGGGGGCAGTATTAGGGCAAAGCCACACGTGACGGAATTGCTCTTGAATTCTGCTGCGGACACTCCGCAGCGTTAATCCGCAGCGGAGCCGTTTCTCCATTGCCTTCCACTTCTTTTTAGTAGGCTTCGTTTAGACGAGGCTGAAAATTCCGCTGCGGAGCATAGGCTGCGGTGCGGAATTTGGTGTCCGCGGCATACAATGGATGTTGCGGACCAGTGGCGGACTGGTTGCGGACTCATGGCGGAAGTTCTCCATTGACTTCAATGGAGATTCTAAATTCCGCAAAGAAGTCCGCAGCTGTCATGCACATGTTATGTGTGCTGCCGATGCGTCTTGCTTTTTTGACATGACATTTCTTCATTCTGGCTGGACCTATGTATTTCTAGGTCTACAGCCAGACTGAGGAATTCAATGGGGCTCCCGTAATTACGGGAGCGTTGCTAGGAGACGTTAGTAAATAGTCACTGTCCAGGGTGCTGAAAGAGTTAATCGATCGGCAGTAACTGTTTCTGCACCCTGGACAGTGACTACCGATCCTAATATACAGCAACATGTAAAAAAAAATAGAAGTTCATACTTACCGAGAACTCCCTGCTTCTGTCTCCAGTCCGGCTTCCCAGGATGATGTTTCAGTCTAAGTGACGGCTGCAGCCAATCACAGGCCAATCACAGGCTGCAGCGGTCACATGGACTGCCGCGTCATCCAGGGAGGTCGGGCTGGATGCCGAAAGAGGGACGCGTCACCAAGACAACGGCCGGTAAGTATGAAATTCGTTTACTTTCACTAGGGAAAGTGCTGTCCCTTCTCTCTATCCTGCACTGATAGAGAGAAGGGAAGCACTTTTACCGCAGTCCGCAGCAGCTAGTCCGCATCAATGTACTGCACATTTTGGGCCGATCCGCCGCAGAATCTGTAACGCAGATTCTGTGCGGCATTGATGCGGACAGTTGCGGAGGAAATCCGCCACGTGTGGGCATGCCCTTATAGTAGTTATATTCTTGTATATAGGGGCAGTATTATAGTCGTTATATTCTTGTATATAGGGGCAGTAGTATAGTAATTATATTCTTGTTTATAGGGGGCAGTATTATAGTAGTTATATTCTTGTATATAGGAGCAGTATTATAGTAGTTATATTCTTGTATATAGGGGCAGTATTATAGTAGTTATATTCTTGAATATAGGGGCAGTATTATAGTAGTTATATTCTTGTATATAGGAACAGTATTATAGTAGTTAAATTCTTGTATATAGGAGGCAGTATTATAGTAGTTATATTCTTGTATATAGGAGCAGTATTATAGTAGTTATATTCTTGTATATAGATGGCAGTATTATAGTAGTTATATTCTTGTATATAGGGGCAGTAGTATAGTAGTTCTATTCTTGTATATAGGAGCAGTATTATAGTAGTTCTATTCTTGTATATAGGGGGCAGTATTATAGTAGTTATATTCTTGTATATAGAGGGCAGTATTATAGTAGTTCTATTCTTGTATATAGAGGGCAGTATTATAGTAGTTATATTCTTGTATATAGGAGGCAGTAGTATAGTAGTTATATTCTTGTATATAGGGGGCAGTATTATTGTAGTTATATTCTTGTATATAGGAGCAGTATTACAGTAGTTATATTATTGTATATAGGAGCAGTATTATAGTAGTTATAGTCTTGTACATAGGGGGCAGTATTATAGTAGTTATATTCTTGTATATAGGAGCAGTATTATAGTAGTTATATTCTTGTACATAGTGTCAGTATTATAGTAGTTATATTCTTGAATATAGAGGCAGTATTATAGTAGTTATATTCTTGTATATAGGGAGCAGTATTATAGTAGTTATATTCTTGTACATAGTGGGCAGTATTATAGTAGTTATATTCTTGTACATAGTGGGCAGTATTATAGTAGTTATATTCTTGTATATAGAGGCAGTATTATAGTAGTTATATTCTTGTATATAGGGGCAGTATTATAGTAGTTATATTCTTGTATATAGGGGGCAGTCTTATAGTAGTTATATTCTTGTATATAGGGGGCAGTATTATAGTAGTTATATTCTTGTATATAGGGGCAGTATTATAGTAGTTATATTCTTGTATATAGGGGGCAGTATTATAGTAGTTATATTCTTGTATATAGGGGCAGTATTATAGTAGTTATATTCTTGTATATAGGGGGCAGTATTATAGTAGTTATATTCTTGTATATAAGGGCAGTATTATAGTAGTTATATTCTTGTATATAGGGGGCAGTATTATAGTAGTTATATTCTTGTATATAGGAGCAGTATTATAGTAGTTATAATCTTGTATATAGGGAGCAGTATTATAGTAGTTATATTCTTGTATATAGGAGCAGTATTATAGTAGTTATAATCTTGTATATAGGGAGCAGTATTATAGTAGTTATATTCTTGTATATAGGAGCAGTATTATAGTAGTTATAATCTTGTATATAGGGAGCAGTATTATAGTAGTTATAATCTTGTATATAGGGAGCAGTATTATAGTAGTTATATTCTTGTATATAGGAGCAGTATTATAGTAGTTATGTTCTTGTATATAGGGGGAAGTATTATAGTAGTTATATTCTTGTATATAAGAGCAGTATTAGGCTATGTTCACACAGAGTATTTTGGGGGAGGAATATCTGCCTCAAAATTCAGTTTGGAACTTTGAGGCAGATATTCCTCTCCCTGCACGCCGATTTTCGCGGCAATTATCGCGCCGTTTTTCGCCCGCGGCCATTGAGCGCCGCGGGCATAAAACAGCGAGAAATACGCTTTCTCCTGCCTCCCATTGAAGTCAATGGGAGGTCAGAGGCGGAAGCGCCCGAAGATAGGGCATGTCGCTTCTTTTTCCCGCGAGGCAGTTTTACTGCTCGCGGGAAAAAGACGCCGACGCCTCCCATTGAAATCAATGGGAGGCGTTCTCGGGCCGTTTTTGCCGACTTTTACGACGCGGTTTCCGCGTCAAAAAACTCGGCAAAATACCCCGTGTGAACATTGTTGTAGTTATATTCTTCTACATAGGGGGCAGTATTATAGTAGTTATATTCTTGTATAATAAATGGGACAGTATACCAGTAGTAGTTCTTAACTACTTTAATTCTCTTTTTTCACTTTTGTGCTGTATTCCCATATATGATACATAATATTATTTTTAATGCCATCATTGATTAATATGGATTTCCCATTTTTAGGATCTATTCCAGACCATTGATGTGAACCAAACTGGATTTCTTGATGGTTTTGGCTTGGCAAGAGCAGCCCAGGAAGCTGGTACAATGTTTATTTTTTTTGTTTTCTCTTTTTTTTAATGAATAATTTGTTTATTTGTATGTTTTTTCCTATTATACTTTATAGTTTTCTTTGGGTGTTACAGCGGGGTTCAAATTCCAATTTCAATATTTCAATTATATCCCACCAAGACAATCCGGATTTATACATTTTACATTTAATTGTAGCAAATCCTTAGCTATGAGAAGTATTGGTAGTGTACAGGTTCTCAACAAGGATATATGTCCCATTCACTATGTTCCCATTCACTGACAGCAAGCAGAAATCAAAAGAAATGATACTAAATATAAATATATATATATATATATATATAGTTGCCAGAACTTCTCATTATAAAATGATCAAGCTTTATTTACATAAGATAGGGCATCACGAAATATAACAAAGGGTTAAACTCACCCAGGCAATTGACATTAGATCGGTACGACCTTCGTATCTCTCGCTAGTCAGTAATTCTCTGTAGTCCCAGATCTTTAAGCTGGAAAATAAGAATGGATAGGTCCTTCAAGTGAACAGACAGGTCCTATTACTTACATTTCTAGAAGAACAACGACTTGTAACGTTGATGGATCGGCTGCGGCAGATTTTGGAGTTTGGCGTTTAAAATGATATTGAGGTTATTGGGTTCATTGAGAGGCGATCGCTGTATAAAGACATTAATCGTTCTTCACGGGCGACGTACACACTGCAGATCCTGATTCACGGCTTTGCGGTCGTTTTTATGTAATTTGTTTGGGTCAGTAAGTATCTTACGGTCATAACGTGGTAAATGGCATGGACAGGATATTAACAAGGCTTAGGACAAAGACAGATCTGTGATGTAGCTTAAAGTAGATGGGGTCTTCTGGAGTGGGGCAAGGGCAGAGCTTAAATGGGTTGTCTTGCGAAATCAGCCCCTGTCCAAATGCCCTACTAGGGCATAGTGATGTCATCAATGAGCGGAAAGTAGCTTTTGCTCCAGTAGACTTAGTCCGGCAATGTTTTACATGATTGTCATGTAATACTTAATTTCCCCTCTAGTGGCCACTGCAGGGAAAATAAGTCGGTGATTCCGACCTCATAGGACCTGGACCTGTAGTGATCAGCTGATCGCCAAGGTGGCATCTTTTTAGAAAAGAGGTGAGAGAACCCCTTTAAAGCTTAACTTTATAGTATTCTGAAAGTTCAAGTGTGACTGCAGTTAACTACCATATGCCCTTTCCCCCCGTGTCACACTCACAAGGATCTACTGTATGCGATGAGATATGAGGAGCTGTTTGCAGAGTCCTCGCACTGTAGAGCAGATTTAGCGGTCTGTGTGCTCCCTGTGCTATGGAGGGGGCACTGTGGTCATTGGGAGTGTTCTAGTTCTGCAGTGGATCAAAAACAATTTTCACTTCTTCACCCTGTAGTGCGGCTTCTATGTTCCATATCACAGGGTCAGTTAAAGTAGCTACACAGAGTGAGGAACCTGCAAACAGCTCCACATATCTCAGCTTCCTGGACCCCTATGAGCGTGACGTGGGGGAGAAGCATATTGGGGTTCACTGCAGGACCCCCTCCTCATCTACAGAACTTAGCAGGCATGCAGTCACAGTGAGACCCTTGGTTCTGCCCCGTTACATCTGCAGATTGTGTAGCTCCATGACTGGCGGATGCTAAAGTGTAACACAAATGATGGAAGCTGCCGCAATCTGATTTATTTTTACTGACATTTTTGACAGTAAAGTTTTATGCATGAGGTCAAGTGTGTATTTAACCTGTGCCAAGCATAGCCACGAACCGATGTAGCAGAGTTGAATTTATCAAATAACTGATCATTAGTATAGTATTAGTATTTAGTATTCGTTTAATACTGTAAGTTTCCGTCATCATTGCATAATAAACATTCTGCAATTTTCTAATAAACGTTATCATTCAATTCCTATTCAGAACTCTGCTTGCTGTCAGTAAATTACTAAAAGTAAAGTGTGTGAGACCACCTGCTCTAAAAAAGGTGACCTCATTCAGATGGGTTTCTAAGGCCTTATTCACACGACCGTGTTCAGTCCGTGATATACAGACCGCATGTCGGACGCATTTCCTGGACCGAACACAGTTCAGGGAGCTGGGCTGCCAGCATCATAGTTATGTATGACGCTAGGTGTCCATGACTCCCCGCGGGAATACTGTCCCGTGCTGCGCTATTGATTTTGTCAAAACAACGGAAACCATTTGCACCGGATCCATCATCATTGAAATCGATGGTGATGCAAACTGAAACCTATGGTTTCAGTTTGGGTTTCGGTCATGGGTTCTCCTGACGGAAAGGTCTGACGGAACCCGTGAACGGAGCCCCGACGCAGATGTGAACGAAGCCCCAGTCCCCAGCTATAATAGACTGTAACTCAGAATCAGTACAAGATAAGAAATACATGTACACAGTGACTCCACCAGCAGAATAGTGAGTGCAGCTCTGGAGTATAATACAGGATGTAACTCAGGATCAGTGCAGGATAAGTAATGTATGTACATAGGGACTCCACCAGCAGAATAGTGAGTGCAGCTCTGGAGTATAAAAAAGGATATAACTCAGGATCAGTACAGGATAAGTAATGTAATGTATGTACACAGTGACTCCACCAGCAGAATAGTGAGTGCAGCTCTGGAGTATAAGGGCATGACCACACATGGCGGAATTCCTCCGCAACTGTCCGCATCAATGCCGCACCTAATCCGGGTTGCGGATTACGGCTGCGGATCTGCACAAAATGTGCAGAAAATTGATGCGGACTAGCTGCTGCGGACTGCGGGAAAAGTGCTTCCCTTCTCCCTATCAGTGCAGGATAGAGAGAAGGGACAGCACTTTCCCTAGTGAAAGTAAAAGAAATTCATACTTACCGCCCGTTGTCTTTATGACGCGTCCCTCCTTCGGCATCCAGCCCGACCTCCCTGGATGACGCGCCAGTCCATGTGACCGCTGCAGCCTGTGCTTGGCCTGTGATTGGCTGCAGCCGTCACTTACACTGAAACGTCATCCTGGGAGGCCGGACTGGAGACAGACGCAGGGAGTTCTCGGTAAGTACGAACTTCATTTTTTTTTACAGATACATGTATATTGGGATCGGTAGTCACTGTCCCGGGTGCAGAAACAGTTACTGCCGATCGCTTAACTCTTTCAGCACCCTGGACAGTGACTATTTACAGACGTCTCCTAGCAACGCTCCCGTCATTTCGGGAGCCCCATTGACTTCCTCAGTCTGGCTGTAGACCTAGAAATACATAGGTCCAGCCAGAATGAAGAAATGTCAAGTTAAAAAAGCAAGACGTATCCGCAGCACACATGACATGTGCATGACAGCTGCGGACTTCATTGCGGAACTTTGAATCTCCATTGAAGTCAATGGAGAAATTCCGCCATGAGTCCGCCACTGCTCCGCAACAGACAGAGCATGCTGCGGACACCAAATTCCGCTCCGCAGCCTATGCTCCGCAGCGGAATTGTACGCATCGTGTAAACGAACACTGCTAATTTAAAGTGAAAGTCAATGGAGAAACGGCTCCGCTGCGGATTAACGCTGCGGAGTGTCCGCAGCGGAATTTAAGTGAAATTCCGCTATGTGTGAACCCGCCCTAATACAGGATGTAACTCAGGATCAGTACAGGATAAGTAATGTAATATATGTACACAGTGACTCCACCAGCAGAATAGTGAGTGCAGCTCTGGAGTATAATACATGATGTAACTCAAGATCAGTACAGGATAAGTAATGTAATGTATGTACACAGTGACTCCACCAGCAGAATAGTGAGTGCAGCTCTGGAGTATAATATAGGATGTAACTCAGGATCAGTACAGGATAAGTAATGTAATGTATGTACACAGTGACTCCACCAGCAGAATAGTGAGTGCAGCTCTGGAGTATAATACAGGATATAACTCAGGATCAGTACAGGATAAGTAATGTATGTACACAGTGACTCCACCAGCAGAATAGTGAGTGCAGCTCTGGAGTATAATACAAGATGTAACTCAGGATCAGTACAGGATAAGTAATGTAATGTATGTACACAGTGACTCCACCAGCAGAATAGTGACTGCAGCTCTGGAGTATAATACAAGATGTAACTCAGGATCAGTACAGGATAAGTAATGTAATGTATGTACACAGTGACTCCACCAGCAGAATAGTGAGTGTAGCTCTGGAGTATAATACAGGATGTAACTCAGGATCAGTACAGGATAAGTAATGTAATGTATGTACACAGTGACTCCACCAGCAGAATAGTGAGTGCAGCTCTGGAGTATAATACACAATGTAACTCAGGATCAGTACAGGATAAGTAATGTAATGTATGTACACAGTGACTCCACCAGCAGAATAGTGAGTGCAGCTCTGGAGTATAATACAGGCTGTAGCTCAGGATCAGTACAGGATAAGTAATGTAATGTGTGTACACAGTAACTCCACCAGCAGAATAGTGAGTGCAGCTCTGGAGTATAATACAGGCTGTAGCTCAGGATCAGTACAGGATAAGTAATGTAATGTGTGTACACAGTAACTCCACCAGCAGAATAGTGAGTGCAGCTCTGGAGTATAATATGGGGTCCAACTCAGGATTATTACAAAATAAGTCATTAATTTGTTTACAAAGTGTGAAAATTGTAAGATGGGGTTCTTGAGGTGGACATAGACCTTTAAAGGACCACTCCAGCAGCAATTGATCTGGGCACCACTGGTATAGGAATTCATCCTTTTATATGGAAAAGCTCTTTTATAACACCGGCTTTGATGAATATCTTTCTTTTCTCAGAATGTTCCTCTCATCACATTGATCCATTTTTGTATATTTTCCAGGTCTCATGGTCAGTGACGCGGTGCTGAATATCATGCTCCTGCGATACGCAAACTACGCCCAGAAGTTGAGCTTTGCAGACTTTGTCTGTTGCATGATTCGCCTGGAAACTGTGACAAGTGAGTGAAATCCCGCAGCAGAGGATGTGACGTGCGGCAGCGTCAAGATTATCCCCAGGGTCATCATGGTGACGTCACATTTTTCAATGGGCTTGGACATCTTGCCATAAAGTAATCTCAGTACAAAGAAGATCCATTCATATCATATGTAACCCTCTACACCGCATCAAGTGCTGATGACCAACATCCATTGTCCTTGGCATCGCATTATAGACACCGACTATGGCTGCCAATGTTATGTGGCCACTTACCATGGCTGTCTATGTTGTAGGAGCACTGACTATGGCAGGCAAAATTATTGTGTCACTGACTATGGATGTCAATGTTATGGGGGCACTGACTTTGATTGTTAATGTTATGGGGTACTGACTATGGCTGGAAAAGTTATATAAAAGAGCACTTTCTATGCCTATACATGCTATGGAGGCACTTACTATGGTTGGCAATGGTGTGCCTGATTCTGACTATGGATGGCAATGTTATGGCCATTTACTATAACTGGTAATGTTATGGGCACTGGCTATGTCTTTTAATATTATGGAGGCACTATGGCTTGCAATGATCTGACTATGAATGGCAATGTTATGCCTAATACTATGGCTGTCATTGTTATGTAGGCACAGGCTTTAACTGGAAACATTATGGGGGCACTGAGTATGACTAAATGTCATTGGCAAATGAACACATGTATGTGTCTCTAAACCCCCTAATCTTATCAAAATTCAGCGTACGGCCCTGTATGAGATCAGATATGGCGGTATAAGCCGTGGCGGCCCATGTGACTCACATAACATCCCACTTATTACTTTTCAGAAGTCTTCCAGAACTTAACGAAGGATGGAGCGGGGGTTTACCTGAGCGCAGAAGAGGTGAGCGTCACATGACAAGGGAGCATTCATTATTAGCACAGTACTGATATAGGAGTATTACGGATGAGGAAAGCCCCATGCACATGGCCAAATTTCGGATTGTTGTTACCTGGATCGGGAATATGGCGCCGATATAAACTATGGTCCTATATTGTACCTGTACATGGGGGATTGTTCTCATCATATATTCTGTGAGAATCCATAAGACAAAAAATTAATTGTGCCATACTGTATAAGGCCAGGGTCACACACACAGTTTTGATGCAGTTTTTGATGCAGTTTTTTTCAGCCAAAGCCAGAATTGGATCCGAAAGGAAGGAAAGGTCTAAAGAAAAAACTGATGCTTCTACTTTCCTTTGTGTCCACTTCTGAGTTTGCCTTAAAAAAAAAACTGCACTAAAAACTGCGTGTGTGTGATCTTGGCCTGAGGATATATTTATTTTTCATTAAACATTCACGTTTACATCCACAGGCTGACAACGTGTTCAGACCTAAAACTTCTTACAGCTGAGGATTTGTTACAGTTGTGTCCAATCTAGACAATCCTCTGTCAAATGAACGGCCTGGATTCCAGACTGATACATTGTACCTGCGCTGATACATTGTAGCAAATTATCAGGAAAAAATAAAAAGAGGTTTGTGGCGCTGATGTGTTTTCAAATCCACAGCATGCTTTATGTGTGGCGGATTTTTAGCAGAATTTTTCAGCGGATTTTACCGTTTGCAGTGCAAATCCGTGTTAAAATCCACATGTAACAAATGCAGATTTGCCGTCATATGTGATCTTTGACTTACTGTATTATTTGCCCTACTGTTCACACCTTGCTTATTTTAGGATGATTGGCTGATAACAGAGGGCAGTTTCACACTGTGCTTTTGCATTTGCTGGAGACTTTTATTGCAATATTTTGCTGCAATTTTAGTAAAACAGAAAACCGCTGCGGTTTTTACAAAAATGTCAACGTTTTGCCGCGGTTCCGAAAATCACAGCAAAAAAGGAAATGAAAAACGACTTACGTAAATGCACACTATTGCTCTCTGTTATCAGCCAGCCATTGATCCTCAGATACGCTAAAGGTTGGAAAGTAATAAAAGTTTATACCTGGCAGAAAATGTGCAGCAAATTTCCCACTAATTTAGATTTCATCCTTTGCGTGCATTGTAAATGGTGAAATCTGCAACATATAAAGCACGCTGTGAATTTGAAAACATGTCAGCAACACAACAAATCTCTCCTGTCCTGATAGTTTGCTACAATGTATCAGTGCAGCTAAAATGTATCCATCTGGAGTCCAAAGAATTGTCTAGACTGTATACAACCGTAGCAAACCCTCAACTGTGGAAAGTTTAGGTCAGTAAATTTTTTCACCCTCTGGATGCAAATAAGAATGTTCCCATTCACTGACAGCAAGCAGAGATCTTAAAAATGGTGTGGAATTGAAACACAAACTATATCGGAAAGTTGCTAAACTTTTGATTATTAAATAATCATTTGTGATTATTTCCATAAAACCAGAAAAGTTTCTCACTTGTTTTGCCTCGCAGTAGTAGCGTGACTTTGTGCCGCATCCTACTGCAAAGTGTGAACATAGGAAGGGGAGGGGTAGCAGCTTCAATTCATTGATTTTCTTGGTGTTGGAGCCAGCCTGTAAAACCAAACATGGGTGATATCCCCGCAGAGCAGATGCCCAAGGGTGACTGACAGCCCCCCATATACCTGAGATCAGTGGTCTCCAACCTGAGGTTCGTTAGCAGTCGTGTAACCACAACTCCCAGCATGGCCTAACAGCTACAGGCTATCAGTGTATGTTGGGGGTTCTGGTTTCACTACAGCTGAAGAGTTACAGGTTGGGGACCACGGTCCTATATTATCAGGGACAGATGATTGGATGATTGTAGTTGCACACGATATAATTGCTGCTGTTTCTGTATAAATCACGATGTGGATATTATTTCTTCCAGTGGATGCAAATTATCATGTCCAGCTGATCACCGGGAGGAAACGCACTGGTAAGTCCTACTGGCCGACGTCAGGAGCGTAACTGGGAAAGATGATAGATCAGGGGTGGGGAACCTTTTTTCTGCCAAGCGCCATTTGGATATTTATAACATCATTTGCGGGCCGTACAAAATTATCAACTTAATAATGCCCCCCATAGCTGCCCCCACACAGTATAATGCCCCCCATAGCTGCCCCCACACAGTATAATGCCCCCCATAGCTGCCCCCACACAGTATAATGCCCCCCATAGCTGCCCCCACACAGTATAATGTCCCCCATAGCTGACCACCACAGTATAATGCCCCCTATAGCTGACCACCACAGTATAATGCCCCCCATAGCTGACCACCACAGTATAATGCCCCCCATAGCTGACCACCACAGTATAATGCCCCCTATAGCTGACCACCACAGTATAATGCCCCCCATAGCTGACCACCACAGTATAATGCCCCCCATAGATGCCCCCACACAGTATAATGCCCCCCATAGCTGCCCCCACAGTATAATGCCCCCATAGCTGCCCCCACAGTATAATGCCCCCATAGCTGCCCCCACAGTATAATGCCCCCATAGCTGCCCCCACAGTATAATGCCCCCATAGCTGCCCCATACAGTATAATGCCACCTTAAAGTATAATGCCTCCATAGCTGCCCCATCCAGTATAATGCCCCCACATAGTATAGATACACAGCGCAGATACAATTGAATGTGGCGATCATTACCGCCTGGCGTCTGGGGTGCCCCAGGTGCCTGAAGCTAGCGATGCCACCAGGCATGAGTTGTCCCATGCTGCCCCGCCTGGCATATAAATGTTATGTGCCGGGATGCACGGGTCCGCTCATGCCGCAGGCAACTTTGGCTGCTATAGTGGTAGTTCTGCCACTGGCTGACATCTAAGGGTATGTGCACACGCTAACTGCATTTACGGCTGAAATGACGGAGCTGTTTTCAGGAGAAAACAGCCCCGTAATTTCAGACGTAATTGCTCGTCCTCGCATTTTGCGAGGCGTCATTGACGGCCGTAATTTAGAGCTGTTCTTCATTGAATTCAATGAAAAACGGCTCAAATTACGTCCAAAAAAGTGCCCTGCACTTCTTTGACGAGGCAGTCATTTTACGCATCGTCGTTTGACAGCTGTCAAACGACGATGCGGAAATTACAGATCATCGGCACAGTATGTCGGCAAACCCATTCAAATGAATGGGCAGATGTTTGCCGACATATTGGAGCCGTATTTTCAGGCGTAAATCGAGGCATAATACGCCTCGTTTACGCCTGAAAATAGGTAGTGTGAACCCAGCCTAAAAGTCATGAACTCTTAGGCTGGGACTACATAAAAACAATTTGTCATGCAGGAGTCACTTTAAAATTGGTGTCCAGAGCTGCATTCACAGTTCTGCAGGCTTCCAAATTGAAATCTCCCAGCATTCCCTACTTGTTTAGTGTTTGCACAGAGCTTAATACAGTCTATAATTCAGGATCAGCACAGGATAAGTAATTTAATGTATGTACACAGTGACTCCACCAGCAGAATAGTGAGTGCAGCTCTGGAGTATAATACAGGATATAACTCTGTACATACATGATATTACTTATCCTGTACTGATCCTCAGTAAATCCACCAGCAGAATAGTGAGTGCAGCTCTGGAGTATAACACAGGATGTAACTCAGGATCAGTACAGGATAAGTAATGTAATGTATGTACACAGTGACTCCACCAGCAGAATAGTGAGTGCAGCTCTGGAGTATAATACAGGATGTAACTCAGGATCAGTACAGGATAAGTAATGTATGTACACAGTGACTCCACCAGCAGAATAGTGAGTGCAGCTCTGGAGTATAATACAGGATGTAACTCAGGATCAGTACAGGATAAGTAATGTAATGTGTGTACACATTGACTCCACCAGCAGAATAGTGAGTGCAGCTCTGGAGTATAATACAGGATGTAACTCAGGATCAGTACAGGATAAGTAATGTAATGTATGTGCACAGTGACTCCACCAGCAGAATAGTGAGTGCAGCTCTGGAGTATAATACAGGATCAGTAAAGGATAAGTAATGTAATGTATGTACATAGTGACTCCACCAGCAGAATAGTGAGTGCAGCTCTGGAGTATAATACAGGATGTAACTCAGGATCAGTACAGGATAAGTAATGTAATGTATGTACACAGTGACTCCACCAGCAGAATAGTGAGTGCAGCTCTGGAGTATAATACAGGATATAACTCAGGATCAGTACAGGATAAGTAATGTAATGTATGTACACAGTGACTCCACCAGCAGAATAGTGAGTGCAGCTCTGGAGAATAATACAGGATGTAACTCAGGATCAGTACAGGATAAGTAATGTAATGTATGTACACAGTGACTCCACCAGCAGAATAGTGAGTGCAGCTCTGGAGTATAATACAGGATGTAACTCAGGATCAGTACAGGATAAGTAATGTCATGCATTTACAAAGTGACTCCAAGTTTTATATAGATTATATCTTTATATAAGCTGTAAAATAGTATCAATATGTGTTTCAAGGAAAATGTATCTATTTGTGTCCGCATGTAATGAATGTGTTTTCCTTGTGTCTTGTAGGAGATGAGTGTCCACTGTGAAAGCTCCGGATTGTCCTGGACAGTTTATAAGCCTTACGATGCGGTCTTGCTGTCGTTTACATTTCCTTTTTCATTGTAGCCTGTGTGTTAAAGGGGTAATGTCAAGCTCAACATTTATCATCTATGCACAGAATAAGTAATGAATAACTGATCGCTGGGAGCCCCACCGATCACTAGAACGGCTGTCCCGATCCCCCAGTGTAGTAATGAGAAGTATGAATGGGACTGACGGACATAGATGAGCGCTGTACCCGGCTGTATCCTTCAGTCCCACAAACTTTGAAATGAGCAGCGAATGCTTGACCTAAACGTTTCCTCCCTGCGGTCGAGCTGTAGCAGGACTGGGGCTCAGGACGCCTGTTCTAGTTATTAATTGGGGTCCCAAAGTATGGGCCCCCAGCGATGAGACGCTTCTCACCTATCCTGTGGATAAGTGATAAACGTTCAACTTGGTAAAATCCCTTTAAATGTGTTTGAAAGTTTAAGATTTTATAAAGTACAACATTTCAGAACTTTTGTCACCCGCCCAGAACTGTTCTCCTATATAAGTGATGTTTTTGTAGATAATTTCTGAGACTTTAAATTAAAGTTTAACTGTAGCTAAAATAAAAAAATCTGTATCCACATGTCTTCAAAAATGTTTTGGTTAAAATAATAAATAGAAAAAATTCTCTATGTTGAGTCTATGTACATATACACCGATCAGCTATAACATTACCATTAAGATCAGAGCCGGTCTTGTGGGCTGTTACCAGTTTGCAGTGGTTACTACCTACCAAAAGTGGTCCAAAAAACTGCAACAGGTGACCAATGACATGGTCATGGGCGCCCATTGCTCATTGATGCGCATCGGGAGTGAAGGCGAGCCCGTCTGGTCCGATCCCACAGAAGAGCCACTGTATCACAAATTACTGAAAAAGTTACTGCTGACTATAATAGAAAGATGTCAGAACATGCAGAGAATGGCAGCTTGCTGTATATGGGGCTGTGTAGCCGCAGACAGGTCAGAGCGTCCATGCTGACCCCTGTCCACTGCAGAAAGCCCCTACAACGTGCACGAGATCATCAGATGCGGAGTATGAAGCAATGGAAGAAGGCACCTAGTCTAATGAATCATGTTTTACATCATATTAATGGCCAAGTGCATTTAAATTGCTTACCCGGGAAGAGATGGCACCAGGATGCATCATATGAAGAAGACACGACAGCAGAGGCTGTGTGATGCTCTGGGCAATGTTCTACAGGAAAACCTTAGGTCCTGGCATTCATGTGCAAGTGACACAAACCACCTACCTCAACATTGGTACAAACCACTACAACCCTTCATGACAAAGGTAATTCATAATGGTAGCGGCCTCTTTTAGCAGAATCATGTGCCCTCCTCACTGCTAAAATTGCTTAGTGTAATACTGCTCCTATATACAAGAATATAACTACTATAATACTGCCCCCTATATACAAGAATATAACTACTATAATACTGCTCCTATATACAAGAATATAACTAATATAATACTGCCCCTATATACAAGAATATAACTACTATAATACTGCCCCTATATACAAGAATATAACTACTGTAATACTGCTCCTATATACAAGAACATAACTACTATAATACTGCCCCTATATACAAGAATATAACTACTATAATACTGCCCCCTATATACAAGAATATAACTACTATAATACTGCCCCTATATACAAGAATATACCTACTCTAATACTGCCCCCTATATACAAGAATATAACTACTATAATACTGCCTCCTATATACAAGAATATAACTACTATAATACTGCCCCTATATACAAGAATATAACTACTATAATACTGCCCCTATATACAGGAATATATCTACTATAATACTGCCCCTATATACAAGAATATAACTGCTATAATACTGCTCCCTATATACAAGAATATAACTACTATAATACTGCCTCCTATATACAAGAATATAACTACTATAAAACTGCTCACTATATACAAGAATATAACTACTATAATACTGCTCCCTATATACAAGAATATAACTACTATAATACTGCCTCCTATATACAAGAATATAACTACTATAAAACTGCTCACTATATACAAGAATATAACTACTATAATACTGCTCCTATATACAAGAATATAACTACTATAATACTGCCCCCTATATACAAGAATATAACTACTATAATACTGCCTCCTACATACAAGAATATAACTACTATAATACTGCTCCTATATACAAGAATATAACTACTATAATACTGCTCCTATGTACAAGAATATAACTACTATAATACTGCTCCTATATACAAGATTATAACTACTATAATACTGCTCCTATGTACAAGAATATAACTACTATAATACTGCCCCTATATACAAGAATATAACTACTATAATACTGCTCCTATGTACAAGAATATAACTACTATAATACTGCCTCCTATATACAAGAATATAACTACTATAATACTGCCCCCTATATACAAGAATATAACTACTATAATACTACCCCCTATATACAAGAATATAACTATTATAATACTGCTCCTATATACAAGAATATAACTACTATAATACTGCTCCTATGTACAAGAATATAACTACTATAATACTGCTCCTATATACAAGAATATAACTACTATAATACTGCCCCTATATACAAGAATATAACTACTATAATACTGACCCCTGTATACAAGAATATAACTACTATAATACTGCTCCTATATACAAGAATATAACTACTATAATACTGCCCCCTATATACAGGAATATAACTACTATAATACTGCCCCCTATATACAAGAATATAACTACTATAATACTGCCCCTATACACAAGAATATAACTACTATAATACTGTCCCCTATATACAAGAATATAACTACTATAATACTGCCCCATATACAAGAATATAACTACTATAATACTACCCCCTATATACAAGAATATAACTACTATAATACTACCCCCTATATACAAGAATATAACTACTATAACACTGCCCCTATATACAAGAATATAACTACTATAATACTGCCCCTATATACAAGAATATAACTACTATAATACTGCTCCTATATACTATAATACTGCCTCCTATATACAAGAATATAACTACTATAATACTGCCCCCTATATACAAGAATATAACTACTATAATACTACCCCCTATATACAAGAATATAACTTATAATACTGCTCCTATGTACAAGAATATAACTACTATAATACTGCTCTTATATACAAGAATATAACTACTATAATACTGCCCCTATATACAAGAATATAACTACTATAATACTGACCCCTGTATACAAGAATATAACTACTATAATACTGCTCCTATATACAAGAATATAACTACTATAACACTGCCCCCTATATACAAGAATATAACTACTATAATACTTCTCCTATATACAAGAATATAACTACTATAATACTGACCCCTGTATACAAGAATATAACTACTATAATACTGCTCCTATATACAAGAATGTAACTACTATAATACTGCTCCTATATACAAGAATATAACTACTATAATACTGCTCCTATATACAAGAATATAACTACTATAATACTGTCCCCTATATACAAGAATATAACTACTATAATACTGCTCCTATATACAAGAATGTAACTACTATAATACTGCTCCTATATACAAGAATATAACTACTATAATACTGTCCCCTATATACAAGAATATAACTACTATAATACTACCCCTATATACAAGAATATAACTACTTAAATACTGCTCCCTATATACAAGAATATAACTACTATAATACTGCCCCTATATACAAGAATATAACTACTATAATACTGCCCCCTATATACAAGAATAACTACTATAATACTGCTCCCTATATACAAGAATATAACTACTATAATACTGCCCCTATATACAAGAATATAACTACTATAATACTGCCCCCTATATACAAGAATAACTACTATAATACTGCCCCTATATACAAGAATATAACGACTATAATACTGCCCCTATATACAAGAATATAACTACTATAATACTGCCCCTATATACAAGAATATAACTACTATAATACTGCTCCTATATACAAGAATATAACTACTATAATACTGTCCCCTATATACAAGAATATAACTACTATAATACTACCCCTATATACAAGAATATAACTACTATAATACTGCCTCTATATACAAGAATATAACTACTATAATACTGCCCCTATATACAAGAATATAACTACTATAATACTGCCCCCCTATATACAAGAATATAACTACTATAATACTGCCTCCTATATACAAGAATATAACTACTATAATACTGCTCCTATATACAAGAATATAACTATTATAATACTGCTCCTATATACAAGAATATAACTACTATAATACTGCTCCTATATACAAGAATATAACTACTATAATACTGCCCCTATATACAAGAATATAACTACTATAATACTGCCCCTACATACAAGAATATAACTACTATAATACTGCCCCTATATACAAGAATATAACTACTATAATACTGCCCCCCTATATACAAGAATATAACTACTATAATACTGCCTCCTATATACAAGAATATAACTACTATAATACTGCCCCCTATATACAAGAATATAACTACTATAATACTGCTCCTATATACAAGAATATAACTACTATAATACTGCCCCCCTATATACAAGAATATAACTACTATAATACTGCCTCCTATATACAAGAATATAACTACTATAATACTGCCCCCTATATACAAGAATATAACTACTATAATACTGCTCCTATATACAAGAATATAACTACTATAATACTGCCCCCTATATACAAGAATATAACTACTATAATACTGCTCCTATATACAAGAATATAACTACTATAATACTGCCCCCCTATATACAAGAATATAACTACTATAATACTGCCTCCTATATACAAGAATATAACTACTATAATACTGCCCCTACATACAAGAATATAACTACTATAATACTGCCCCTATATACAAGAATATAACTACTATAATACTGCCCCCTATATACAAGAATATAACTACTATAATACTGCCTCGTATATACAATAATATAACTACTATAATACTGCCCCCTATATACAAGAATATAACTACTATAATACTGCCTCGTATATACAAGAATATAACTACTATAATACTACCTCCTATATACAAGAATGTAACTACTATAATACTGCTCCTATATACAAGAATATAACTACTATAATACTGTCCCCTATATACAAGAATATAACTACTATAATACTACCCCTATATACAAGAATATAACTACTATAATACTGCCCCCTATATACAAGAATATAACTAATATAATACTGCCCCCTATATACAAGAATATAACTACTATAATACTGCCTCCTATATACAAGAATATAACTACTATAATACTGCCCCCTATATACAAGAATATAACTACTATAATACTGCCCCTATATACAAGAATATTAACTACTATAATACTGTCCCCTATATACAAGAATATAACTACTATAATACTGCCCCTATATACAAGAATATAACTACTATAATACTGCTCCTATATACAAGAATATAACTACTATAATACTGCCTCCTATATACAAGATAACAAGAATATAACTACTATAATACTGCCTCCTATATACAAGAATATAACTACTATAATACTGCCCCCTATATACAAGAATATAACTACTATAATACTGCCCTATATACAAGAATATAACTACTATAATACTGCCCCTATATACAAGAATATAACTACTATAATACTGCCTCTATATACAAGAATATAACTACTATAATACTGCCCCTATATACAAGAATATAACTACTATAATACTGCCACCTATATACAAGAATATAACTACTATAATACTGCCCCCTATATACAAGAATATAACTACTATAATACTGCCTCCTATATACAAGAATATAACTACAATAATACTGCCCCCTATATACAAGAATATAACTACTATAATACTGCCTCTATATACAAGAATATAACTACTATAATACTGCCCCTATATACAAGAATATAACTACTATAATACTGCCCCCCTATATACAAGAATATAACTACTATAATACTGCCTCCTATATACAAGAATATAACTACTATAATACTGCTCCTATATACAAGAATATAACTACTATAATACTGCCCCCTATGTACAAGAATATAACTACTATAATACTGCTCCTATATACAAGAATATAACTACTATAATACTGCCCCCTATGTACAAGAATATAACTACTATAATACTGCCCCTATATACAAGAATATAACTACTATAATACTACTCCTATATACAAGAATATAACTACTATAATACTGCCCCTATATACAAGAATATAACTACTATAATACTGCCCCTATATACAAGAATATAACTACTATAATACTGCCCCTATATACAAGAATATAACTACTATAATACTGCCCCCTATATACAAGAATATAACTACTATAATACTGCCTCCTATATACAATAATATAACTACTATAATACTGCCCCTATATACAAGAATATAACTACTATAATACTGCCCCTATATACAAGAATATAACGACTATAATACTGTCCCTATATACAAGAATATAACTACTATAATACTGCCCCTATATACAAGAATATAACTACTATAATACTGCCCCCTATATACAAGAATATAACTACTATAAGGGCGGGTTCACACATGGCGGAATTTCACTTAAATTCCGCTGCGGACACTCCGCAGCGTTAATCCGCAGCGGAGCCGTTTCTCCATTGACTTTCACTTTAATTTAGCAGTGTTCGTTTACACGATGCGTACAATTCCGCTGCGGAGCATAGGCTGCGGAGCGGAATTTGGTGTCCGCAGCATGCTCTGTCTGTTGCGGAGCAGTGGCGGACTGGTTGCGGACTCATGGCGGAATTTCTCCATTGACTTCAATGGAGAGTCAAAATTCCGCAATGAAGTCCGCAGATCTTATGTGTGCTGCGGAGCGTATTGTTTTTACTACCATGACATTTCTTCATTCTGGCTGGACCTATGTATTTCTAGGTCTACAGCCAGACTGAGGAAGTCAGTGGGGCTCCCGTAATGACGGGAGCGTTGCTAGGAGACGTCTGTAAATAGTCACTGTCCAGGGTGCTGAAAGAGTTACGCGATCGGCAGTAACTGTTTCTGCACCCGGGACAGTGACTACCGATCTCAATATACATGTATCTGTAAAAAAACATATAAGTTCATACTTACCGAGAACTCCCTGCGTCTGTCTCCAGTCCGGCCTCCCAGGATGACGTTTCAGTGTAAGTGACGGCTGCAGCCAATCACAGGCCAAGCACAGGCTGCAGCGGTCACATGGACTGGAGCGTCATCCAGGGAGGTCGGGCCGGATGCCGAAAGAGGGACGCGTCACCAAGACAACGGGCGGTAAGTATGAATTTCTTTGACTTTCACTAGGGAAAGTGCTGTCCCTTCTCTCTATCCTGCACTGAATAGGGAGAAGAGAAGCACTTTTCCTGCAGTCCGCAGCGGCCAGTCCGCATCAATTTTCTGCACATTTTGTGCAGATCCGCAGCAGAATCTGCAACGCAGATTCTGTGCGGCATTGATGCGGACAGTTGCGGAGGAATTCCGCCATGTGTGGTCATGCCCTAATACTGCCCCCCTATATACAAGAATATAACTACTATAATACTGTCCCCTACAGATCGCTTATATTCCATTATGTCATGACAAAAATAATATTTTTTTAGTGTGTATATAAGTAATGCAATGCTGCCACCTAGTGGTTAAAAAGATTAAAACAAGAACCAAAAGGTAAAGTGCCACAAATACCCTGGAGCCGATACTGTGGAGGTGTAAACTTAGACCAAGCAGTTTGGTGCACGCTGTATGATAAATTTGGTGCATCTAGCTAGACATGTTAGACACTTTTCTCTTCCCTGTACTACCACTAGGTTGGCTAAGGCTATGTTCACATGGCATATGTTCATGCTGCAAAATATGAGGCTGATTTAAAGAGAAAAGGCGTTTTCAGAGCTGACTCCTGGGACCGTGGTGCGGAGAAGTTGTATGGAGTGGAGGCCAAGCTTTTGTGTGTTTACCCTTTTAACAACTCTATGGAAGGTGCATTTAATTCCGGCCATCCTAGTGGGACGGGGCAGTCGGTTCCCAATGACCGAACCCTCATGATCTATAATTTATTACCTATCCAATTGATTGGTGACGACTGTTGACAGCTGGAATATCCCTTTAAGGGGGGCAAATATGAAAATAATAGTTTCATTATCATTATTAGGGTATGTTCACACGAGGGCGTCCGTAACGGATGAAATTACGGGGATGTTTCAGCCTGAAAACATCCCCGTAATTTCAGCCGTAACGGCATGTGCAGGCGCTTGAACGCCGCGTCCATTACGGACGTAATTGGCGCTGCTATTCATTGGAGTCAATGAATAACGGATCCAATTACGGCCAAAGAAGTGACAGGTCACTTCTTTGACGTGGGCGTCTATTTACGCGCCGTCATTTGACAGCGGCGCGTAAATTACGCCTCGTGTGAACAGACAAACGTCTGCCCATTGCTTTCAATGGGCAGATGTTTGTCAGCGCTATTGAGGCGCTATTTTTGGACGTATTTCGGGGCAAAAACACACCCGAATTACGTCCGTAAATAGGCCGTGTGAACATACCCTTAATGTTATTTATTAATTAGGATCCATCTGCCGGGTCACACTTATTTCTGCGCAGGTTAAACGGGATGACAATGATTGACCCCTAAATGTCAAGCATATATTTTTGAATGGTCGGCAATTAAACGTCAATTAAAGGGTAACTAAACGTTCAACAAACTTCTGACATGTCATAGTGACATGTCAGAAGTTTGGATTGGTGGGGGTCCCAGCACTGAGACCCCCACCAATCGCTAAAACGAAGCGGCAGAAGTGTTCGTGTGAGGCTCAGCCGCTTAGTTTCTGTTCAGCTTTTCTGGAAATCAATGTATCAAAGTACGGTGACTCAATAGAAAGTTTATGAGCCCGTACTTGATACATCTGCTTTCCGGATAAAGCCGAACAGAAACGAAGAGTCTGAGCGCTCACACGAACACTTCTGCAGCTTCGAATTAGCGATCGGTGGGGGTCTCAGTGCTCGGACCCCCACCAATCAAAACTTCTGACATGTCACTATGACATGTCAGAAGTTTGTTGAACGTTTAGTTACCCTTTAAAGTCCTATTCGTAGAGGAAATAAATCTCTGAGAGTTAATCAGCGGCCGTCGCATCGCGCCTCATTCCTCATCGCGCTTGTTATTCGCCGGATCATTTCGTGTCTTCGGTAGGGAGTAGCGTTTGGCATAATTTGCTTATACGATCAATTATTTCTCCCTGTATATATCGGGTTTTCTTGCTTTATTTGGCGTCGTGTGATGAGAACATTATGTATTTAAATAATGATGAACTGAGTCCAATGTATAATGCAGTGGCGTAACTACCGTGGTAGCAGCCCTAGCGACTGCTACCGTGCCCGCGGCTTGAGGGGGCCCGTGCCGCCAGCCTACACGCCCCCCCATATGCCTGATGGCACCGCAAGCAGCCGTTATGGCTGCTACAGCGGTAGCACCGCTACTATGGGGCTCACGCCGCCGAGCCTCCAACAAGTATGGGCCGGGCGACACAGGCCCTCTCATGCCTGTAGCCGTCGCTAGCACCGGAGGGGATCCCGGTGCTAGCGACAGCTAAATACATGCATTAGCGCTGAATGGCCGGGCATGTTCCGTGCCCGACCATTCAGCTTCCATGCTTGAAACGCGCTGATTGATGGGGCAAGTCATTCTGCCCTGCCAATCAGCGTCATTGAACGATGCTTGTTCAGCTCCAGCAGACATGCTCAGAAGACAGCAGGTCTGCATTGCCAGCGGACAGCGTGGGAATGGGATCATGTGAGTATGTCAAGTTTTTTTGTTTTTTTCTCATAAAACTATTGCCTTGCAGCTCTGGAGTCCATATGTGGGCACTATCTACAGGGGGCTGTATGTGGGACACTATCTACAGGCGCTTCTATGTAGGTCACTATCTACGGAGTATCTATGGGGGTCACTATCTACAGGGGGCTATGGGGGCACTATCTACAGGGGGCACGGTGTGTGTGTGTGTGTGTGTGTGTGTGTGTGTGTGTGTGTGTGTGTGTGGGACACAGTGTATGGTACTATTATAATCAGGGGCACAGTGTATGGCGCTATTATAGTTAGAGGTGCAGTGTATGGTGCTTTATTATATTTAGAGGTGTTGAGAATTTTAACTTCGTTTATAGGTGCAGAAATGTTTTAAAAGTGAGAAGCTGAAGACATCTGAGCGGAAAACTGCACAAATGGGTCGTGGCCGGTAGAAATCCATCATAGAGGTCTGGACCGGAGGGAAAAGAAAAGAACTAGAATCTGAGACGTCACCGGTGAGTCACTTAATGTAAATGTTTATTCTGCCTCTAATCAGCACTGTAGTCACTGTATGATCTGCAGCGAGATGATTAGGATATGATTTTTTTTTTGTGAACCAGCATCTCCCAGCATATCCTCACCATTGTTTGGGCCATGCTGGGAGCTGTAGTTTTACGCAGTAAAAACCTATACGGCAGGGTTTGCACTAAATTGAGCTGTATTTGTTCTGGTGTTGTATATATGTACTGATCTTTGTTCTGATGCTTTATGTAAGTACTGAACTTGGTTCTGGTGCTGTATATACGTGTGAGATTGGTTTTGGTGCTGTATATATGTAATGAGTTTGGTTCTGTGTATATATGTACTGAGCTTTGTTCTGGTGCTGTATTTATGTACTGAGGTTGGTTCTGGTGCTGTATATATTTACTGAGGTTGGTTCTAGTGCTGTATATATGTATGGGCTTGGTTCTAGTGCTGTATATATGTACTGAGCTTGGTTCTGGTGCTGTATATATATGTACTGAGCTTGGTTCTAGTGCTGTATTTATGTACTTATCTTGGTTGTGTTACTGTATTTATATACTTATCTTGGTTGTGTTACTGTATTTATATACTTATCTTGGTTGTGTTACTGTATATATGTACTGAGCTTGGTTCTGGTGCTGTCTATATGTACTTAGCTTGATTCTAGTGCTGTATTTATGTACTGAGCTTGGTTGTGGTACTGTATATATGTACTGAGCATTGTTTTGGTGTTGTATATATGTACTGATCTTGGTTCTGGGGCTGTATATATGTACTGAGCTTGGTTGTGGTACTATATATATGTCAGAGCTTGGTTCTGGGGCTGTATATAATGTACTGAGCTTGGTTGTGGTACTGTATATATGCACTGAGCTTATTTCTGGTGCTGTATATATGTCAGAGCTTGGTTCTGGATCTGTAATTGTATAGAATATATTTATAACAACAATATTGCAGGGCAGATAGAATTATTCTCAATTCATTGTATATTTCTTGGGAATCTGTCAGGTAGTTTTAACCCCTTGAACCGCGACCATGCAGTAATACATGACCTGACAATATTTCCAAACATTCCCTTGTATGTTTTTTTCAGATGCAGCAAAATCCTTAAAATCCACTTTTAAAACGGCGCACACTATATGCTAATTACTCATTAGAGGGTCATGGGGCGGTGCCGCTATCCTGAAGAGTCACAAAGTCCTGCCTCCAAACCCACCTTTCCATGTTTGAGTGACATCTCCTTGACTGATACAACTTTCTCTGATGTGCCATTGCCTTGTGGCACTATACACAAGGGGGGGGCTGTGTGGCACTATACACAAGGGGGGCTGTGTGGCACTATACACAAAGGGGGGCTGTGTGGCACTATACACAAGGGGGGCTGTGTGGCACTATACACAAAGGGGGGCTGTGTGGCACTATACACAAGGGGGGCTGTGTGGCACTACACAAATGGGGGAACTGTATGGCACTATTTCCAAGGGGGCGGGCTGTGGCTCTATCTATAGGGGGCTGAGTGCTGCGCAACCTACAGGGGTCTGTGTGTGGCACTTTCTATTAAGGGGGGCTGTGTGGCACTATACACAAGGGGGGGGCTGTGTGGCACTATACACAAGGGGGGCTGTGTGGCACTATACACAAAGGGGGGCTGTGTGGCACTATACACAAGGGGGGCTGTGTGGCACTATACACAAAGGGGGGCTGTGTGGCACTATACACAAGGGGGGCTGTGTGGCACTACACAAATGGGGGAACTGTATGGCACTATTTCCAAGGGGGCGGGCTGTGGCTCTATCTATAGGGGGCTGAGTGCTGCGCAACCTACAGGGGTCTGTGTGTGGCACTTTCTATTAAGGGGGGCTGTGCTGCACTTTTTACTATGTGGCACTATATACAAGGGAGGGGGCTGTGTGGCACTATATACAGTGGGGGTTTTATGGCGATATATACAGGGGCTATATGGCACTATCTACAAGGTGGGGCGCTATCTACAAATGGGGTGTGACACTGTCGATAGGCGGGGCTATATAGCACTATCTACAGGGGGGCTGTATGGCACATTCTACAGGGGGCACTATTTATAAGGGGGGCTGCTTGTGGCACCCGGGGGGTGTCCCGTTCAAGAGTTTGCTATGGGGCCCAGTCTTTCCTAGTTACGCCCCTGGTCTAATGTCAGCGTCAACTAGGTTATCATGAAGGGGGAGGGGTGGGACACATATCTCAATGTTCAAGATCCATCAATAGCCCAATTAAATCAAATAGTGTCATCCCTATATCCAACCCTTCCCCAAGATCTTTCTGCTGTAATTGGTACGGCGTCAGCATCAATTATTCTAATTATTCTTATCCAATTATTTCTGCCCCTTTAATAGCCTGAAACACTAGGGGGCAGTAGACTCACTTATAAAGCTGAAGAAGAATTCACACGTCAAGCTCACCACTTATATGCATAAGATATATCTACATAGATGTACTACAGATGTAGCAGAGCTGAATAGGTTCTGCTGCAAGGCTGGGTTGGTCATTTGGCATTACTCGTGGTGATATATCACAATGTGTCTTTTGTACTCAGAACTGCAGGTAAACCTACTGAGTTATTCTAATCTAATATATCACATGACGCACATTCAGCTCTGCTACATCTGTATGTTATAACATAGTGCATTACACCTTCAACTAGAAATAGAGTCTACTGTGTATGAAGGTTGAGGCATGCTATCCAAAGTTGGATTATAGCACGGGCCAAATGGGCATTGCCCCGACCCCCTGGACCAGCCCTACTCTAATCCGATAACTAATCTGAACCTGCTTTCTGGTGGGATGTCTCAGATTTAAGCCACTGGACAGTGTGTATTGATACTGTATTGACAGTGGGTATTGATACTGGACTAATTATAGGCACTCTATGGTATTATTATGTGGGCACTGTAGGGTACTGCCATATTCCAGCGGGTGGGCTCAGGAACCTTGTAGTTCTACCACCAGTGCAGCGTCCTATGCCACAATACATAGGACAAGGCATGGGAAATCACTGACCAGCTCATGAGGATGTAGAGAAGATAGACAGATGTAGCCAAGTTTATCTGATAACTTGCTGCACCGTAATATCACACAACAAAAACCATTCAAAAGTCAAGTTAAAGTTTCTTACCACTGGGTATTTAATGCGTTAAAAGTCAAGATAAAGATGACTACATCTGTATATCTTCCGTACACACAGGTGCCAAGAGCTGCCGGTGGTAGCAAATAAGGTCAACTGGATATCCACAACATGACCATGGGCTGACCAAAGGGAAAAGAGCAAGATGGAGGCAGGGGCTGAACTGGTAAGGTCAGCAGGCGGTGTTTGTGACCGGTACTGCTATTTGGCAATGTATTTTTTATTTTATTTTTCAATGATAAAAATAATCTATTGCCATAAAACATAATACAATAGCATACTTTATTGACATGGTAGGGCATTGTTATGGAAGTATTAGTCTCAATATCTTTCCTCCCAGAAACATGGGGTGGAGTAGGACACAAGTCTTGGCCAAAGAACCCCATCATTGGGTATAAAAATTGATGTATACACTTATATCCTCATGGACCATTAAGAAGGAGCTGAGCTTGCTGAATATATCATCATACACCATCATAAAGGCGCCAAGATTCTTGGGTATAAAGCTTGATCTGTACTCTTCCATCACCATGGACCACCAAGAAGGGACAAAGCTTGCGAGATATAAAGGGAGATGTATATTGTTCTATTACCACAGACCAACAAGAAGGAGCTGAGCTCATTAGGTTTGAGGGTTAATATGTAGGCTATCACCAAAGATTCTCAAAAGGTTCAGAGCTTGTTGGAGTTTGACAAGTACCTTTTATTACCATGGGCTATCAAGATGGTGCAGAGCTTGTTGGATATAAAGGTTGATGAATAGTCTTCTATCACCACGGACCATAAATATGGATAGATATGAAGGTTGACATGTACTGTTATATCACTATGGAACATCAAGAAGACCTTGAGTATAAAACTTTTGTTGCTCTCTTGTATCACAATTGTCCATCAATAATGGTGGAGTCTGTTGAATATAACGGTTGATGTATATGCTAATATCACCGTAGTTCATCAAGATGGTTCTGAGTTTGTTGGATATAAATGTTAATATAAACTCTTATAATAACATAGACCATCAACATGGCATGGAGCTTGTTGGATGTAAAGGTTAATGTGTACATTTTTTTTTATCATCATGAACCTTCAAGAAGACGCCAAGCTTGTAGGATATAAAAGTTGACATGTATTCTTCTACCACCATGGACCATCAAGAAGACGCAGAACTTGTTGGATATAAAGATTGACATTTACTCTTATACCACCATGGACTATCAAGACGGCACCAATCTTCTTGGTTACGCAGGTTGACATGTTCTCTTATATTTCCATGGACCATGAGGACTGCATGGGAATTTGTTGGTTCTGAAGGTTGACATGTCCTCTTATATCACCATGGACCATCAAGAAGACGCCGAGCTAGTAGGATATAAAGGTTGACATGTTATCTTCTACCACCATGGACCATCAAGAAGACGCAGAACTTGTTGGATATAAAGATTGACATTTACTCATACCACCATGGACTATCAAGACGGCACCAATCTTCTTGGTTATGAAAGTTGACAGGTACTCTTATATTTCCATAGACCATAAAGACGGCATGGAGATTTGTTGGTTCTGAAGGTTGACATCTACTCTTATATCACAATGGACCATCAAGAAGACACAGAACTTGTTGGATATAAAGGTTGACATTTACTCTTATACCACCATGGAATATCAAGATGGCACCAATCTTCTTGGTTATGCAGGTTGACATGTTCTCTTATATTTCCATAAACCATGAGGACTGCATGGAGATTTGTTGGTTCTGAAGGTTGACATGTCCTCTTATATCACCATGGACCATAAAGAAGACGCCGAGCTTTTAGGATATAAAGGTTGACATGTATTCTTCTACCACCATGGACCATCAAGAACACGCAGAACTTGTTAGATATAAAGATTGAAATTTACTCTTATACCACCATGGACCATCAAGAAGACACAGAACTTGTTGGATATAAATATTGACATTTACTCTTATACCACCATGGACTATCAAGACGGCACCAATCTTCTTGGTTATGAAAGTTGACATGTTCTCTTATATATTTCCATAGACCATAAAGACGGCATGGAGATTTGTTGGTTCTGAAGGTTGACATCTACTCTTATATAATCATGGACCATCAAGAAAATGCAGAGCATGTTGGATATAAAGATTAACTTTTTTCCTTATATTACCATAGACCATCAAGGGGGCACTGAGCTTTTTGGACATAAAGGACATAAATCTTGTATTGACCACCCAGGGTGAAAATGGTTGGGTACAGTGGTTGATGTGTTTGCTTATATCATCATGGACCATCGACTAGATATAGAGACCATCGTATAAATATATCTTATAATATAATACATCATCAATGTGATGCTGTGTATAAAAGACAATTAGCAAGTGATCGCAGAATGGCAGTTCAATCCCCCGGCAGTATTGAGAAGGGTAATAGAAATACCCCAGCTCCTGCTATAGGACCCCTTGATTTCGGAGTATAGCACAATAATATCATGACCTGGAGGGGTTAAATAAACTGGGATGGGAACCGTATGCGATATAATCACAATTTGTATTAATGGTTTAATTTTATTTGAACTGCGACGGCAGCCGGCAGAATCTTCTATGTATCACGGCTTGTTCTAGATAAATATAAATGGCCGCACGGATCCTTCTAGGCACAATACAATAAAAATTATATTTACATAAAGTGTTTTCCGAGCTGACTCATTAAACGAAATATTAATATTCCACATCAATGCAACCATTTCCCGTAATGCGATTCTCCGCTGCCACAATGTATCTCACTTGAGTAACGTGTTTTAATTAAATTTACTTTTCAGCGCTGAGTGTGAAAAATGTAAATATCACCATGTGTTTTCTTCCCATTCACAAATTCAATTCCCTGAACACATACACAGATAGATAGATAGATAGATAGATAGATAGATAGATAGATAGATAGATAGATAGATAGATAGATAGATAGATAGATAGATAGGTAGGTAGGTAGGTAGATAGATAGATAGATAGATAGATAGATAGATAGATAGATAGATAGATAGATAGATAGATAGATAGATAGATAGATAGATAGATAGATAGATAGATAGATAGATAGATAGATAGATAGATAGATAGGTAGGTAGGTAGATAGATAGATAGATAGATAGATAGATAGATAGATAGATAGATAGATAGATAGATAGATAGATAGATAGATAGATAGATAGATAGATAGATATGAGATAGATAGATAGATAGATAGATAGATAGATAGATAGATAGATAGATAGATAGATAGATAGATAGATAGATAGATAGATAGATATGAGATAGATAGATAGATAGATAGATAGATAGATAGATAGATAGATAGATAGATAGATAGATAGATAGATAGATAGATAGATAGATAGATAGATAGATAGATAGATAGATAGATAGATAGATATGAGATAGATAGATAGATAGATAGATAGATAGATAGATAGATAGATAGATAGATAGATAGATAGATAGATAGATAGATAGATAGATAGATAGATAGATATGAGATAGATAGATAGATAGATAGATAGATAGATAGATAGATAGATAGATAGATAGATAGATAGATAGATAGATAGATAGGTAATATTTATGCAATAATAATTAGCAAAAATGAATGTCTAAAAGGGTTGTTCCATTAGGACTGTCTGTATCGATACACACTGTAAACTTCAGAAAGGGGTGGTCCCCCACTCAGGACCCCATCCATTAGCCAGAACAGAGAACTGCTGCAAAGAGTGGCTGCGGCTCTGGAGGATTCATCGTGACCATGTTGTCACGTAGGGTACGTGGACCCACTGGACCGTACCGCCTTGACGGTATGGCAGCTGGCCAACAGGACACAGGTCACAGTCTATAGTTCGTATAGTGTACCTGTGGCAGCTCATACAGTAGCAAGACAGGCTCGGCTGGGACTACGCAGCAGGCAGACACCAGGCGTGGTGTAACAGGACAGGCGTGCTACTCAACGCAGCACGACTTCAACTCAATACGGCACTTGACGAGGATAGCACGGGATACAGGTTACAGGTAGCAGGAACGGGAAACACTGAGAACTGGAAAACACTTAGGAGACCATTTGCATAGACAGACTAGGGTAACGACAACAAAGCTCAGGAAAGGCAGGAAGGGGCAGAGCCCTTCTTATAGTCCAGGGTGCTCTGGGAGCAATCAGCTCAATTTCACACCTGTGTGCGCTCTGACTGGTCGTGAGCACACCCTGGTGGTTACTGTGGAACAGGACGGCCGCATGTGCAGACATTTCTGGAGAGAAGGGCGTGGACCGGATGGAAGGAGTTTGTGGTCAGCGACCACGAACGTTACACATGTATTACATAGTTGACCATTCATTTGAATGAACTGCATGTAATCCCACATTTCTCCTGTAGAGGCCACTGCAGGAGAAATGTACAGCTGGCCGATCACCAGGGATTTTATCTTCTGGACCTCAATTGATCTACCGCAGGTCCTCATTTATCCTAAATATTGGATTTCATTTGAATATAAAAGGGGTTGTCCCACATTTATGAACCCCCCCCAGCGAGTCCCATTATTATCACCTCCCCAACATTGCAGCGGATGTGTATATGTTGGCGGCTTCGCCTTGGAAATATAGCTGATCTCCCGGGGTCCCGGCAGCTACATCCCTGGTATTCAGATCATTGTTGAAGAAGCTGCTATAGTGGAAAACCCCTTTAAACCTATTATGGGACAGGGGCACTTTAAACAGGGGCCTCAATAAATAGTGCAACCCGAACAATAGATTTTCACAATCCTGATTGGATGAGAGCAGATTACACACGTGTAGCAGCGCCACGTTACAGGGAAGTCACTATGGGCAATAACAACAAGAAACGTCAGGTCTTAGGGTAAAATGGGCAACTGCTCAGCCCCTTTAAGAGCAACCTGAGAATGGAGCATACAAACCTCCACTGCCGTCAACCACCTGGAACTTAACCGATGCTGCTCTAGACCACCAGGGACTTAACCGATACTGCTCTAGACCACCAGGGTCTTAACTGATACTGTTCTAGACCACCAGGGACTTAACCGATGCTGCTCTAGACCACCAGGGACAACCGATACTGCTCTTGACCACCAGGGACTTAACTGATACTGTTCTAGACCACCAGGTACTTAACCGATGCTGCTCTAGACCACCAGGGATTTAACCGATACTGCTCTAGACCATCAGGGACTTAACCGATACTGCTCTAGACCACCAGGGACTTAACCGATACTGCTCTAGACCACCAGGCACTTAAAATGTAACTAAACATTTGACAAACTTCTGACATGTCATAGGGACATGTCAGAAGTTTGGATGGGTGGGGGTCTGAGCACTGAGACCCCCACCAATCGCTAGAACGAAGCAGCTAAAGCGCTCATGTGAGCGCTTAGCCGCTTCGTGTCTGTTCGGCTTTTTCCGAAAAGAAATGTATCGTGTACGGACTCAATAGAAACTCTATGAGCCCGTACTCCGATACATCGGCTTTCCGGAAAAATCCAGACAGACACGAAGCAGCTGAGCGCTCACACGAGCTCTTCAGCTGCTTTGTTGTAGCGATTGGTGGGGCTCTCAGTGCTCGGACCCCCACCCATCCAAACTTTTGACATGCCACTATGACATGTCAGAAGTTTGTCAAACGTTTAGCTACACTTTAACTGTTACAGCTCTAGACCACCAGGGACTCTACTATTAACCCATGCACAATTTAGGCATTGTATGGCGGTATTATTTGTGCAGTGAATGGCCGCATTTTGTGAGCATTTTATGAAGTATTATTTGGCATTGTATGGTGGTATTTGGGTATAAATATTTGGGTAAAATGCGTCTATGTATTTGTATTTTCTGTATGTTATAGTTGAAATGTTGTGAACTCTCTAAAAATAGAGAGGAGGGGTCGGGTACTTTTTCACTTGTCAAAGGTTTCATTTTCAATAAATCTGGCCCTGGGCCGCCGGACAGCCAATCCATACCTTCCAACAAGTGACATTTGAAGCCCCACCCCCACTTCTCTAAAACTCCCCAAACACCCCAGAATTACTCTTTTAATGCAAATTTGCATTAGTCAGTCCCCTTTTGAGACGTTTTCTAAAAAGTCCTGTAAAAAATGGGGTAGACCTTTCCTGTTCCAGCATGACTGCGCCCCTGTGCACACAGCCAGCTCTATAAAGACATGAGATGAGGGGTTTGTTGTGGAGGAACTGTAGCGGCCGCACAGAGCCCGGACCTCAACCCCATCCAGCACCTTTGGGATGAATTGGAACAGTGATTACAAGCCAGACCTTCTCCCCAACATCAGTCCTGGCCTCACAAATGGGCGCAAATTCCCACAGACACCCAAAAATCTTGTGGAATGTCTTCCCAGAAGAGTGGGGGGTGTTATAGCCACAAGGGGCCCAACTCCATATTAACCCCCATGGTTTTGGAATGGGATGTCCAACAAGCTCATATAGGTGTAATGGTCGGGGGGCACATACTTTTGGCCAGTGTATATTTTAGCTCTATTGAAGCCTGTAGGAATCTATTTTTAGGAGTCAGAAACCTCCTTAAGCTCCAGCAGCAGATTTCTTGGCAAAATGACTCCCTGGCCGACCACTGGGATTGGGGTGTAGCTAAAGGGGGTGCAGACAGAGCAGTTGCACCTGGGCGTGATATCTGAGGGGACCCCCGCTGTCACATAAGAAGACACCGGTATTGTACCCGGCACATAGTAAGTAAGGGGCCCTGTTACAGGTTTTGCTCTAGGGCCCCTGAGCTTCCCCGGCACTGGGATGTGTCCAGCTGAAATAACATAAAATATTTGTGTGATTCAATGTGTGACCAGCAGATGGCAGATTGCACCAATTCTCTGTTGCAGATTCCAGACATTTCAGCGACTTCATCTTTTGAAATCCAAAAATCAATAAATTTGATGCAAATTATAATTTCATTTTATTTCTCTCTTCCTCCTCCGTCCTTCACATTTGATGTTTTTAAACAAATAACACTAAATCAGCAGAATGTCTTCCTGCATTTGTCTGGATATCGCAGCATCCTGTAGATGTCGCTGCTGTATAGTTATAAATGGAGAGGACGCTGCTATTGGGAATATTTCTAAGAAAAAAAAAAATTATTTACAATAACTGGATGAGAGAAGTGAACCTACAATATGTAACTAGTTCCACAGAGATTTCCCTGGTTACAATGAAAAAAAGTAAAATCACGCCCAATTGGCTATTAAGAAACTAATTAGCATAAATCTCAAGTTGTTCATAACGTGTTCAAAAATGATTGTTTTTCAAAACAAAAACCACGGATGTTATCTACATTACAGCGCCGATCAGATTATGTAAGACAGGGGTCCCAAGCACGCGGCCTGCGGGCCGCATGCGGCCCCTGAGGCTGTCATATGCGGCCCGCGGGACTCAGAGCTGCTAGTATAGGCTCTGCTCCGGCACTCTGTGAAATCCCTGACATCGCTGTCCATATATGGACAGTTTTGTCAGGGTCTTCGCCAAAGCTGAGTCCCGGGCAGAGCGCTAGTATATGTTCTACTCCGGGACTCTGTGGAATTCCCTGACATCGCTATCCATATATGGACAGTTTTGTCAGGGTCTTCTCCAGAGCGGAGTCTCGGGCAGAGCGCTAGCATAGGCTCTGCTCCGGGACTCTGTGGAATCCCCTGACATTGCTGTCCACATATGGACAGTGATGTCTAGGGCTTCCCCAGAGCTGGACAGTGATGTCAGGAGCACAGCTGGAGTCCCAGTAGGAGCGCTAGTAGCGCTCTGCCCGGGACTCCAGCTCTGGGGTTGCCCCTGACATCTCGGTCCATATATGAACAGTGATGTCAGGAGCAGAGCTGGAATCCCAGACAGGGTGCTAGAAGCGGCTCTGCTCCGGGACTCCAGCTCTGGGCAAGCCCCTGACATCACTGTCCATATATGGACACTGATGTCAGTTTCTTCCCGAGAGTTCCGGAGCAGAGCCTATTCTAGTGCTGCGCTCTGGGACACCGGCTCTGGGGTTGCCCCAGACATCACATTCCGGTCCAGGAGGATCGCCTGACGTCACTGTGTATGAACAGTGACATTAGGGGCTCTTCCAGCAGAGGAATAATTGGCCAAAGCGTCGGCAACGCTCTGGCTGGCGATTCCACTCCAAGAGGGAGCCCCAATGGAGCTATCTACAAGGGGTGTGTGTGACATTATTTACAGAGGGCACTGTGGCATTATCTACAGTGGGCACTGTGGCAGTATCTACAGAGGGCACTGTGGCAGTAGCTACATAGGGCGCTGTGGCAGCATCTACAGAGGGCGCTGTGGCATTATCTACAGAGGGCACTGTGGCATTATCTACAGAGGGCACTGTGGCATTATCTACAGAGGGCACTGTGGCATTATCTACAGAGGGCACTGTGGCATTATCTACAGAGGGCACTGTGGCATTATCTACAGAGGGCACTGTGGCATTATCTACAGAGGGCACAGTGGCATTATCTACAGAGGGCACTGTGGCAGTATCTACAGAGGGCACTGTGGCATTATCTACAGAGGGCACTGTGGCAGTATCTACAGAGGGCACTGTGGCATTATCTACAGAGGGCACTGTGGCAGTATCTACAGAGGGCACTGTGGCATTATCTACAGAGGGCACTGTGGCAGTATCTACAGAGGGCACTGTGGCATTATCTACAGAGGGCACTGTGGCATTATCTACAGAGGGCACAGTGGCATTATCTACAGAGGGCACTGTGGCATTATCTACAGAGGGCACAGTGGCATTATCTACAGAGGGCACTGTGGCAGCATCTACAGAGGGCGCTGTGGCATTATCTACAGAGGGCACTGTGGCATTATCTACAGAGGGCACTGTGGCATTATCTACAAAGGGCACTGTGGCATTATCTACAGAGGGCACTGTGGCATTATCTACAGAGGGCACTGTGGCATTATCTACAGAGGGCACTGTGGCATTATCTACAGAGGGCACTGTGGCATTATCTACAGAGGGCACTGTGGCATTATCTACAGAGGGCACAGTGGCATTATCTACAGAGGGCACTGTGGCATTATCTACAGAGGGCACTGTGGCATTATCTACAGAGGGCACTGTGGCATTATCTACAGAGGGCACTGTGGCATTATCTACAGAGGGCACTGTGGCATTATCTACAGAGGGCACTGTGGCATTATCTACAGAGGGCACAGTGGCATTATCTACAGAGGGCACTGTGGCATTATCTACAAAGGGCACTGTGGCATTATCTACAGAGGGCACTGTGGCATTATCTACAGAGGGCACTGTGGCATTATCTACAGAGGGCACTGTGGCATTATCTACAGAGGGCACTGTGGCATTATCTACAGAGGGCACTGTGGCATTATCTACAGAGGGCACTGTGGCACGATCTAAAAAGGGGCTGCCTAATTTTAACATTTGTGTGTCTGCCAAACGCTGCCGGACTGCATTTAGCGACACTTAAACTGTAAAACTGGATTGTTGAAATAAGCACGTGGAGAATTCTCTCAAATTTCCGGTAAGTTTAAACCTAGCGCTATTATTATAGTAATGTAGTATTGTTATAGTAGTTCAAATAACTAATTAACAATAATTTTGTAATGTATCAAATTTGAAAGTAATGCGGCCCGTCAACTTCACATTTTTTCTATATGTGGCTCACTTACCCGGCCGAGTTTGAGACCCCTGATGTAGGAGATAGGGCACTTATAATGTGGTGACAGAGCCTCTTTAATGCCAACTTCCCTGGTGGTCTAGGGCAGTAAAGGGGTTAATGCCAGCTTCCTTGGCTGTCTAGGGCAGTAAGGAGTTAATGTCAGCCTCCCAGATGGTATAGGGCAGTAAGGGGTTAATATCAGCCTCCCAGGTGGTCTAGGGTAGTAAGGGGTTAATATCATCCTCCCTGGTAGTATAGGGCAGTAAGGTGTTAATGCCATCTTCCCTGGTGGTCTAGAGCAGTAAAGAGTTAGTTTTAGCCTCCCAGGTGGTCTGGGACAGTAAGGGGTTAATGTCCGCACCGGGCAGGTGGGTCAGTTACCTTAGTCGGGTGATTGATTATCTCATCTCTGTTTATTCGGTATTGAAGTCTTTCTCCTCTCAAAACCTAAAATTCGAGGTGCGTCTGAGCTTCACCCCAATGTCCCAGTCCCCATCAAGTCAAATTCATAATTGGTCAAGGAAGCTGAGATATGGGGAGCTGTTTGCAGGGTCTTCAGACTGTGGAGATGGTTTAGCTGTTCTTGTGCTGCCCGTGATATGGAGGGAACACAGACCAACAAAATGGCAGCTCCACAGGGTGATATCCATTATTTTTGACCCCTTGCCAGGCCAGTATACAGGGGTTGTTACATAAAGGAAACCCCAGTCCATAAACCCTATTAGGGCACCCCACCCTTAATGAGCCAATACAGAGGCGGACCGAGCACCCCACCATTTACATGGTCAACCAATCACCCTCCTTGTGGCTGGTCACCGGAGGCAGAGAAGACAGACGGCCTCCATTTATAAAGTGGTGCTTTTTCATCTGACCCAGGGGTGGATTTCCATAAAAACCTGCGTCTCAGGGGCACTTATCACTTTTATTTGCATTAACAATTGAATACCCTGAGGGTGTGTTCACCCCGTCGCCGGCCGTAGACAAATACCGGGAGATTACATTTATCTTTTACAATCAGGGAGATTATTGGGCATTTACCAAAAGATACAACACCATGGAAAATCATTCCTATCCTGGGAAATATTAAAGGAGTACTCCACTCACAGACATTTATGGCATATCCTCATATCCAGCTCCTATCTTGAGAACAGGGTCACCCAACACCCATCCTGCCTGGTGAGGTGACCTCCAGACCCCCGGAAGAGCAGGAAAATCTCCTGGGCGCTGCATCCTCTTTAAAATATTTTCCCCATTTCTGCAGCCCCCCTTATTCTCAGACAATGTCCTAGGGTCTGTATTTAGGGGGGTCTGTGTTTAATTAGGGGTCTAGTCTGGGGTCTGCAATAATCTAGGGGATCTGGATATTTCATTAGGGGGTCTGTTTTGATGTATAGGGTTTATTTATTTAGGTGGTTTATTTATTAGGATGGTCTGTATTTATTTAGAGGGTTTGGTCTTGACTCTGTATTTAGAGGGTTTGGCCTTGGCTCTGTATTTAGGGGGGTTGGTCTGGGGGTCTGTATTTATTTAGAGGGTTTGGTCTTGGCTCTGTATTTAGGGGGGTTGATCTGGGGTCTGTATTTATTTAGGGGGTTTGGTCTTGGTTCCGTATTTAGGGGGGTTGGTCTGGGGTTTGTATTTATTTAGAGGGTTTGGTCTTGACTCTGTATTTAGGGGGTTTGGTCTTGGATCTGTATTTAGGGGGTTTGGTCTTGGCTCTGTATTTAGGGGGGTTGGTCTTGGCTCTGTATTTAGAGGGTTTGGTCTTGGCTCTGTATTTAGGGGGTTTGGTCTTGGTTCCGTATTTAGGGGGTTGGTCTGGGGTCTGTATTAATTTAGAGGGTTTGGTCTTGGCTCTGTATTTAGGGGGGTTGATCTGGGGTCTGTATTTATTTAGGGGGTTTGGTCTTGGCTCTGTATTTAGAGGGTTTGGTCTTTGCTCTGTATATAAGGGGTTGGTCTGGGGTCTGTATTTATTTAGGGGATTTGTTATTGGCTCTG
Organism: Rhinoderma darwinii; assembly: GCF_050947455.1. NCBI lineage: Eukaryota > Metazoa > Chordata > Amphibia > Anura > Rhinodermatidae > Rhinoderma > Rhinoderma darwinii. The sequence continues at coordinate 399,690,630 of NC_134690.1, forward strand.
TATTTAAGGGGTTGGCTGGGGTCTGTATTTATTTAGAGGGTTTGGTCTTGACTCTGTATTTAGGGGGTTTGGTCTTGGCTCTGTATTTAGAGGGTTTGGTCTTGTCTATGTATTTAGGGGGGTTGGTCTGGGGTCTGTATTTATTTAGGGGGTTTGGTCTTGGTTCCGTATTTAGGGGGTTTTGTCTTGGCTCTGTATTTAGAGGGTTTGGTCTTGTCTCTGTATTTAGGGGGGTTGGTCTGGGGTCTGTATTTATTTAGAGGGTTTGGTCTTGGCTCTGTATTTAGGGGGGTTGATCTGGGGTCTGTATTTATTTAGGGGATTTGTTATTGGCTCTGTATTTAGGGGGGTTGGCTGGGGTCTGTATTTATTTAGGGGGTTTGTTCTTGGCTCTGTATTTAGGGGGGTTGGTCTGGGGTCTGTATTTATTTAGGGGGTTTGGTCTTGGCTCTGTAATTAGGGGGGTTGTTCTGGGGTCTGTATTTATTTAGAGGGTTTAGCATTGGCTCTGTATATAGGGGGGTTGGTTTGGGGTCTGTATTTATTTAGGGGGTTTGGTCTTGGCTCTGTATTTAAGGGGGTTGGTCTGGGGTTTGTATTTTATTTAGAGGGTTTGGTCTTGGCTCTGTATTTAGGGGGGTTGGTCTGGGGTCTGTATTTATTTATTTAGGGGGGTTGATCTGGGCTATGTATTTAGAGGGTTTGGTCTTGGCTCTGTATATAGGGGGTTGGTCTGGGGGTCTGCATTTATTTAGGGGGTTTGGCCTTGGCTCTGTATTTAGGGGGGTTGGTCTGGGGTCTGTATTTATTTAAAGGGTTTGGTCTTGGCTCTGTATATAGGGGGGTTGGTCTGGGGTCTGTATTTATTTAGGGGGTTTGGTCTTGGCTTTGTATTTAGGGGGTTTACTCTTGGCTCTGTATTTAGAGGGGTTGTTCTGGGGACTGTATTTATTTAGGGGGCTTGGTCTTGGCTCTGTATTTAGGGGGTCTGCCTGATGTATTTATTTAGGGGTATGATGAGGGGGTCATATGCACTATTTGTGATTTAAATGCTGTACATTGGGGTGTGTCCTATATAAATGGGTGGGGCATAAGGTAACAAAACTTGCATGTGCTCTGCCTTATACGCCACTTTCAGCATCTCCCTGACGTCCATTCTCAAAAATTGGCAAAGGTAGTTAATTAATCCTATCGTATACTTCTTCATTTTATTCTGAAAAATAAACGTGGACCGTCGATAATAGAAACATTTATACCGATCACTTCAACCCTCATTCCTAAAAATCCACTAATAAACCATTAAATTGGATTTGCCGGCTGTCTAGTAGATGAAATAATTTATCTTAAAATTCCCGTTAAATAAAAAGATGTGCATTTATGTAATTATGTGTCGCTAGTGTTCCCTGTTATCAGCAGACCAAATAAGAAAATAAGATTATATAGGTAAGGGAAATTTTTCCTTTAAGACATATGTATACGGACACTAGAATATCTGATTCTGGGATTCCAGCTGTAATTTTTTACCAGTTACAACCGGGTCCTGGTGATTGAGGGGCCCTAAAGGACCTTCTGCCACATAAGAAGACCAGTATTATAAATGACACATGGTGTGGGGCCCCTGTTACAGATTTTGAATTGGAGCCCCAGAGATTCAAGTTACGCCTCTGTGTAGCATGTAGGGTGTCAGGTAACACTGGACTCTGCGCCCAAGTTAGTCAGCGCTAAATCAATTGTGGCACTGGAGGTTCTACTATCTGGTGAGTTTCCGTAACAATTAATGAATGCACTAAATATTTCTACCACTAGATGGCGTTTCAGAATATTTTACTACATGTGCTCAGTGTTCCTGAATGATGGGCTCTCTCTTAACATCACTCCATGTGGTCAGACAGGGTATTGCACGTAATTACTTTATAATTACTTGAAGAGTTTTAATGATTCAGGAACTAAACAAAGTAAGAGAATCCCCACTGGGAATAAGATGATTTGATATATGCTACATGTGACGTTTATCTGGTGGCAAATTATAATTAAGTGCCATACAATTATTTCTCTAGTATGAAAAAACTCAGGTCTCCACTCACTGCAAATTCATAAAGAAGAAAAACAACCGGAGCAGGTGAAAGGGAGGTGAAATCCCCAACACCACAAAGTCAAAATAAAATAATACATTTTACCGCTCAGACAGTTGAAAGCAAAAAGTCTGAAGTGTCCACAAAGAGTCCTCCTTTTCCCCAGCCTGCGTGCAAAAAAGAAAATTCCAACTTCCACCGGTGTGTATCTCTGTATTGCTGGTTCTTGTAGTTCCACAAAGTAATATAGCAGCGTGCTCTATAGATACTTGTGATCGCTGGACTTTATCTCCAACAATTGTTTTTGTTTCAACGCACAGCACACGGACATGATACACGCTCGTGCGAATGAGGCATAAGGCTTCCTTTCATCTAGGGCAAATACCCAGTTCATTTCGATAGTCCTGTATCTAAATACCAAGGGCGAATGGCTTCTTGGTACCAACCGTAGCACCCACTTGCCCTTCTCTAGATAAGCCCATGTGGTAGCAAACTGGGCTAATGCCTAGAGCCTCTATTTTCTAGAGGAAAACTAGGAACTCTAAACCACACAGTATTATTTAGAAGTGTATGGTGGTATTATTTGAAAATTGAATTGCAGTATAATCTGAGCATATTATTAAGGAAGTATTATGTGGATACTGCAGGTTATGTGGGCTGTATATGGCAGTATCTTGGCACTGTTTGGCAGTATTACGTAAACTGAAATTAAGAGAAATACTGTCTTAAAATCTGAAGCAGGGGGTCATATTTTGCTTGTTGCCCAAGGCCCTGTTTGGCTCCAGCTACGCCCCTGCATAACCCCCTTTTCCAGAGAAAATACTTCATGTGAGAGTCATTATATCACTGACGCTGCATAAGGCGTGGTAGGACCCCATTACGGTACCTTTTTTACAGCCTTAAATTTCCACCCGCCACGGATTTCTCTAATATAATTTTAAGGGGGTTCAATTTAATTACGGTTACTGTAATTTACATAGAAAAAAGTTTTTCCAGCAGCGAGATAACTTCAGCGAGGACTAGAACATCTCCAGTTCCCCTATACGTTATAATCTCCAGACAGTGGATGGAGTTTATTTATTCTACATTTACCTAAATCTCCTTTCTAATCCTCTGTTTGAGTTAGAATTTCAATTGTCGAACAGCATTTCTATAATTGCATTTGTGTGCAGGCAGGACTGGTCTAATCCTTAGGATGATGAACCTTTCAATTGCAATGCCTGCGTTATCCCGAGTCTCGCATTGTTCCAGACCGCGGTCGGGTCACCGCCTTCCCCGGCTTCCAATAGTAATTATACAAATGCAGCCCAGTAATTATTTTGTCTCTCTCTTGTTTGACTTTGATCTCCATACAATTAGAGATTGATAAATCTAGTCGGACTCTAATGCAATTTATCGAGAGAAAATTAGAACGTTCTGCATATTAATGATGATAACGATAATTATATTGTAAATAATAACATATTATAAATTAGAAAAGCCTATTATAATAAAATTATTATTATGAGCAGAGAAATGATTATAGTAGACAATTCTAAAAATACAGAAGAAAACAAATCTGCTTTAATAGAAAAGTATTTATAGGAAAAAAAAATAATCCAGCATCAACCTTCTGTCAGATTATCAAATATTTTAGTTTACGGGACGGCCATGGAGAAAAAAAAAATAGAAAAATAATTTAAAGTGTAAACGACACATTTCAGTGCTGGGTGATCAGATTTTCTGGATTATTGGATTCCAGATTAAAGGAATTTCACTGTACTTAAAAGATATAGAATTTGCATGCGATGCCAGACTAGCAGATTTTTCATAATGAAAGTTTGCAACAAAGAGCGAAACTTGGAGTTGCCCAGAATTAGAAAAACATGGCTGCTTTCTTTCAAAAACAGCGCCACACCTGTTCATGGGTTGTGTCTGGTGTTGTAGAGAAGCTCCACTGCAGTTAATGGAACTAAGCTGCAATACCACATACAACCTGTGGTCAGGTGTGGCACTGTTTTCTGGAAAAGCAGAAATGTTTCTCAAATCCTGGACAACTCTTTTAACATCCTACTGGACTTGAATGATATAGTGGGATGTTGGACATATTATTCTGCATATTAAAAAATCTAGTAAGACATAAAAAATTTAAAAAAGCAAAAAGAAAAGTAAAAAAAAAACCACAATATTATTCAATTTTTTTATTCATTATAATTGTGATCATTTGTATAATGCATAGTAATTCACTGTATTAAACGATACATATAATTTGTGCTCCCACAAAATATGAAAAAATTGTACATTCACTGAAGTGATATATGAGTAAAATATATAACTTTATTTCATAACTCTCTAAAAACAGGGGTACAATCACCACTGTGAAAAGCCCCCACCGTGTGTATTAAAACGTATTAAACAATTACTCCAAGTCCTGATTCAGTTGTGAACCCTCTATGACCGGGTGTACTACAAAGATACCAATCTGGAATCAGCGTTTAAACATTGGTGTAACAGTGGTTTAGACCCTCAAACACACTGGAGCCCGCGATAACCACACCAGAAACTCCTAATGCTCAGGTACACAACAATGCCACTGTCTCCTACGCTAAAATTCCTCACTTGAAACCAACCCTACGCGTTTCTATACTTATCATCAGGGGTCTGTAGCTTGGTCACTCTGGCCAGGATGCCAGCGATATTACTTCAACAGCAGATATTCTGCTGTACACCACGGAAGCATGCTCGCATAGATGTCAGCGGCATGTTTCCCTACGGGACTCTGAGTTACTATAACACATAACTCCTCCCCCGGCCTCGGCGGCGCACTCCGAACCAGCCAATCACACTCACCCACCAGATTCGTGACGCCTGACCATGTGACTACCGGCTGTCATCTGACATACCCGGAAGCAATATTGACAACATCAGAACGAACGCGCAGGCGCAGTGGAGGCTGTAGGAACACCTCATTGCCGCACAGGAGCTTAATTGTAATCGAGGATGGAGTCTAACAATAATAATAAGTTTGGATAAATATTGCGGATCAGCTCAAAAACCGCAACTGGACTACCATCGATAAACCACCATCCCTGTAGATACATATTGTATGAATGATTGAGCGATACAATGTCTACCACACATTGGAATTTTGAATCACTTACTAAAACGAAGAACCATGCCTATTAACATTAAATAGCATAATGCAAGCTGCTGTACAAGGACTTGGCACAACGGCCATAAATCTGCCTAGAAAAAGCTCATGATTTACAGACGATAAGGATGCATATTTAAATAAAACAGGCATAATTTGTCTGCTCGTTTAACCCTTCAGGCTGTACACACTCCAATCTGTAAATCCATTGGGCTTCTTTACGCAGAATGAGGTTGTCCCAATCCCCTCCCCGCTTAGGAGGACGTATTAGTTCAATTGCCTGAAATTTTAAACATTCTGCTCTGCCTTGATGTTTTGCATGTATATGTTTGGATATGGGAGTATCTCTCGAGTTAACAACATCACCAACATGTTCTCTAATCCGGCGCCGAAACTGCCGCACCGTTTTGCCCACATAATTCAAGGGGCATGGACATGTTATTAAATAGACCACTCCTGCTGTTTTACAATTCACGAAGTCTCGGATATCATACTCAACCTTCGTGGTAACACTTTTGAATTTTTTCCCACTCTGGATAAAATCACAAGCTTTGCAACTGCCACATCTATGTGTGCCCGGTACCTGCCTGTCCAGCCAAGTTCCTTTTTGTGTAATGGGGTTAAAGCAACTCTGCATCACCCTGTCCCTAATGTTTTTACCTCTACGGAACGTTACTGAGGGCCATTGTGTGATCTGATCCGCCAAGTCCACATCAGCACTTAAGATACGCCAGTACCTCTTTAAAATTTGCATGATTTCAGTTTGTTTGGAGTCATAAGTACCTATGAGTCTCGTGACTCTTTCCTCTTTACGTGGTCTAGGGACAAGAAGACTCTGCCTATCTGCATCCCTCGCTCCCTCATAGGCCTTTCTGATTACTCCCATGGGAAAGCCTCTATCCTTCAGTCTATTTGTGAGGTCTTGCGCCTGTATCTCAAAGTCATCCATCGAGCTACAGTTCCGGCGTACTCTCATAAACTGGCCTCTAGGGATCCCTCGTTTGAGGGGATAAGGGTGGCAACTGTTCCATTGAAGGAAACTGTTGGTCGCTGTTTCCTTACGATGTACTTTAGTACGTATTGTGCCTTCCTTAGTTTTAATGATCTTGAGATCTAGAAAAGATAATTCCTGATCACTGATTTCACAAGTAAACCTTAGCCCTAGATCGTTTACGTTGAGGGCTGCCACAAAGGTATTAAATTCCTCCTCTGTTGAATTCCAAAACAGCAACACGTCATCAATATATCTAATCCAGATCCCTATTGATGAAGTCCATTTAGCAAATCTGTCCCCAAATACTACTGTCTCTTCCCACCAACCAAGAAATAAATTTGCATAGGTGGGAGCAGTCGGACTCCCCATTGCTGTACCACGTTGTTGGTGGAAAATGCGGTCTTCAAAGATAAATACATTTCTTTCTAACACAAAATGTAGCAATTGCAAAACAAGCTGGTTATGAGCCCCATACTGAGTACCTCTAGATTTTAACCCCTTCCCCCTGCTTGCATTCTGGGCCCTAATGTCCAAGCCATTTTTTACATTTTTCCATTGTCACATTCGAAGAGCTGTAACTTTTTTATTTTTGCGTCGGCATAGCTGTATAAGGTCTTGTTTTTTGCGGGACGACTTGCAGTTTTTATTGGTACCATTTGAGAGTAGATGCAACTTTTTGATCACTTTTTATCACATTTTTTTTAAGTCAGGATTAACAGAAAACAGCAATTTTTCCATTGTTTTTTATTTTATTTTTTACGGCGTTCACAGTGCGGGTTAAATAATGTAACAGCTTTATAGTCGGGGTCGTTACGGACGCAGCGATACCAAATATGTGTAACTTTTTTGCTTTATTGTAGTTTTTTTTAATAGTAAAGCATTTTGTAAGGGGAAAAAGTGGGTTTTTCATTTTTTTTGTTTCACTTTTTTTTAAAATTAACTTTATTAAACTTTTTTACTTTTTTACTAGTCCCACTAGGGGACTTCCCTATCCTCCGATCGCTATTATAATACACTGCAATACTTTTGTAATGCAGTGTATTATGCCTGTCCGTTTAAAACGGACAGGCATCTGCTAGGTCATGCCTGCGGCATGATCTAGCAGGCATTCGCTGCAGGCAGACCTGGGGGCCTTTATTAGACCCCCGGCTGCCATAGAAGACACAGACACTCGGCGATTTTATCGCCGGGTGTCGGTGGGATGAGAGGGAGCTCCATCCCTCTCTCCAAAACCATTCAGATGCGGTGCTCGCTATTGTGCACCGCATCTGAAGGGTTAAACGGGTGAGATCGATACTAATATCGATCTCACCCGGCAGAGCAGGGAGCTGAGAGCAGGGAGAGCAGGAAGATTTCACGGCTCCCTGCTCTGTTTACTTTATTCTACAGCAGCGACGTAGAATAGCGGCGCTCTAGAATAAAGCCCACTAATGACCGCCGTGAAAAGGCATATCGGCGGTCATTAAGGGGTTAAGAAATATTCCACTGCTTCACAACCAAGTCTATGTGGAATAGAAGAATACAAAGCCTCAACGTCCAGGCTGGCCAAAAATGTATTATGTTCCAGTGTGGTACCCTCAATTTGTTTTAAAACATCCATAGTGTCACGTACATATGATGTAAGGCCCAATACAAACGGACGCAACACTTGGTCAATGTATGTGCTCACATTCTGGGTTAAATTGTTGATGCCTGACACGATAGGTCTGCCACGTAAGGGAGGATACCCTTTGTGGATTTTGGGCAGGCTATAAAAACATGCCATGATGGGAAATTGTGGAAACAAAAAGTCAAATTCACTGGCACTGATCAGAGACCTGCTCTTTGCATCGCGCAAAATACCCAAAAGTTCCTTTTTGAACTCTGCTGTGGGATTAACTTTTAAAATGGTGTAACAGTCAGGATTGAGTAAAATGTCCTCACACATTCTTCTATAGTCATCTCTGCTCATGACCACGATGTTCCCACCCTTATCGGATGCTTTTAAAATAATATTTTGTCTTTTTTCCAAGGTGGTAAGAGCTACACGTTCAGACCTGGACAGATTGTTGTCAATGCCCCTCATATCCTGACTCAAAGCCTTAATCTCATCTCCCACCATGTCAACAAATAAATGCACATTTGTAAAATCTCCCAGTGGTTGCAGCTTCCTACTTTTAGTTTTTAGATTGGTAAAAGGCCCTAGTCCTGGGGCTCTACCTGCTTCCTCAAACAACCCTTCCAAGGCTTCCAGGCCTTCCAAATCAGATTCTTCTAAACCCATTTCCATACATTTTTTGCGGTTGTGATGTTTGAAAAACTTAATCCATTTTAATTTACGAGCAAATAAATTGAAATCCTTGATCCAAGTAAATGAATCAAACTTCACTGTGGGGACAAATGAAAGCCCCTTCTCTAATAGCATGATCTCAGATGCACTCAGATTATATTCAGATAAATTAATAATTTGTAACCTATCCGTTCCTCTTCCCTTTCTGAATCCTTTTGTCCCCTCAGCATGTAGCGGGAAATGGGGGGATTGTTGGATAAAAAATTACTGCCACTGTTGGAAGATGCTCTAGCCCGACCCCTATTCCTGCCTCTGGCACCTCCCCTGTATTTCTGCCTACCACCACCAGTCCCAGAGAATGGGCCTACTCTTTCAGAGTCTGTTGTTTCACTCTCAGATGTAGAGGGGTCAGATTCTCTTAAACCCCTATTTAACTGCTGGTGCTGCTGTTGTTGTTGATGCCAGACCAGCAGATTTTTCATAATGAAAGTTTACAACAAAGAGCGAAACTTGGAGTTGCCCAGAATTAGAAAAACATGGCTGCTTTCTTTCAAAAACAGCGCCACACCTGTTCATGGGTTGTGTCTGGTGTTGTAGAGAAGCTCCACTGCAGTTAATGGAACTAAGCTGCAATACCACATACAACCTGTGGTCAGGTGTGGCGCTCTTTTAACATCCTACTGGACTTGAATGATATAGTGGGATGTTGGACAAATTATTCTGCATATTAAAAAATCTAGTAAGACATAAAAAAAAAAAAAAATCAAAAAGAAAAGTAAAAAAAACCCCACAATAATATTCAAATTTTTGATTCATTATAATTGTGATCATTTGTATAATGCAGGACACTCTTTTGGCATACAAAAAAAAAAACTCTTTCGGCATACGTTGGGTCCATCGAAGTCTATAGACGTTCAGCGCATATGCAGGGAGAACTTCCCGGCGAATATGTGGAACGTGCACTAAAAACGCAATGTTTGCCATTGTTTCAGACTAAATTAAGACTCTGTTGCCTCTTTTCCCAGCAAAAAAGCCAATTATAATTTCTTATCCCAGATCAGCTCACACATGAAGAAAACGTCCATATCACTGTCCCTAGCAGGGACCAGAGTCCCCTCTAAGCTGTGCAGTCTGGAAAGGAAAGCGTTAAAGTAACAATCTTATTTTCAGAGGGCACATTTTAGAGGGGACAGTGGTAGGGACATATATGGCATATGCTTATAGTGGCTGGAGCTCCCTGTTTTCTCATACAGAGTTCCAAATTCCTTGCAATACCGTAGAGATACATTGTAACATTTTGTCAGGCTGCAACCACCACTAGGGGGAGCTTAGGAGCTTACTGCAGACACTTCATACATTGAACTCAATGATAACACGGTATGCAGTGAGCTCCTGAGCTCCCTCTAGTGGTGACTGCAGGCAGACAGAATTGTATGATTTAGCGCTATGACTATGCAGGAGATTTGGAGCTCTGTATTAGAAAATTGTGCTCCTACTGCTATAAAGATATATTATGAGCATAATCAGCACAGAATATTGGAACTAAAGACGTCATGGTATTAAAAGGTCATAAACCGAGCTGCTAATAATCACACGTGTGATGTAAATGTCTCTGGAGGGTCTCAGCACTGGAGATATGTGACATAAAGCAGTGATCATGGGGGGCAGGGAGTATTCTGATTGGACAATTCTTCCTTTTTCCTATATTCTATAGGTACCTGTTGGAAAACCTCTATAATAAATGAGCGTCGTGCTGAGTCCTGTTATGTATAAGAAGCCTCCATTATTATCTATCCTTCAGCTTCAGTATTACTGGAGTCGTTCTGTATCTCAGGGTGGGGGAGGGGGGCACAGCTACAAGGAAATCTGCATAATATTAATATTTTATATACAGCATAGCCCAGGGGTCTATGAAAAGATCATTGTCCCTGTGGGTGGGTTCCGTGGTGAAAAGGCAGAGGAAGGACGGCTGAGGACACGCACGACACCCCCCGGCTCTGACATTTATCATATTCTTCCTCGCGACCTTTGATAAGGTCATCATAAGGGATCGTGGAGCTCGCAGTATTTTAGGAAATGCCTGTATATCAGCTCGTTACACTGGACATTGCAGCTTTCAGGCTCCTGAATATTTACAGCCCACCGTTAGGGGCATAAATATGACATTTTTCATATAATTATCAGGTAAATTATAAATTTTACAATTTAAAGTATTAGAAATGATAAATGTGTCCTTGATTAAAAGAATATATACTGTATACTAAAGCCGACTGTAATACTTAAATGATGCACCCAATATACATATAGTTACTCCACACTTGTCCACCCTGCTAAACTCTTGGCAGAGCAGGTTAGTTTCCCGTGAAGGTTGCTGTAACCGCCACTAGGGGGAGCTTGCTGAATATATGATCAATATGGGTGCCATATAAATCTGTGTGAGCTCCCCCTGGTGGCGGCTGCAGACAGACAGAATTTTCTAGCTGTGTGTAAGGTAGCACTTTACTGGCACAGTTTATGAGGGAGCACTCTAGTGGCAGTTTTATTTATTGGGGGTATTGTATTTTTCAATGCTATCATTTAGGAATACATGTAACTTATTGGTTAGCGTTTATTTATTTTTTGCAATGTATTTTGCCTGTCAGTGTTATACTGATACGCAATCTCTTGGACCCTACTAGGCAGATAGACATGGCAGGCAAACACATTGAAGGTGCACCAATCTGGTGACAGAAGGAGCCCCCTCTTTCTGTCAAGCCACTTAGGTGCTGCGGTCCCTATTGACCATGGCATCTAAGGGATTAAACGGCCGGGGTTCAGGAGCGCACTTAGGGGGATTCTAGTGCACGAAAACCCACCTCTGAGCAGTTGAGGAAAACAGTCAAAGACTGTAATTCTTTCTACCACCACTAGGAGGAGCTCACTGCACACAAATGTATTATTGAGTTTAATTAGAGCTGTAAGTTTCCCTATGCAGTGAGCTCCCCCTAGTGGTAGCTGCAGGAAGGCAGAATTTTGTTATGGGAACCAGGGGAGCACTATATATATATATATAAACCAAGCTTTATGAGAATTCTGAACCTATATTATTCCATAACTACCATGCATAATGTATATCAATATTAACCCCTTCTTCACCTTAGACCACCAGAGATATTAGGTATAAACTGCTAAACCCCTCTAGACCACCAGGAGTATGGGGGGAATACCATTACTAACCCTGAAACCCCCCCCCCCCCCCATGTAACAGTGTATGATGTCATTTATGTAGAAAGTTTGTATAATCGGGGGCATTTTGCTTTCTAACACACGTGAAAAACCCCACGTTGAAAAATCATGCATTTGCCATTGGGATCGGAGGTATATTACAGCCGACACCTGCTAGTGATGGCGCGGGTACAGCTCAGCAATATTAACAAAAACAAAATAGGGATCAAGGGGACATTAATTTTAAAGCGGACCTGCCACCTCTCCTGACATGTCTATACGTAAATACTTGTAATCCACATGAAATAAAAAATCGACGACAAATTTTGTTAGAACTCTGCGTTGTGCCGTTCCTCTGTTATTCCTCCTAGAAATGTATAAATAAAAAACTGGGTGTTACCATTCCCATTGTCAGAAGGGCGTGTCCTTACACTATCAGCACTGATTGGACATTGTCAGTCTGTCTAGGGACACGCCCCCAACTGGTAACACCCAGTTATCCATTTATTCATACATTTCTAGGAGGAGTAACAGAGGAACGGCACAACGTAGAGTTCTAAGAAAAGATGCTCCAGATTTGTTATTAGATGGGGAATACAATTATTTAATAAAACAGACATGTCGGGGGAGGTCACGTCCTCATTAAGGATCCAACACAAGAGTTTATATGAAAGTTTCACGTTTTCTCAAATTTATAACCAAGTCGAATCGGAAACATTGTTGTCTTCTAATAATAATTTGCATGTGACGGATCCTTATTTGTGGGGCCACCATCATGACCTATTCCGGTCCCACAACATGGAGAAGATTGACTTTTAACCAGCTCATCAGAGGTAATACCCTCATCATTGTTTGCATATTATAAAGCCGGGATCTCCGCCGGTGATGGGAAAGGATTTGCATCATGAAATCTTGCTGTGATCTTCTCCTCGTCTCCCGTCACCTTTGATACAACAATGGCGCGAGACATCATTATCTACCCGCGTGCAGATTTCAATGTCTTCGGTGATACTTAGTATAGCTGGCAGATCCCAAGAATATTTTGACCCTTCCTAATAAGAACCCACAACACAGAGACGACGTGATGAGTTATGATTAATTGCTAGACAGTAACACAAATGGAATATATTAGCTGAGCGATGACAGGAGTAACAGCCTGGAACCGGCACCGACGTGCACGAGAACTTTAAAGGAATACACAATTAGAAAATCCAGTTTTCAATAAAAAGTAGTCTATGGATAATATGTAGATGTAGCAGAGCTGAGTGTGATATCACAATTCTTTAAATGCGGTTTACAGTATCGGATCTGAGTCATGTGACTGGGGCTGTGTAGGGCGTACTTTGAAGAGGACACAATGGGGATGTGAAACAGCGCCACTTCGGTCCATGGGTTGCGTCTGGTATTGCAGCTTGGCTCTATTGAAGCAAACGGGGCTAAGCTGAGCTCGGGATAAAGCGAGATGAAATCCGTGCTACAATTCTGATGTCAAATCAGATGATTAACATCCAGATTTATATCCGAATTTGTGAAACAACGAGATTCAGGGAGTTGGTGAATCCGTCAGCGCATGTTGGTTTGACATAGGACTGCCAGAAAACCTACCACATTATCTTAATACAGAGATTATACAGAAGGACTAGTTATATGACAAATTCAGCTCTGCTTTATCCCTAAATCCATAATATGACTTGTACTGGAAATACATTTGCAGAAGTAATCTGCATTTTATAGCAATACAGTTCCATAGTTGAAACGTTAGTTTACTGTCTGTAGGTCAGGAAGTAGAAAACGTGGAGTAACTTCTTTGCAGCCTATAACCATGGAGACACATAGGTTTGCATAGGAGCTGTAGGCACAAAACGGAACACTTACTAGAAGCATGGAGGATATTATGCAGCAGTAATGAGCAGTGTAGCTATGAATCCAGCACTGGGGTGAGATAAAACAATCACTAGAATCAGTAGAAGCAGCATTTAGGACATTATACGGCAGTAATGAGCAATGTAGCTGTGAATCAAGCACTGCGATGAGCTATAACACTTACTAGAAGCAGTATGGAGGAGATTATACAGCAGTACTGAGCAGCGTAGCTGTGAATCCAGCACTGGGAAGAGATAAAATACTTATTAGAAGCTGCAGTAGCATGGAGGACAGTATACAGCAGCAATGAGCAATGTAGCTGTGAATCCAGCAATGGGGTGAGATATAATACTTACTAGAATCATGAAGATTATACAGCATTAATGAGCAGTGTAGCTGAGAATCCAGCACTGGGGTGATATTTAACACTTATTAGAAGCATGGAGGACATTACGCACTGTAAATGCAGCACTAGGATGATATACAACAATTACTAGAATCAGTAGCAGCAGCATGGAGGTCATTATACGGCAGTAATAAGCGGTGTAGCTGTGAATCCAGCACTGGAAGGAGATAAAACACTTATTAGAAGCTGCAGTAGCATGGAGGACAGTATACAGCAGCAATGAGAAGTGCAGCTGTGAATCCAGCACTGGGGTGAGATATAACACTTACTAGAAGCATGGAGGAGATTATACAGCAGTAAACCGCAGAGTAGCTCTGAATCCATCACTGGAGTGAGAAACAACAATTACTAGTATTAGTAGCAGCAACATGGAGGACATAATACAGCTGTAATGAACAGTGTAGCTGTGAATCGAGCACTGGGGTGAGTTTTAACACTTATTAGAAGCAGCAGCATGAAGGACACTATACAGCAGCAATGGGTAGTGTAGCTGTGAATCCAGCACTGGGGTGAGATATAACACTTACTAGAAGCAGCAGCAGCATGGAGGAGATTGTACAGCAGTACTGAGCAGTGTAACTGTGAATCCAGCACTGGGGTTTGATATGACACTTGCTAGATGCAAGATGGGACAACCCCTTTAGGTGTTCCATCCACAAGAGCTGAATGGTGGGTCAATCCAGGGCCAGTCTTAGGTTTGATGATGCCCTATGAAGTATCTTCTGTTGGCACCCTCCCATATGGTGCACTGTCATACAGTGTATAAATGACCAGTCATACATTATAGTGCCCAAATAACAGGTCCATACAATTGCCTAAATAACAATGCTATACAGTGTCGCCATACACTACAACAATAGTATACTGTAGAGTGCCTATGTAGCAGTGCCACACAAGTAAATCCTGCCATACAGTGCTCGAATAATACCAACATACAGTGACCAAATAACAGCTCCATTCATAAAGTAATATAATAATAGTGCTACATAATATCGAAGTCAAACTGCTATACAATTAATATTAGGATGGATGGTGGTTGAAAGCCTCGGGTTCTCACCCATCTGTGGCGGTAGATGAGGCTTGTTCACATCTGTGTCGGGGCTCCGTTCATGGGTTCCATCGGACCTTTCCGTCAGGGGAACCCATGAACGGAATCCAAACTGAAACAAGCAGAAACCATAGGTTTCCGTTGGCATCACCATTGATTTCAACGGTGACAGATCCGGTGCAAATGGTTTCCGATCACCGTTGTGTAAGGGTTCCTTTGTTTTGACAGAACGAATAGCGCAGTCGACTACGGTATTGATTTTGTCAAGATCCGACGGAACCCATGAACGGAGCCCCGACGCAAATGTGAACGAAGCCTAAGTCCTGCACCTTATCTATCCGCATTGTTTTACAAATTCCATTTTCCTCCCGGCTCCCTCTCTCTCCCTCTTCCGTTGCTTTGCCATGTGTCAGTGTTCGCTGTATTATTATATTCATGAATTCTGCAAAGTGCCAGTATCATTAAGGGGGTTATTTGTAGGATGAGATTTGGTAACATACAGTAAGAAAAGGTTCCGATGACTGAGGACTGGCGCTGGAATAAACGGTTGGGGTCACATATTAAACACAATACACAGAACACACTCATTTTCTTGCCGTCTCCCCCCGGGCTCTGATTATCTACTGATGGGGGTTTGTGTTGATAAATGGGGCTTAATAGATTAAGCGGCCCCTGACAGTAATCCCATTATAAAACGGGTCTGTGGACGGATTGTGTGATATCATCGTATCCATAAATAAGACACAAAGAAGATAAAACGCCGCGGTCACTGGCAATGCGAGAAAACCGGAATGAAACTGTCACCGTACAAATTCTAGGATCTCTTTTATATGTAGAAGGAAAACATATCTGCCGTTCATGGTAAAAAAAATAATTGTATTATCCGTAGTTTTGGCCTGTGTAGGACCTTCCATATTCTTTTTTGTTGCCAAAAACGGGAGCAGATCCGGCAAACATGGATTATTTATTTTCCAAAGCTCCTTTTAAACCCTTTCGCTGCCGCAAAGTGTTCACATTTTTTAAATATACAAATAAAACCTCAATTTAAAAAAAAACCAACATATTATCAAAGATCACATCTCCTACCTGATTGGTAGGAGGGGGTAATAACATGAAAAAAAGATCCTGTATAACCCCCCCCCCCCCCCCTGATGTCACTGGACGCTGTACAGGGGAGAGATGACAGTAACAGGCTGTGATCTTTCTTTCTGCTCTCACTTGCAGCTTCTCCTCCCTCTCCCCTACACAGACACAGAACCAGGGAGTAAAACTTTTCATCCTGCTCCCCGACTTCAAACAAGTGCTACACCCCGAATATTGTGCCTGGAGATTTGAGCCTGATATCGTTTGAAAGCTAGGATTCTGGGCTTTAATGTGGTACATTCTAGAGGCGGCATGCATGTATAGTCATGATGTATTACATACATCTTTGACAGTGAAAGGGTCAATGGCAAATTGTTAATGGCGTCACATGAAGCCAATGCGGGTCCTTGCCAGAGCAGAAATTTATGTTGGGCTAGTGGTTTAAATTGTTAGCTCCAAATCCTAAATCTCACTCATCCCTGTAACACTTCTGGATGGAGAACATAAGGGATGTAAGGTTCTGAAACTGGTGGAAGAGCCACAATAGATCTGCTGTATACCAGTGTTTCTGATGCCAAGACCCCTTCTCTGCATGAGACACCCGCTCCCCTGACACTACATTATCACTTATATATGCTGTCGGATATGCCCCAGGGTGCAGCTCCACCTTCCTCCCTTACTGAGGGCTATTAATTAAACACTGAAAGTCAGAATATGTATTGAGCACTGTATTAGGGTACTGAGTGAGCACTGTATGGCGGCATTAATTGAATAGATATTTATTGTAACTTTGATGGGACTTTCCCATGGACGAGGCCATATAAGGGTCAGGTTTATACTGATTTGCTTCAAAAGAGGAGTTTCTGGGTAGAACTGAAGCGAGGCTTAAACTGTCCCATGAGGGTGATGGCTTTATTCTGTGTCCAAGTATAATAATTGAGCTTACATGTATCGTGCTACTTTTTTATTGCGCTACTACAGATGTTTAATGGGTCAAAAGATATAAAAAATTGCAGGTATAATTCAGTATAAAATAGCACTAATAGCACATCTCCGCCCAAAAATCCCAAACCTTTTTTTTCCTACTGTATTCTGTGCTTTCTTCCTATATCTTATCTCTTCCTCTTGCTGGGTCTGGAAGGTAGTTCAGTTACAGAAATCACTTTTTTGCAGCTGTAGAGCCATAATCTAGTCACAGAGTCAGCCAGGCTTTGTAGAAATGCAGTGTCTCTGCTCTCTCCTCCCCCTCCCTGTGGCTCCTCCTATTAATGTTTACACTGAATTCCCTACAGTGCATTATTTTTAGCAGCCCGGCGGCTAGAAAAACAGGTAAGATGTTAGCTTTTTTACATGTCCACTTGGAGAATTATAGCAATAAGGCTAAGTTCACACTTCGTTTTTACTGTACGTCTGACGCGCACATTTTGACATAAAAAAAACAGTGTCAGAACGTGTAGCACAGCGTGTACATTGATTTCTATGGTCAGGACGGACGCCCTAATGGTGTAGTTTGTGCTTACGTTTGGTGTGCTTAAGTTCTATCCTTTTTTTTCTAGTAGTCTACTACGCTTTTCAGTACTTTTCCAAAACGTATACGTTCTTATTTGCATTGGCAACGTATGGACGACGTATGCAATCATAAACCCTACGTTTGCATACGTAAAATGTATACGTTTTTGTAACCTTATAGGGAAAATTTTTACTTTACAAAGTTTGATTTAGATCAAGAACAAAAAAAGTATCAGTTTTTAGAAGTAAGAACGGACACAAACGTATAACAACGTATGCGTCGTCGTATACCACAAACGTGGGCACAAAACGAGATCTGAACTTAGCCTTAATCTAGATCTGATTTACTAAGGCTTCGTTCACATCTGCGTCGGGGCTCCGTTCATGGGTTCCGTCGGAGCTTTCCGTCAGGGGAACCCATGAACGGAATCCAAACTGAAACAAACGGAAACCTTAGGTTTTAATGGTGACGGATCCGGTGAAAATGGATTCCGTTTGTCCCCGTTGTGTAAAGGTTCTGTCGTTTTGACAAAATGAATAGCGCAGTCGACTACGGTATTGATTCAGTCAAAGCGGAGACGAACGGAAATCACTTGCACTGGATCCGTCACCATTGAAATCAGTGGCGATTCAAACGGAAACCTATGGTTTACATTTGATTCCGTTTGGATTCCGTTCATAAGGTGCCGACTTAGGCTTCGTTCACATTTGCGTCGGGGCTCCGTTCATGGGTTCCGTCAGATCTTGACGAAATCAATACCGTAGTCGACTGCGCTATTCATTCTGTCAACCTACGGTTTCCGCTTGTTTCAGTTTGAATTACGTTCACGGGTTCCCCTGACGGAAAGGTCTGATGGAATCCATGAACGGAGCCCTGACGTAGATGTGAACGAAGCCTCATTTTGACCCAAATGCAAAGTCTGTTTATGTTCTCGCCATCTAAAATGAGACCAGACATAAAGCAGCTCAGCCTGACAACGAGACACGTAACATGACTGCGGGGTAAGAGGCTTTCAGTAATTGTGTAAAACATCGACTATTGGATTAAATCATTTTTATATTAAACAAATGTAGGACAACAAATCACCAAAATCCATCTGCCTGTAGAGAGCGGAGAAGAAAAGAAGAACTGAAAGACAATGCGAGTGTTGATCCATCCCTTGGGCTGTAGGATTAGGGCCGGCAGGGGATTCTGGGATATTGGGCATACGCTCTGCATAGTGGTCAACCATTACCCAGCACCTGGTCAACTGCCCATCTGAGGAGCAAAGGTCTCCAGGTTCTGGGGTCAACAACTGGGAATACATCCACATGAGTAACATCACAGATAAATCCTAGAATGATCCCGTAGATAGAGGAAGCAAAAGAACCCCATCAGTAAAACACTGACACTTAGGCCCTGTTCATACTGAGTTTTTTGCAGGTGGAAATTTCTGCCTCAAAATTCCTTAAAGTTAAGCTAAACGTTTGACAAACTTGACCCCCACCAATCGCTAGAAGGAAGCAGCTGAAGGTCTCGTGTGAGCGCTCAGCCGCTTCGTGTCTGTTTGGCTTTTTCCGGAAAGCCGATGTATCGGGGTACTGGCTCATAGACTTTCTATTGAGTCCGTACACCGATACATTTATTTCCGGAAAAAGCCGAACAGACACGAAGCGGCTGAGCGCTCACACGAGACCTTCAGCTGCTTCCTTCTAGCAATTGGTGGGGGTCTCACTGCTCGGACCCCCACCAATCCAAACGTCTGACATGTCACTATGACATGTCAGAAGTTTGTTAAACGTTTAGCGACACTTTAAGGAATTTTGAGGCAGATTTTGACCTGCCGGCAGAACACTTGCCGTGTTTTTTGCAACATTTTTCAGCGGCCATTGAGCACCGCAGGCAAAAAATGCTGCGAAAACCACTTTCTCTGCCTCCCATTGATGTCAATAGGATGTCAGAGACAGAAACGCCTGAAGAAAGGGCATGACGCTTCTTTTTCCCGCGAGCATTTTTTTAAATTTTTAGCATTTTTTTGGCATGGTTTTCGCATCAGAAACAGCGCCAAAAAATTCAGTGTGAACAGGGCCTAAGGTTCCTTTTACATGTGAAGATAAAAACGAGCACTGATCCACAATATATAGCGAGTCATTAATGATCGAAGGACATATATATAATATACTATAATGCCGACAAACGACAATTTTTAGGCCACCATAAAAGATTCAATCAACATGAAGCAATTTCGATGTAAAACTATTGTGTAAAATATTGTAAGATTGAGTGAAAGGCCCTTAAAAAAATGCCGTCAATTGGTTCTTGTAGGCCCTCAGTTGTATAGCCGATGGGCCTGAGACTGTGGCAGTCCTAAGGGGTTCATTTAGCCTGGGGTGTTGGCTAGGGTTTAATATTGTGCAACTTCTAAAAACAGCAAATGGCGTGTTAGCACTAAGCCGTGTTGCCATTGGTTGAATATATCAGAAAGGGGGGTCTATAGCTCATCCCCACCCCTCTTTTACACAAAATTGTCCCTTTCCTGGTCTTGGTCCTCTTTTGGCCGTAACTTGTCCCTAGCCCAATGATTGTTAGGGTCCCATTTTCATGCAGACAGTCATTAACAGTGCCCCTTTTTTTTCTAAAATATGTTAAGACCTACCATGGTCCATTTATGATACTGATGTCTTAGGTGACAGAGGGACCTCTAGGCCCCCTAAGGATCCAGCGGCCACCGCTAATTTTGCACCCCCTGAAGCTTAGTGTCCAGAAGTTACATAAACCAACGAGATTCACATTTTGGACTTGAGATCTTCATTGTTTGGACCCATGTGCAAGATGTTTTTTTTATTTGCAGATGTGATGCGGCTTTGAGCTTAGAGTCAACATTTCCTTATTGTGTTGAGATGTCATTGCCCAAATGGAAACTTGGTGACTGCTTTAGATTCCATTATTGCAGCGATAGAGTCACGTAAATGGCCAGTGTGTAGCCAGTGCCTTAAAAAATAAGGAGGTCTACATGGAGAAGATAGCCAACCAAGAACACGGTGTTACCCGGCTGGTGGTAATGAGCTTTTGGCCTTACCAAATGTTCTCCCTTGATCTGACCCAACGCACGGACCGTGGTAGTCAATTTCCATGTCCATGGGTCATGTATGGTGAATACCAGACACAGCAGTTTCTTGAAAGAGAAAGGCTGATGTCACGATCCTGGGGTATGTGGACCCACTAGGCTGCTCTGCCATAGCGGAGTGGCAGCTGGTCAAACAACAGTCTATGCTAAGTCTTAGCACAAGGGTGCATGTAAGAGTCCAGACAGTAGCAGAGGCTTTGGCACGCTTGACGTGGTAGAGGACGCCAGATGTGGCGGATGACACCAGACGTGGCAGATGACACACTCGACTCCAACTAACGGCTACGTTTTCGATTATTTTCCCATCATGCCCCTGGATGGCTTAGTGTACCCTTGGAGTTCCTTTCTTCTGTGTGCAAAGATCCTAAGATCTATCAACCAAATCTGGATGATCTTGGTGACAAACTAAGCGGAAGATCTTTACTACACAGCGACGAGCTGGAGAGCCCTACAACATAAGTAGCCAACTGCTCGTGCTTGAAACGCATTCTTATTCGGTGTAGTTGGCAATCAGTGACTACCAGTAAAGGAAGGAGAACTATAACTATAGGAAATCTCCACCGTTTCGACTTTTTTTTAAGTCCATCATTTTGTGCTGATTCATTTCATAATATATCTTTATAGCGCTCTGAGCTACCTGAAGTCTCCACCAGAGGGAGCTGAGGGTCAATATATGCAGTGAGCTCCCTCTAGTGGCGGCTGAAGGTGGCCAGAATGTTCTCAATTAACTCAACTTAATAAGTCTAATTCTGTGCTATTTTCTTAGAATAGGTGAATGACCATCATGTCTTTAAGTTCCAACATCTTAGTACAAATTACCACCATTTAATCATTGTGCTGGATAGATTTATTAGAACCCAACTTTTATAAGGTCATATGCCAGACTGAATTCTATATTATTTGTCCTTAACATGGCTAGCCTCACAAAAGAACCTGTGAACATGCCATAACAGATTGGTAGTCCAGCTCCTGTAATTCCCATTCATGTCAGTGTATGGGGTGACTGGGCCCTGTTCTTGAGATCTGTAGAGGTCCCCGTCATTGATAAGAGTGTCTTGCCTTGGGTTCTTTAAGAACATACCGTAACAACTTACACCCTAAGGGCAGGTTCACACGTAATGGATTTGCTGCAGAAAATTTCTACACAAAATTGTGCAGATTTCCCCTTTTGTGGTATTAAAAAAACAAAACTGTCTATTCCTTTCACCATTTCCCTGGTGCTCCCTGGTCTGACTGTAGGACTCTTTAAACCTAGCTCCAACAATGACGTGTCATCACATGTGACCCCTGCAGCGGTCTGCTGTCGAGACGACGCGTCATTGCTGGAGGCTGGTAAACAGACTAGGAAAGTGTCACCACAGGAGCGCCATGGAAATGGTAAAGAAAAAAAAGAAATTGATGGTGGTTCATCTTCGATGTGTGGGATGAGTTGGTACTGGAGAAGGTCTGACAACATTGATATGGTCTTCAACACTAGTGGCTGCTGGATTTAATTCGAGATGTTGTCGGAGACCATTCCCAGGGAAGTCAATGATAAAATACGGGCGGCTAGTGACAAAAACTTCAGTGGCGTCTCCTCTACATTGACCTCCAGTGGTTATGGCTCAGGATCTTCTCAGTTTAGCTGGACGTTCCCTCTAATTCCTACCAGAACTGGGTCCCAGTTCTGATGCTAGAGGACAATAACTTGTCTTCAGTGTCTTGTGTTTCTCAATGTGACGAAAAGTTGTAGTATTTCAAAGCTTAGGTCCAACACTGGATGATTTGATGACCCTCTCATGATCCTGTTGTAATAATCAGACAACGCAAACCTCACAACCCAATACATACAAGGAGCACTCCAGTCCAAACTGATACTGTGTTATTAAGCCTAGTGCAGGGCCTGAGGGGGTGGAGCATGACACAAGCATTTTCTTTATATCTCTGCATCATGCTCCACCCCATCAGGACCTTCACTAGGCATGATGGCATATCCGTTTAGCCCAGAGTTACTTCAAAGTCTTAAAGACCATATAATGGGAACCTTAGACCAAGTTCAAGGTTTCTCCACAACCTGTTTAGGGAGTGGTTAGAAACGTTCTATAAAGTAGGCACGCTGCTGTGGGGAGGGGGCTGCAAATGATGCATATCCCCAAAAATATAACACAGAATGGTCTTAAAGAGGATCTGTCACTAGTTTAGTAATGCGCACTCTCCCAGCTAATCTAATAGGCGCCATCACACTGATAATACTAGTGAAAATTGTGTCCCAAAAAGTTTATTACTTTAATAGTTATGAGCTGTTTTCTAAATATGCAAATGTGGCTATACTAGGCAAGTGGGTGTCACCACCAGCGATTCTCCTGAGGTGGAGCTCCTCCCAGCCTCTGACGCTGTCCAATCAGCATGAAGCTGCTTCTCACAGTGTGAGAGACTGAGGCTGGAGGGAAGGGGGGGGGGTCAATTCAAATAGCCATATCTCCAGCTGTGGACCACCTAGAACAGTAGATCTGGTGGCATATGGAAGATGAGACCAGTTCTAGCTGTGACACAATGACAGATATCACCATTTGAAAACACAGTAGGGAATGGAAGCTGTATCCTATATACACTGTGTTGCTGAGCAGGGAAGAGGAGAAACTGAAAGCTGATTGGACAGCGTCATACAGAAAACATTACATCGCCCAGAGTCAAAAGAAAGAGTCACCTCCCATTTGGCAAGTATAGACAAATTAGCATATTTAGAAAAAAAATCTCATAACTTTGCAAATAATAAACGTTTTTGAAAACAAAATCACACTGCAGTGATCAACATCACAGCGCCTATTAGATCAGGTAGGAGACAGGGAATTAATAAACTAGTGACAGATCCTCTTTAAGAAAAAAAGTTCACATACGGAAAACATTAAACCACTAAAATACTGTCTGGTATTACTTTGAATTGGGACGACCTGCTATACCACACACAGCCACTGGATAAGAGTGGTGATATTGGGATGTAAAACGGAACCTTGCAGGAGACACCTTTCCAAGTAACTTTATAATGACACCTGGACGGCTTGTGACCAGTACTACAGTCAGGTCTCCTCTCTACTAACCTCCAGGTGAACTGGGACAACAACTGAGTATTCCAAGGACAAACTCTTTTACAAATCTTAATAAAAGATGTCATGTAAATTTTCAAAAAGTTGCGGGTTTTTTTCCAAATTAAAAAAAAACGGCATTCCTCCCTTTTTCTTTCTTCCCTTTGATCCTGGTCTATCTCATATTACAATAAAAACTGAGAAATATATAAAATTATTCTATATGTACCAAAAGAGCAGCCACAACTAGCTCGCAAATCTCAGCTCAGACTTGTCTCTATTTGTAAGGCAACTGGCTGCAGCAGGAGCTCTCCCCCTCATTGCTCTGTGTGCAATAGGAGTCAGCTAAGCTTGACACCCGCGTGCTCAAGCTACCTGCAGAAAATTAGATGGATCAGGAGAAAATGAACATATATCTGCTAGACTGCCCGCAACATTTCCTGCAGCTCCTGAAACAAACGCTTATCATTGTTTTCTAGGTTTAATGTTCCTTTAAGGGACTGAATGGCTTTGGCATCACCTTGTCATACCTTGTTTTTAGGGCGTCAGCGAGAGCTGCATCAGGCATGGTTTTTGGCTCTGAAGGACTTCTGTGAACTAAGCGCATGAGTATTACAGATCTCTCTTCTATGTTTGCTACAATGTATCAGTGCAGGTAAAATGTATCAGTCTGAAGCTCAGACTGTTTACCTCAGAGAGGATGGTCTTTACTAGACACAGTTGTAACAAACCCTGAGCTGTGATAAGTATTAGATCATTCGTACCGGTTTTTTAGCCACTGAATATAAACAAGAATGTTTTCATTCACTGACAGCAAGCAGAGATCTTTAAAATGGTGAGGAATTGAAACACAAAGTATATTAGAAAGTTGTAGAACTTTTCGCTACAGAACGATTCCCAATAAAGTTCTCTAAATGGGACAGACATAAGATTGCATCGTGCGATGTAAGGTGCGTCTATCCCATAATCCCCTGCTGTTACGCTTTCCTCCGTGACTTGCTTTTACCGCCTTAAACTTTCATCTATATCCCATACATTGGGCCGTGTCATATATATTTCATGCACCTCCTGATATTTGGCCTCGGCTTTAAGATTCATGAGGTGTTTGATGTGCCCACGATTCCTCTCAGCACTGACGTCAGTACCGAGGTGGCAGAACAACATGGAGAGCGTCTGACGTCACCGCGAATATTCTGCGTCTCCCTCCAGATTCCCGTACACTTCCAGAATACAGATTCCACCCAGGAGCAGAGTTATCAAGAGCGAGGAAAGACAAGGGACGTTCTGCAGTTAAGACAGATGTGGAATATGCTGCAGGAAACAAGACGGGTCCCTTTTTGCTTTGCAGAACATCCTGGTTTGGTGCAGTCTCATCGCCCCCTCCCCATGTGACCGCTCGTGGACCTGCAAGAAATCTCCCAGCATCCCTCACTTCTGCTCCTTCCATTCCTTTTTTCGAGGAATTCTTTTCATGCTCCGGGAAGGAATCTGTAGGAACGAGACCAAGCCCGGCTGATGTATGCATAGAAAATAAATAAGACATAAGTGGTTGACAGGGAATTGTCTCACGACAGAGGAATTTCCCCAAGAAATTTGTATGATTGCAGAAATACTTCTCGAGGAGCTGTCACCTCTCCGGACTTGTCTAATTTAGTAAATACTTGTGTTCCACATGAAATAATAATTCTGGAACATATTTTCTTTGAACTCTGGTTTGTGCCTCTCCTCTGTTATTCCTCCTGGAAATATGAGTAAATTGACAACTGGGTGTTACCATTCTCCTTAACAAAGGGGCGAGTCCCTAAAGTCTCATTCTGTCAGCTCTGATTGGACAGTGTCAGTCTGTGTAGGGACACCCCCCCCCCCCAACTGGTAATACCCACTTGTCAAGTTATTCATATATTTCTAGGAGTAATAGAGGAACAGCACAATGTAGGACTCTAAGAAAAAAATGTTCCAGAATCATTTCATGGGGAATACGTTTACGAAAACAGATGTGTTTCACTGCACTAGACCACCAGGGATGTTCTAATTAACCCCTTCACTGTACTAGAACACCAGGGATGTCCTCAATAACCCCTTCATTGTACTAGACCACCAGGGATGTCCTCAATAACCCCTTCACTGTACTAGACCACCAGGGATGTCCTCTTTAACCCCTTCACTGTACTAGACCACCAGGGATGTCCTCAATAACCCCTTCACTGTACTAGACCACCAGGGATGTCCTAATTAACACCTTTTCTGTACTAGCCCCTAGGGATGTTCTCATTAAGGCTGGGTTCACACCAGCATGTTACGTCCGTAATTGACGGAACATATTTCAGCCGGAAGTCCCGGACCGAACACACTGCAGGGATCCGGGCTCCTAGCATCATAGTTATGTACGATTCTAGGAGTCCCTGCCTCTCCGTGGAACTACTGTCCCGTACTGAAAACATGATTACAGTACGGGACAGTTGTCCTGCAGAGAGGCAGGGATTCCTAGCATCGTACATCACTATGATGCTAGGAGCCCGGCTCCCTGCACTGTGTTCAATCCGGGACATGCGGCCGAAATACGTTCCGTCCATTACGGACGTAACATGGTCGTGTGAACCCAGCCTTAGGGTATGTTCACATGCAGTGACCAAAAACGTCTGAAAATACGGAGCTGTTTTCAAGCGAAAACAGCTCCTGATTTTCAGACATTTTTGTAGCAACTCGCGTTTTTCACGGCCGTTTTTGGAGCTGTTTTTCAATGGAGTCAATGAAAAATGCCTCCAAAAACGTCCCAATAAGTGTCCTGCACTTCTTTTGACGAGCCGTCATTTTACGCGCCGTATTTTGACAGCGACACGTAAAATAAAGGCTTGTGGGAACAGAACATCGTAAAACCCATTGCAGGCAATGGGCAGATGTTTGTAGGCGTAATGGAGCCGTTTTTTCAGGCAGAAAATCTGCCTCAAAATTCAGTTTGGAAGTTTGAGGCAGATCTTCCTCTGCCTGCACGTCGATTTTTGCAGCGTTTTTCACCCGCGGCCATTGAGCGCCGCGGGCATAAAATGTCGTGAAATACGCTTTCTCTGCCTCCCGTTGATGTCAATGGGAGGTCAGAGGCGTAATCGCGCGAACATAGGGCATGTCCCTTCTTTCTCCCGCGAGCCGGTTTTACCGCTCGTGGGAGAAAACCGCCCCCGCCTCCCATTGAAATCAATGGGAGGCATTTTTGGCGAGTTTTGTAGCGCGGTTTCCGCGTAAAAAAAAACTCGTAAAAAAACTCTGTGTGAACCCAGCCTAAGGCTGGGTTCACACGTGGCGGAATTTCTCCATTGACTTCAATGGAGATTCTAATTTCCGCAATGAAGTCCGCAGCTGTCATGCACATGTCATGTGTGCTGCGAATGCGTCTTGCTTTTTTAACTTGACATTTCATCATTCTGGCTGGACCTATGTATTTCTAGGTCTACAGCCAGACTGAGGAAGTCAATGGGGCTCCCGTAATGACGGGAGCGTTGCTAGGAGACGTCTGTAAATAGTCACTGTCCAGGGTGCTGAAAGAGTTAAGCGATCGGCAGTAACTGTTTCTGCACCCGGGACAGTGACTACCGATCTCAATATACATGTATCTGCAAAAAAACATATAAGTTCATACTTACCGAGAACTCCCTGCGTCTGTCTCCAGTCCGGCCTCCCAGGATGACGTTTCAGTCTAAGTGACGGCTGCAGCCAATCACAGGCCAAGCACAGGCTGCAGCGGTCACATGGACTGGAGCGTCATCCAGGGAGGTCGGGCCGGATGCCGAAAGAGGGACGCGTCACCAAGACAACGGCCGGTAAGTATGAAATTCGTTTACTTTCACTAGGGAAAGTGCTGTCCCTTCTCTCTATCCTGCACTGATAGAGAGAAGGGAAGCACTTTTCCTGCAGTCCGCAGCAGCTAGTCCGCATCAATTTACTGCACATTTTGGGCAAATCCGCCGCAGAATCTGCAACGCAGATTCTGTGCGGCATTGATGCGGACAGCTGCGGAGGAAATCCGCCACGTGGGGGCATTCCCTTACACTTTCACGGCACTAGCCTACCTGGGATGATCAGTATTAGGTCTGCACAGGTTTCCAGCCTCCGAATATAAACAAGAACATTTCTATTCATTGACAACAGACACAGATCTTGAAAACTGGGAGGAATTGAAACACAAAGTTTATTAGAAAGTTGCAGAACTTTTCACAATAGAATGATAGGCTTTATTTACATGAAGTAGGTAATTCCACTGTACCAGACCACCAGATGTTATAGTTAACCCCCTCACTGCACTGGCCCACCAGGAATGTTACCCATCATTGCAGAGGAAATGTAGAATATGTAGAATTATTTAAAAAATGAGAAGATGCGGCTATGCTGGCGGAAAAAGACCCACATGATGTTTTTGCCCTTTTTTCTGTGTCCACCTTTGGGTTAAGATAATGAGGTCGTTTTACCTGCAGTCCTATGAAAATCACAGTTAATATAACTATGAGTGCCAGATGACAAACTCCACTCTGCTACATCTGTACAATGATATAATAACAGTTGCATTTTTACTTCATAAACCAGTGCTCTGCCCAACCATCGCGAAGCAGTGAAATTTACTGAACTTTGTAAGGAACATCTAATCCCCGATTATTCTGGTTTTCTAATATTTCATGTGATGTTTATGCTGAGTAACACAACATTACATCCAATGAGCGGGACCATGACCATTGCTTGACTTGGGCCAGGGAATAAAATCTCACACTTGGCATCATAGGCCGTCATTTGCGGTCAGAAAATATGAGTAAAAAGTTGAAGGTTCTAGGAATTTGTGATAAAACTGGATTATTACAGAGGAAAATATCCTGGCGAAAGATCCCGTAAATCCGAGCACAACTTTTCTTTTACAGCGTATTTATTCAGCCATAAATCTACGTGTGTAATAAGCTCTTCACAATGTGTCATCAGTTATGCCATAAATCACCCTGATATTTGGTGCAGTGCATTGTGGGAGATGAACACTACATCCCCTACAATGCAGCGCAGCTGAGAATACTCTGTATGAACCTTGAGCCACCAATCACAGAGAGATGTAAGAGGAGGCATACACTGAAGGTATTTCTGTCCTATTATGTGGTAGAGGGGCCATTGGGCCCCCTCAGGCACTAGGAACAAGAAAAATTGAAACGTTTGTGTTCCCTACAGCGAGGACGCTGGGTGTGTATGTTACTGACCCAGACAGTGATCTAGACAGTGACCGAAACAGAACTGGCAGAACTTTCCTGAACAAGAATTCCCAAGTCACATCCCCTAAAATAGTCTGGCTGACACAGGTCTAGGGCTCGTTACAGTGTATCAGTGCTCTCTCTAATAGCAAGCCATGCAGCTGTGTAAGCAGGACAAGATCATGATAGGATTCCAGCCTCAGGATAAAGACAATATTTCCATTCACTGACAGCAAGAAGCCATCTGGTGTTGGCTGGATGACAACTTTCTGATGTACAATGTTCTACACGCTTTATAAATTTGGCGCACATCTCAAAATGAAAACTGTCGCCCAATAGTAAAAAAGAACATGGTGGATATATTTTTGGGCCGTTTTCAACTGCATTTCTTCCCCCAAAAGCTGTCAGCGGCTTGTGCCCCGCGTCAGACTAATATGAACTGATCTATATACAGACGTTGTGAATAAATAATTGCACTCAATGTTATAGGAAGTTGATAAAACGACTTACCTGCACTCCTATGGAAATACCGCAAATAACCCACTGAGATCTCGTGGCACATTGCACTAAATGACAAACCCAGCTCTGCTACACCTGTATAAATTATGCCTTAGGCCAGATTCACACGAACGAGTGAAAAATGGCGAATTTTCATGTCCGAGTTGCACACGTGCGGGTCTCGTTTTCACGGATCTCCATAGGATCCATTCAGTCTATGGAGGGCTTCGTATATACGGAAGAAAATCAGACATGTTGTATTTTTCAATGCACCCTTCCCACGGTCCGTTGAAACAACGGTCGTGTGAACAGCCCCATTGAAATACCTGCGTCCGTGTGACGGCTGTTGCTTTAACGACCATCACACAGACGTATACTACGGCCGTCTGAATTCAGACTTATATGGACTCCTATGGAAAAAAAAACGCAGATAACCTATTGGGATCTCTTGGCACATTGCACTAAATAACAAACTCAGCTCTGCTACACCTGTTTGAAGTATGGCTTATATGCACACCTATGGAAAAACCGCACATAACGCATCAGTATGTCATGGCATATTGCACCAAATGACAGACCCAACTCTGCTACACCTGTATAAAGTATGCCTCATATGCCTACTATGGAAAAAACACACATAACCTAATGGGATCTCATGGAACATTGCACCAAATTACAAACCCAGCTCTGCTACCCATGTATAAATTATGCGTTATATGCACTTCTATGTAAAAAAAAACGCAACACATGGCCCATTGCAGTAAATGACAAACTCTGCTCTACTACACCTTTATAATGTATGCCTTATATGCACTAATATAGAAAAACCACACATAACCTGCTAGGATCTCATGGCACATTGCACAAAATGACAAACACAGCTCTGCTACACCGGTATAATGTATTATATGCACTAATATAAAGTATGCCTTTATTTGCATTTCGTACATTTTAGCAGGAGCTTTGTATTAAACATGGCTGCATCTGAATCACTTCAGGAGATGTCACTACTGAGGCTGGAAAACACTCAGCGGGTCTCCTGTGGTCGCACCCGTATACATATCACATCATTTCTCATAGACGTCCTAGGTGTCATCTCATAACCATGTTTCCTGATGTGGCTCCTCCGGCAGCGGCCGGACAATCTTCAACTGACAGATATCCACACTCCGAAACTGAGAGATGGCGGATAAGAAATGTACTCACAGAACAGGACTCCCAGCCTCGGCCAGAAACACGGGGCTACAAGACGTTTTATTTTCCGATCCTGTAAAGTATGTGTTCACCGTTAATGAGGATTTCCATCCAAATTATAAAATTGTCCGTCTAAGGGTATGTTCACACGGGCTATTTTTGGACGTTTTTCGGGCCGTAAACGTCCTGAAAAACGGCTGAAAAATCTGTAGCAGAACGCTTACAAACATCTATCTCTACTATAACTACTATAAAACTGCCCCTATATACAAGAATATAACTACTATAATACTGCCCCTATATACAAGAATATAACTACTATAATACTGCCCCCTATATACAAGAATATAGCTACTATAATACTGCCCCCTATGTACAAGAATAGAACTACTATAATACTGCCCCCTATGTACAAGAATAGAACTACTATAATACTGCCCCCTAGGTACAAGAATAGAACTACTATAATACTGCTCCTATATACAAGAATATAACTACTATAATACTGCCCCTATATACAAGAATATAACTACTATAATACTGCTCCTATATACAAGAATATAACTACTATAATACTGCTCCTATATACAAGAATATAACTAGTATAATACTGCCCCTATGTACAAGAATATAACTACTATAATACTGCCTCCTATATACAAGAATATAACTACTATAATACTGCCCCCTATATACAAGAATATAACTACTATAATACTGCCCCCTATATACAAGAATATAACTACTATATTACTGCTCCTATATACAAGAATATAACTACTATAATACTGCCTCCTATATACAGGAATATAACTACTATAATACTGCTCCTATATACAAGAATATAACTACTATAATACTGCCCCTATATACAAGAATATAACTACTATAATACTGCTCCTATATACAATAATATAACTACTATAATACTGCCCCTATATACAAGAATATAACTACTATAATACCACCCCCTATATACAAGAATATAACTACTATAATACTGCCCCTATATACAAGAATATAACTACTATAAGGGCATGACCACACATGGCGGAATTCCTCCGCAACTGTCCGCATCAATGCCGCACCTAATCCGGGTTGCGGATTACGGCTGCGGATCTGCACAAAATGTGCAGAAAATTGATGCGGACTAGCCGCTGCGGACTGCAGGAAAAGTGCTTCCCTTCTCCCTATCAGTGCAGGATAGAGAGAAGGGACAGCACTTTCCCTAGTGAAAGTAAAAGAAATTCATACTTACCGCCCGTTGTCTTGATGACGCGTCCCTCCTTCGGCATCCAGCCCGACCTCCCTGGATGACGCGCCAGTCCATGTGACCGCTGCAGCCTGTGCTTGGCCTGTGATTGGCTGCAGCCGTCACTTCCACTGAAACGTCATCCTGGGAGGCCGGACTGGAGACAGACGCAGGGAGTTCTCGGTAAGTATGAACTTCTATTATTTTTTACAGATACATGTATATTGAGATCGGTAGTCACTGTCCCGGGTGCAGAAACAGTTACTGCCGATCGCTTAACTCTTTCAGCACCCTGGACAGTGACTATTTACTGACGTCTCCTAGCAACGCTCCCGTCATTACGGGAGCCCCATTGACTTCCTCAGTCTGGCTGTAGACCTAGAAATACATAGGTCCAGCCAGAATGAAGAAATGTCATGTTAAAAAACCAATACGCTCCGCACCACACATAACATGTGCATGACAGCTGCGGACTTCATTGCGGAACTTAGAATCTCCATTGAAGTCAATGGAGAAATTCCGCCATGAGTCCGCAACCAGTCCGCCACTGCTCCGCAACAGACAGAGCATGCTGCGGACACCACATTCCGCTCCGCAGCCTATGCTCCGCAGCGGAATTGTACGCATCGTGTAAACGAACACTGCGAAATTAAAGTGAAAGTCAATGGAGAAACGGCTCCGCTGCGGATTAAGGGCATGACCACACATGGCGGAATTCCTCCGCAACTGTCCGCATCGATGCCGCACAGAATCTGCGTTGCAGATTCTGCAGCGGATCTGCACAAAATGTGCAGTACATTGATGCGGACTAGCTGCTGCAGACTGCGGGAAAAGTGCTTCCCTTCTCCCTATCAGTGCAGGATAGAGAGAAGGGACAGCACTTTCCCTAGTGAAAGGAAACGATTTTCATACTTACCGGCCCTTGTCTTGGTGACGCGTCCCTCTTTCGGCATCCAGCCCGACCTCCCTGGATGACGCGCCAGTCCATGTGACCGCTGCAGCCTGTGCTTTGCCTGTGATTGGCTGCAGCCGTCACTTACACTGAAACGTCATCCTGGGAGGCCGGACTGGAGACAGACGCAGGGAGTTCTCGGTAAGTATGAACTTATATGTTTTTTTACAGATACATGTATATTGGGATCGGTAGTCACTGTCCCGGGTGCAGAAACAGTTACTGCCGATCGCTTAACTCTTTCAGCACCCTGGACAGTGACTATTTACAGACGTCTCCTAGCAACGCTCCCGTCATTACGGGAGCCCCATTGACTTCCTCAGTCTGGCTGTAGACCTAGAAATACATAGGTCCAGCCAGAATGAAGAAATGTCAAGTTAAAAAAGCAAGACGTATCCGCAGCACACATGACATGTGCATGACAGCTGCGGACTTCATTGCGGAACTTTGAATCTCCATTGAAGTCAATGGAGAAATTCCGCCATGAGTCCGCCACTGCTCCGCAACAGACAGAGCATGCTGCGGACACCAAATTCCGCTCCGCAGCCTATGCTCCGCAGCGGAATTGTACGCATCGTGTAAACGAACACTGCTAATTTAAAGTGAAAGTCAATGGAGAAACGGCTCCGCTGCGGATTAACGCTGCGGAGTGTCCGCAGCGGAATTTAAGTGGAATTCCGCCATGTGTGAACCCGCCCTAACGCTGCGGAGTGTCCGCAGCGGAATTTAAGTGAAAATCCGCCATGTGTGAACCCGCCCTAATACTGCCCCTATATACAAGAATATAACTACTATAATACTGCTCCTATATACAAGAATATAACTACTATAATACTGCCTCCTATATACAAGAATATAACTACTATAATACTGCCCCCTATATACAAGAATATAACTACTATAATACTGCCCCCTATATACAAGAATATAACTACTATAATACTGCCCCCTATATACAAGAATATAACTACTATAATACTGCCCCTATATACAAGAATATAACTACTGTAATACTGCCCCTATATACAAGAATATAACTACTATAATACTGCCCCTATATACAAGAATATAACTACTATAATACTGCCCCTATATACAAGAATATAACTACTGTAAGGGCGGGTTCACACATGGCGGAATTTCACTTAAATTCCGCTGCGGACACTCCGCAGCGTTAATCCGCAGCGGAGCCGTTTCTCCATTGACTTTCACTTTAATTTAGCAGTGTTCGTTTACACGATGCGTACAATTCCGCTGCGGAGCATAGGCTGCGGAGCGGAATTTGGTGTCCGCAGCATGCTCTGTCTGTTGCGGAGCAGTGGCGGACTGGTTGCGGACTCATGGCGGAATTTCTCCATTGACTTCAATGGAGAGTCAAAATTCCGCAATGAAGTCCGCAGATCTTATGTGTGCTGCGGAGCGTATTGTTTTTACTACCATGACATTTCTTCATTCTGGCTGGACCTATGTATTTCTAGGTCTACAGCCAGACTGAGGAAGTCAATGGGGCTCCCGTAATGACGGGAGCGTTGCTAGGAGACGTCTGTAAATAGTCACTGTCCAGGGTGCTGAAAGAGTTACGCGATCGGCAGTAACTGTTTCTGCACCCGGGACAGTGACTACCGATCTCAATATACATGTATCTGTAAAAAAAAATATAAGTTCATACTTACCGAGAACTCCCTGCGTCTGTCTCCAGTCCGGCCTCCCAGGATGACGTTTCAGTGTAAGTGACGGCTGCAGCCAATCACAGGCCAAGCACAGGCTGCAGCGGTCACATGGACTGGAGCGTCATCCAGGGAGGTCGGGCCGGATGCCGAAAGAGGGACGCGTCACCAAGACAACGGGCGGTAAGTATGAATTTCTTTGACTTTCACTAGGGAAAGTGCTGTCCCTTCTCTCTATCCTGCACTGAATAGGGAGAAGAGAAGCACTTTTCCTGCAGTCCGCAGCGGCCAGTCCGCATCAATTTTCTGCACATTTTGTGCAGATCCGCTGCAGAATCTGCAACGCAGATTCTGTGCGGCATTGATGCGGACAGTTGCGGAGGAATTACGCCATGTGTGGTCATGCCCTAATACTGCCCCTATATACAAGAATATAACTACTATAATACTGCCCCCTATATACAAGAATATAACTACTATAATACTGCTCCTATATACAAGAATATAACTACTATAATACTGCCTCCTATATACAAGAATATAACTACTATAATACTGCCCCTATATACAAGAATATAACTACTATAATACTGCCCCTATATACAAGAATATAACTACTGTAATACTGCCCCTATATACAAGAATATAACTACTATAATACTGCCCCTATATACAAGAATATAACTACTGTAATACTGCCCCTATATACAAGAATATAACTACTATAATACTGCCCCTATATACAAGAATGTAACTACTATAATACTGCCCCTATATACAAGAATATAACTACTATAATACTACCACTATATACAAGAATATAACTACTATACTACTGCCCTTATATACAAGAATATAACTACTATAATACTACCACTATATACAAGAATATAACTACTATAAAACTGCCACTATATACAAGAATATAACTACTATAATACTGCTCCTATATACAATAATATAACTACTATAATACTGCCCCTATATACAAGAATATAACTACTATAATACCGCCCCCTATATACAAGAATATAACTACTATAATACTGCTCCTATATACAAGAATATAACTACTATAATACTGCCCCCAATATACAAGAATATAACTACTATAATACTGCTCCTATATACAAGAATATAACTACTATAATACTGCCTCCTATATACAAGAATATAACTACTATAATACCGCCCCCTATATACAAGAAAATAACTATAATACTGCCCACTATATACAAGAATATAACTACTACAATACTGCTCCTATATACAAGAATATAACTACTATAATACTGCCCCTATATACAAGAATATAACTACTATAATACTGCCCCCTATATACAAGAATATAACTACTATAATACTGCTCCTATATACAAGAATATAACTACTATAATACTGCCTCCTATATACAAGAATATAACTACTATAATACCGCCCCCTATATACAAGAATATAACTACTATAATACTGCCCCCATATATACAAGACTATAACACTGCCCCCTATATACAAGAATATAACTACTATAATACTGCCCCCTATGTACAAGAATATAACTACTATAATACTGCCCCTATATACAAGAATATAACTACTATAATACTGCCTCCTATATACAAGAATATAACTACTATAATACCGCCCCCTATATACAAGAATATAACTACCATAATACTGCCCCTATATACAAGAATATAACTACTATAATACTGCTCCCTATATACAAGAATATAACTACTATAATACTGCCCCTATATACAAGAATATAACTACTATAATACTGCCCCCTATATACAAGAATATAACTACTATAATATTGCCCCCATATATACAAGACTATAACACTGCCCCCTATATCCAAGAATATAACTACTATAATACTGCCCCCTATGTACAAGAATATAACTACTACAATACTGCTCCTCTATACAAGAATATAACTACTATAATACTGCCCCTTATATACAAGAATATAACTACTATAATACTGTTCCTATATACAAGAACATAACTACTATAATACTGCCCCCTATATACAATAATATAACTACTATAATACTGCCCCCCTATATACAAGAATATAACTACTATAATACTGCCCCTATATACAAGAATATAACTACTATAATACTGTCCCCTATACACAAGAATACTGCGTAAGAATATACAAGAATATACAAGAATACTGCCTAAGAATATAACTACTATAATACCGCCCCTATATACAAGAATATAATTACTATAATACTGTCCCTATATACAAGAATATAACTACTATAATACTGCTCCCTATATACAAGAATATAACTACTATAATACTGCCTCCTATATACAAGAATATAACTACTATAATACTGCCCCCTATAGACAAGAATATAACTACTATAATACTGCCCCTATATACAAGAATATAACTACTATAATACTGCCCCCAAATATACAAGACTATAACACTGCCCCCTATATACAAGAATATAACTACTATAATACTGCCACCTATGTACAAGAATATAACTACTACAATACTGCTCCTATATACAAGAATATAACTACTATAATACTGCCCCTTATATACAAGAATATAACTACTATAATACTGTTCCTATATACAAGAACATAACTACTATAATACTGCCCCCTATATACAATAATATAACTACTATAATACTGTCCCCCTATATACAAGAATATAACTACTATAATACTGCCCCTATATACAAGAATATAACTACTATAATACTGTCCCCTATATACAAGAATACTGCCTAAGAATATACAAGAATATACAAGAATACTGCCTAAGAATTTATAACTACTATAATACCGCCCCTATATACAAGAATATAATTACTATAATACTGCTCCCTATATACAAGAATATAACTACTATAATACTGCCTCCTATATACAAGAATATAACTACTATAATACTGCCCCCTATAGACAAGAATATAACTACTATAATACTGCCCCTATATACAAGAATATAACTACTATAATACTGCCCCCATATATACAAGACTATAACACTGCCCCCTATATACAAGAATATAACTACTATAATACTGCCACCTATGTACAAGAATATAACTACTACAATACTGCTCCTATATACAAGAATATAACTACTATAATACTGCCCCTTATATACAAGAATATAACTACTATAATACTGTTCCTATATACAAGAACATAACTACTATAATACTGCCCCCTATATACAATAATATAACTACTATAATACTGTCCCCCTATATACAAGAATATAACTACTATAATACTGCCCCTATATACAAGAATATAACTACTATAATACTGTCCCCTATATACAAGAATACTGCCTAAGAATATACAAGAATACTGCCTAAGAATATAACTACTATAATACCGCCCCTATATACGAGAATATAATTACTATAATACTGTCCCTATATACAAGAATATAACTACTATAATACTGCTCCCTATATACAAGAATATAACTACTATAATACTGCCTCAAATATACAAGAATATAACTACTATAATACTGCCCCCTATAGACAAGAATATAACTACTATAATACTGCCCCTATATACAAGAATATAACTACTATAATACTGTCCCCTATATACAAGAATATAACTACTATAATACTGCCCCCCTATATACAAGAATATAACTACTATAATACTGCCCCTATATACAAGAATATAACTACTATAATACTGTCCCCTATATACAAGAATATATCTACTATAATACTGCTCCCTATATACAAGAATATAACTACTATAATACTGTTCCTATATACAAGAATATAACTACTATAATACTGCTCCTATATAGAAGAATATAACTACTATAATACTGCTCCCTATATACAAGAATATAACTACTATAATACTGTTCCTATATACAAGAATATAACTACTATAATACTACCACTATATACAAGAATATAACTACTATAATACTGCCCCTATATACAAGAATATAACTACTATACTACTGCCCCTATATACAAGAATATAACTACTATAATACTACCACTATATACAAGAATATAACTACTATAATACTGCTCCTATATACAATAATATAACTACTATAATACTGCCCCTATATATAAGAATATAACTACTATAATACCGCCCCCTATATACAAGAATATAACTACTATAATACTGCTCCTATATACAAGAATATAACTACTATAATACTGCCCCCTATAGACAAGAATATAACTACTATAATACTGCCCCTATATACAAGAATATAACTACTATAATACTGCCCCCATATATACAAGACTATAACACTGCCCCTATATACAAGAATATAACTACTATAATACTGCCCCCTATGTACAAGAATATAACTACTACAATACTGCTCCTATATACAAGAATATAACTACAATAATACTGCCCCTTATATACAAGAATATAATTACTATAATACTGCCCCCCTATATACAAGAATGTAACTACTATAATACTGCCCCTATATACAAGAATATAACTACTATAATACTGTCCCCTATATACAAGAATACTGCCTAAGAATATACAAGAATATACAAGAATACTGCCTAAGAATATAACTACTATAATACCGCCCCTATATACAAGAATATAATTACTATAATACTGTCCCTATATACAAGAATATAACTACTATAATACT
Source organism: Rhinoderma darwinii (assembly GCF_050947455.1). NCBI lineage: Eukaryota > Metazoa > Chordata > Amphibia > Anura > Rhinodermatidae > Rhinoderma > Rhinoderma darwinii. The sequence goes on from NC_134690.1 coordinate 399,729,828, forward strand.
GCTCCCTATATACAAGAATATAACTACTATAATACTGCCTCCTATATACAAGAATATAACTACTATAATACTGCCCCCTATAGACAAGAATATAACTACTATAATACTGCCCCTATATACAAGAATATAACTACTATAATACTGTCCCCTATATACAAGAATATAACTACTATAATACTGCCCCCTATATACAAGAATATAACTACTATAATACTGTCCCCTATATACAAGAATATATCTACTATAATACTGCTCACTATATACAAGAATATAACTACTATAATACTGTTCCTATATACAAGAATATAACCACTATAAGGCTGGGTTCACACGTGGCGGAATTTCACTTAAATTCCGCTGCGGACACTCCGCAGCGTTAATCCGCAGCGGAGCCGTTTGTCCATTGACTTCCACTTTAATTTAGCAATGTTCGTTTAGACGATGTGTAAAATTCCGCTGCGGAGCATAGGCTGCGGAGCGGAATTTGGTGTCCGCAGCATGCTCTGTCTGTTGCGGAGCAGTGGCGGACTCATGGCGGAATTTCTCCATTGACTTCAATGGAGATTCTAATTTCCGCAATGAAGTCCGCAGCTGTCATGCACATGTTATGTGTGCTGCGGATCCGTCTTGCTTTTTTAACTTGACATTTCTTCATTCTGGCTGGACCTATGTATTTCTAGGTCTACAGCCAGACTGAGGAAGTCAATGGGGCTCCCGTAATGACGGGAGCGTTGCTAGGAGACGTCTGTAAATAGTCACTGTCCAGGGTGCTGAAAGAGTTAAGCGATCGGCAGTAACTGTTTCTGCACCCGGGACAGTGACTACCGATCCCAATATACAGCAACCTGTAAAAAAACATAAGTTCATACTTACCGAGAACTCCCTGCTTCTGTCTCCAGTCCGGCCTCCCAGGATGACGTTTCAGTCTAAGTGACGGCTGCAGCCAATCACAGGCCAATAACAGGCTGCAGCGGTCACATGGACTGCCGCGTCATCCAGGGAGGTCGGGCTGGATGCCGAAGGAGGGACGCGTCACCAAGACAACGGCCGGTAAGTATGAATTTCTTTGACTTTCACAAGGGAAAGTGCTGTCCCTTCTCTTTATCCTGCACTGATAGGGAGAAGGGAAGTACTTTTACCGCAGTCCGCAGCAGCTAGTCCGCATCAATTTACTGCACATTTTGTGCAGATCCGCAGCAGGATCTGCAACGCAGATTCTGTGCGGCATTGATGCGGACAGTTGCGGAGGAAATCCGCCACGTGTGAACATGCCCTAATACTGCTCCTATATAGAAGAATATAACTACTATAATACTGCTCCCTATATACAAGAATATAACTACTATAATACTGTTCCTATATACAAGAATATAACTACTATAATACTACCACTATATACAAGAATATAACTACTATAATACTGCCCCTATATACAAGAATATAACTACTATACTACTGCCCCTATATACAAGAATATAACTACTATAATACTACCACTATATACAAGAATATAACTACTATAAAACTGCCACTATATACAAGAATATAACTACTATAATACTGCTCCTATATACAATAATATAACTACTATAATACTGCCCCTATATACAAGAATATAACTACTATAATACTGCCTCCTATATACAAGAATATAACTACTATAATACCGCCCCCTATATACAAGAATATAACTACTATAATACTGCCCACTATATACAAGCAAATAACTACTATAATACTGCTCCTATATACAAGAATATAACTACTATAAAACTACCCCTATATACAAGAATATAACTACTATATACTGCCCCTATATACAAGAATATAACTACTATAATACTGCTCCTATATACAAGAATATAACTACTATAATACTGCACCCAATATACAAGAATATAACTACTATAATACTGCTCCTATATACAAGAATATAACTACTATAATACTGCCTCCTATATACAAGAATATAACTACTATAATACTGCCCCCTATATACAAGAATATAACTACTATAATACTGCTCCTATATACAAGAATATAACTACTATAATACTGCTCCCTATATACAAGAATATAACTACTATAATATTGCCCCCTATATACAAGAATATAACTACTATAATACTGCCCCCTATATACAAGAATATAACTACTATAATACTGCCCCCATATATACAAGACTATAACACTGCCCCCTATATACAAGAATATAACTACTATAATACTGCCCCCTATGTACAAGAATATAACTACTATAAGGGCGGGTTCACACATGGCGGAATTTCACTTAAATTCCGCTGCGGACACTCCGCAGCGTTAATCCGCAGCGGAGCCGTTTCTCCATTGACTTTCACTTTAATTTAGCAGTGTTCGTTTACACGATGCGTACAATTCCGCTGCGGAGCATAGGCTGCGGAGCGGAATTTGGTGTCCGCAGCATGCTCTGTCTGTTGCGGAGCAGTGGCGGACTCATGGCGGAATTTCTCCATTGACTTCAATGGAGATTCAAAGTTCCGCAATGAAGTCCGCAGCTGTCATGCACATGTCATGTGTGCTGCGGATGCGTCTTGCTTTTTTAACTTGACATTTCTTCATTCTGGCTGGACCTATGTATTTCTAGGTCTACAGCCAGACTGAGGAAGTCAATGGGGCTCCCGTAATGACGGGAGCGTTGCTAGGAGACGTCAGTAAATAGTCACTGTCCAGGGTGCTGAAAGAGTTAAGCGATCGGCAGTAACTGTTTCTGCACCCGGGACAGTGACTACCGATCCCAATATACATGTATCTGTAAAAAAAAATGAAGTTCGTACTTACCGAGAACTCCCTGTTTCTGTCTCCAGTCCGGCCTCCCAGGATGACGTTTCAGTGTAAGTGACGGCTGCAGCCAATCACAGGCCAAGCACAGGCTGCAGCGGTCACATGGACTGGCGCGTCATCCAGGGAGGTCGGGCTGGATGCCGAAGGAGGGACGCGTCATAAAGACAACGGGCGGTAAGTATGAATTTCTTTTACTTTCACTAGGGAAAGTGCTGTCCCTTCTCTCTATCCTGCACTGATAGGGAGAAGGGAAGCACTTTTCCCGCAGTCCGCAGCAGCTAGTCCGCATCAATTTTCTGCACATTTTGTGCAGATCCGCAGCCGTAATCCGCAACCCGGATTAGGTGCGGCATTGATGCGGACAGTTGCGGAGGAATTCCGCCATGTGTGGTCATGCCCTAATACTGCTCCTATATACAAGAATATAACTACTATAATACTGACCCTTATATACAAGAATATAACTACTATAATACTGTTCCTATATACAAGAACATAACTACTATAATACTGCCCCCTATATACAATAATATAACTACTATAATACTGCCCCCTATATACAAGAATATAACTACTATAATACTGCCCCTATATACAAGAATATAACTACTATAATACTGCCTCCTATATACAAGAATATAACTACTATAATACTGCTCCTATATACAAGAATATAACTACTATAATACTGCCCCTATATACAAGAATATAGCTACTATAATACTGCCCCTATATACAAGAATATAACTACTATAATACTGCCCTTATATACAAGAATATAACTACTATAATCCTGCCCCCTATATACAAGAATATAACTACTATAATACTGCTCCTATATACAAGAATATAACTACTATAATACTGCTCCTATATACAAGAATATAACTACTATAATACTGCCCCCTATATACAAGAATATAACTACTATAATACTGCTCCTATGTACAAGAATATAACTACTATAATACTGCCCCTATATACAAGACTATAACTACTATAATACTACCCCCTATATACAAGAATATAACTACTATAATACTGCCTCCTATATACAAGAATATAACTACTATAAGGGCATGGCCACACGTGGCGGATTTCCTCCGCAACTGTCCGCATCAATGCCGCACAGAATCTGCGTTGCAGATTCTGCTGCGGATCTGCCCAAAATGTGCAGTAAATTGATGCGGACTAGCTGCTGCGGACTGCGGTAAAAGTACTTCTCTTCTCCCTATCAGTGCAGGATAGAGAGAAGGGACAGCACTTTCCCTTGTGAAAGTCAAAGAAATTCATACTTACCGGCCGTTGTCTTGGTGACGCGTCCCTCCTTCGGCATCCAGCCCGACCTCCCTGGATGACGTGGCAGTCCATGTGACCGCTGCAGCCTGTTATTGGCCTGTGATTGGCTGCAGCCGTCACTTAGACTGAAACGTCATCCTGGGAGGCCGGACTGGAGACAGAAGCAGGGAGTTCTCGGTAAGTATGAACTTCAATTTTTTTTACAGGTAGCTGTATATTGGGATCGGTAGTCACTGTCCCGGGTGCAGAAACAGTTACTGCCGATCGCTTAACTCTTTCAGCACCCTGGACAGTGACTATTTACTGACGTCTCCTAGCAACGCTCCCGTCATTACGGGAGCCCCATTGACTTCCTCAGTCTGGCTGTAGACCTAGAAATACATAGGTCCAGCCAGAATGAAGAAATGTCAAGTTAAAAAAGCAAAACGCATCCGCAGCACACATAACATGTGCATGACAGCTGCGGACTTCATTGCGGAAATTAGAATCTCCATTGAAGTCAATGGAGAAATTCCGCCATGAGTCCGCAACCAGTCCGCCACTGCTCCGCAACAGACAGAGCATGCTGCGGACACCAAATTCCGCTCCGCAGCCTATGCTCCGCAGCGGAATTTTACGCATCGTCTAAACGAACACTGCTAAATTAAAGTGGAAGTCAATGGAGAAACGGCTCCGCTGCGGATTAACGCTGCGGAGTGTCCGCAGCGGAATTTAAGTGAAATTCCGCCACGTGTGAACCCAGCCTAATACTGCCCCCTATATACAAGAATATAACTACTATAATACTGACCTCTATATACAAGTATATAACTACTATAATATTGCCCCCTATATGCAAGAATATAACTACTATAATATTGCCCCTATATACAAGAATATAACTACTATAATACTGCTCCTATATACAAGAATATAACTACTATAATACTGCTCCTATATACAAGAATATAACTACTATAATATTGCCGCTATATACAAGAATATAACTACTATAATATTGCCCCCTATATGCAAGAATATAACTACTATAATATTGCCCCTATATACAAGAATATAATTACTATAATACTGCTCCTATATACAAGAATATAACTACTATAATACTGCTCCTATATACAAGAATATAACTACTATAATACTGCCCCCAATATACAAGAATATAACTACTATAATACTGCTCCTATATACAAGAATATAACTACTATAATACTGCTCCCTATATACAAGAATATAACTACTATAATATTGCCCCTATATACAAGAATATAACTACTATAATACTACCACTATATACAAGAATATAACTACTATAATACTGCCCCTATATACAAGAATATAACTACTATACTACTGCCCCTATATGCAAGTATATAACTACTATAATACTACCACTATATACAAGAATATAACTACTATAAAACTGCCACTATATACAAGAATATAACTACTATAATACTGCTCCTATATACAATAATATAACTACTATAATACTGCCCCTATATACAAGAATATAACTACTATAATACCGCCCCTTATATACAAGAATATAACTACTATAATACTGCTCCTATATACAAGAATATAACTACTATAATACTGCCCCCAATATACAAGAATATAACTACTATAATACTGCCCCTATATACAAGAATATAACTACTATAATACTGCTCCTATGTACAAGAATATAACTACTATAATACTGCCTCCTATATACAAGAATATAACTACTATAATACCGCCCCCTATATACAAGAATATAACTACTATAATACTGCCCACTATATACAAGAATATAACTACTATAATACTGCCCCTATATACAAGAATATAACTACTATAATACTGCCCCCTATATACAAGAATATAACTACTATAATACTGCCCCTATATACAAGAATATAACTACTATAATACTGCCCCCTATATACAAGAATATAACTACTATAATACTGTCCCCTATATACAAGAATATAACTACTATAATACTGCTCCTATATACAAGAATATAACTACTATAATATTGCCGCTATATACAAGAATATAACTACTATAATATTGCCCCCTATATGCAAGAATATAACTACTATAATATTGCCCCTATATACAAGAATATAATTACTATAATACTGCTCCTATATACAAGAATATAACTACTATAATACTGCTCCTATATACAAGAATATAACTACTATAATACTGCCCCCAATATACAAGAATATAACTACTATAATACTGCTCCTATATACAAGAATATAACTACTATAATACTGCTCCCTATATACAAGAATATAACTACTATAATATTGCCCCTATATACAAGAATATAACTACTATAATACTACCACTATATACAAGAATATAACTACTATAATACTGCCCCTATATACAAGAATATAACTACTATACTACTGCCCCTATATGCAAGTATATAACTACTATAATACTACCACTATATACAAGAATATAACTACTATAAAACTGCCACTATATACAAGAATATAACTACTATAATACTGCTCCTATATACAATAATATAACTACTATAATACTGCCCCTATATACAAGAATATAACTACTATAATACCGCCCCTTATATACAAGAATATAACTACTATAATACTGCTCCTATATACAAGAATATAACTACTATAATACTGCCCCCAATATACAAGAATATAACTACTATAATACTGCCCCTATATACAAGAATATAACTACTATAATACTGCTCCTATGTACAAGAATATAACTACTATAATACTGCCTCCTATATACAAGAATATAACTACTATAATACCGCCCCCTATATACAAGAATATAACTACTATAATACTGCCCACTATATACAAGAATATAACTACTATAATACTGCCCCTATATACAAGAATATAACTACTATAATACTGCCCCCTATATACAAGAATATAACTACTATAATACTGCCCCTATATACAAGAATATAACTACTATAATACTGCCCCCTATATACAAGAATATAACTACTATAATACTGTCCCCTATATACAAGAATATAACTACTATAATACTGCCCCCTATGTACACATTTAGAGATTTTATTAGTTTGGACTCTGTTCTTTATTGGCTTATTACAGGTATTTGCAGCAATTATTCTAAATTATAAAGCATTATGTATTAATAATATATGGACATGTCCCTCTCTATATCCTTTATTATTTGCTGTATTCTGTATCTTTACCTTCTCTATAATCACCGGTTATAACATCTTGTCCTATATTTGCTGATTTCTCTGGTGCTGGGACATCCTCCCGTGCTCCACTGACCTGCTTTATATACAATGATATGTGATTTCTATAATGTAGGATTATACTGCTGCTGCGGCTCTGATATCATCTTCTGCATTTAGGGCATGACCACACGTGGCGGATTTCCTCCGCAACTGTCCGCATCAATGCCGCACAGAATCTGCGTCGCAGATTCTGCTGCGGATCTGCACAAAATGTGCCGAAAATTGATGCGGACTAGCTGCTGCGGACTGCGGGAAAAGTGCTTCCCTTCTCCCTATCAGTGCAGGATAGAGAGAAGGGACAGCACTTTCCCTAGTGAAAGTAAAAGAATTTCATACTTACCGCCCGTTGTCTTGGTGACGCGTCCCTCTTTCGGCATCCAGCCCGACCTCCCTGGATGACGCGCCAGTCCATGTGACCGCTGCAGCCTGTGCTTGGCCTGTGATTGGCTGCGGCCGTCACTTACACTGAAACGTCATCCTGGGAGGCCGGACTGGAGACAGACGCAGGGAGTTCTCGGTAAGTATGAACTTATATGTTTTTTTACAGATACATGTATATTGAGATCGGTAGTCACTGTCCCGGGTGCAGAAACAGTTACTGCCGATCGCTTAACTCTTTCAGCACCCTGGACAGTGACTATTTACTGACGTCTCCTAGCAACGCTCCCGTCATTACGGGAGCCCCATTGACTTCCTCAGTCTGGCTGTAGACCTAGAAATACATAGGTCCAGCCAGAATGAAGAAATGTCATGGTAGTAAAACCAATACGCTCCGCAGCACACATAAGATCTGCGGACTTCATTGCGGAATTTTGACTCTCCATTGAAGTCAATGGAGAAATTCCGCCATGAGTCCGCCACTGCTCCGCAACAGACAGAGCATGCTGCGGACACCAAATTCCGCTCCGCAGCCTATGCTCCGCAGCGGAATTTTACGCATCGTCTAAACGAACACTGCTAAATTAAAGTGGAAGTCAATGGAGAAACGGCTCCGCTGCGGATTAACGCTGCGGAGTGTCCGCAGCGGAATTTAAGTGAAATTCCGCCACGTGTGAACCCAGCCTAATACTGCCCCCTATATACAAGAATATAACTACTATAATACTGACCTCTATATACAAGTATATAACTACTATAATATTGCCCCCTATATGCAAGAATATAACTACTATAATATTGCCCCTATATACAAGAATATAACTACTATAATACTGCTCCTATATACAAGAATATAACTACTATAATACTGCTCCTATATACAAGAATATAACTACTATAATATTGCCGCTATATACAAGAATATAACTACTATAATATTGCCCCCTATATGCAAGAATATAACTACTATAATATTGCCCCTATATACAAGAATATAATTACTATAATACTGCTCCTATATACAAGAATATAACTACTATAATACTGCTCCTATATACAAGAATATAACTACTATAATACTGCCCCCAATATACAAGAATATAACTACTATAATACTGCTCCTATATACAAGAATATAACTACTATAATACTGCTCCCTATATACAAGAATATAACTACTATAATATTGCCCCTATATACAAGAATATAACTACTATAATACTACCACTATATACAAGAATATAACTACTATAATACTGCCCCTATATACAAGAATATAACTACTATACTACTGCCCCTATATGCAAGTATATAACTACTATAATACTACCACTATATACAAGAATATAACTACTATAAAACTGCCACTATATACAAGAATATAACTACTATAATACTGCTCCTATATACAATAATATAACTACTATAATACTGCCCCTATATACAAGAATATAACTACTATAATACCGCCCCTTATATACAAGAATATAACTACTATAATACTGCTCCTATATACAAGAATATAACTACTATAATACTGCCCCCAATATACAAGAATATAACTACTATAATACTGCCCCTATATACAAGAATATAACTACTATAATACTGCTCCTATGTACAAGAATATAACTACTATAATACTGCCTCCTATATACAAGAATATAACTACTATAATACCGCCCCCTATATACAAGAATATAACTACTATAATACTGCCCACTATATACAAGAATATAACTACTATAATACTGCCCCTATATACAAGAATATAACTACTATAATACTGCCCCCTATATACAAGAATATAACTACTATAATACTGCCCCTATATACAAGAATATAACTACTATAATACTGCCCCCTATATACAAGAATATAACTACTATAATACTGTCCCCTATATACAAGAATATAACTACTATAATACTGCTCCTATATACAAGAATATAACTACTATAATATTGCCGCTATATACAAGAATATAACTACTATAATATTGCCCCCTATATGCAAGAATATAACTACTATAATATTGCCCCTATATACAAGAATATAATTACTATAATACTGCTCCTATATACAAGAATATAACTACTATAATACTGCTCCTATATACAAGAATATAACTACTATAATACTGCCCCCAATATACAAGAATATAACTACTATAATACTGCTCCTATATACAAGAATATAACTACTATAATACTGCTCCCTATATACAAGAATATAACTACTATAATATTGCCCCTATATACAAGAATATAACTACTATAATACTACCACTATATACAAGAATATAACTACTATAATACTGCCCCTATATACAAGAATATAACTACTATACTACTGCCCCTATATGCAAGTATATAACTACTATAATACTACCACTATATACAAGAATATAACTACTATAAAACTGCCACTATATACAAGAATATAACTACTATAATACTGCTCCTATATACAATAATATAACTACTATAATACTGCCCCTATATACAAGAATATAACTACTATAATACCGCCCCTTATATACAAGAATATAACTACTATAATACTGCTCCTATATACAAGAATATAACTACTATAATACTGCCCCCAATATACAAGAATATAACTACTATAATACTGCCCCTATATACAAGAATATAACTACTATAATACTGCTCCTATGTACAAGAATATAACTACTATAATACTGCCTCCTATATACAAGAATATAACTACTATAATACCGCCCCCTATATACAAGAATATAACTACTATAATACTGCCCACTATATACAAGAATATAACTACTATAATACTGCCCCTATATACAAGAATATAACTACTATAATACTGCCCCCTATATACAAGAATATAACTACTATAATACTGCCCCTATATACAAGAATATAACTACTATAATACTGCCCCCTATATACAAGAATATAACTACTATAATACTGTCCCCTATATACAAGAATATAACTACTATAATACTGCCCCCTATGTACACATTTAGAGATTTTATTAGTTTGGACTCTGTTCTTTATTGGCTTATTACAGGTATTTGCAGCAATTATTCTAAATTATAAAGCATTATGTATTAATAATATATGGACATGTCCCTCTCTATATCCTTTATTATTTGCTGTATTCTGTATCTTTACCTTCTCTATAATCACCGGTTATAACATCTTGTCCTATATTTGCTGATTTCTCTGGTGCTGGGACATCCTCCCGTGCTCCACTGACCTGCTTTATATACAATGATATGTGATTTCTATAATGTAGGATTATACTGCTGCTGCGGCTCTGATATCATCTTCTGCATTTAGGGCATGACCACACGTGGCGGATTTCCTCCGCAACTGTCCGCATCAATGCCGCACAGAATCTGCGTCGCAGATTCTGCTGCGGATCTGCACAAAATGTGCCGAAAATTGATGCGGACTAGCTGCTGCGGACTGCGGGAAAAGTGCTTCCCTTCTCCCTATCAGTGCAGGATAGAGAGAAGGGACAGCACTTTCCCTAGTGAAAGTAAAAGAATTTCATACTTACCGCCCGTTGTCTTGGTGACGCGTCCCTCTTTCGGCATCCAGCCCGACCTCCCTGGATGACGCGCCAGTCCATGTGACCGCTGCAGCCTGTGCTTGGCCTGTGATTGGCTGCGGCCGTCACTTACACTGAAACGTCATCCTGGGAGGCCGGACTGGAGACAGACGCAGGGAGTTCTCGGTAAGTATGAACTTATATGTTTTTTTACAGATACATGTATATTGAGATCGGTAGTCACTGTCCAGGGTGCAGAAACAGTTACTGCCGATCGCTTAACTCTTTCAGCACCCTGGACAGTGACTATTTACTGACGTCTCCTAGCAACGCTCCCGTCATTACGGGAGCCCCATTGACTTCCTCAGTCTGGCTGTAGACCTAGAAATACATAGGTCCAGCCAGAATGAAGAAATGTCATGGTAGTAAAACCAATACGCTCCGCAGCACACATAAGATCTGCGGACTTCATTGCGGAATTTTGACTCTCCATTGAAGTCAATGGAGAAATTCCGCCATGAGTCCGCCACTGCTCCGCAACAGACAGAGCATGCTGCGGACACCAAATTCCGCTCCGCAGCCTATGCTCCGCAGCGGAATTTTACGCCTCGTCTAAACGAACACTGCTAAATTAAAGTGTAAGTCAATGGACAAACGGCACCGCTGCGGATTAACGCTGCGGAGTGTCCGCAGCGGAATTTAAGTGAAATTCCGCCACGTGTGAACCCGCCCTTACTCTCATTTCTTTACAATTCTTTAAAGGGGCAGATACTTGTGATATATCATTACGAAGTCATTGCAATATTTGTGGTTTATATTAAGTTCTCCAGATTCTGGTAAATTTAGTCCAATAAGCTGCTATGATAAAGATAAGAAAGTTTATATGAACAAAAGCTTGAAAAGCACATTCCAACAAAATAAAACTTCAAATGAAAGGTTCTTCTACCTATATACACGTTTTGTTTTATTTTGTTGGAATATGCTGTTCAGCTTTTGTGTTGTATAGATGGATGGATGGATGGATGGATGGATGGATGGATAGATAGATAGATAGATAGATAGATAGATAGATAGATAGATAGATAGATAGATAGATAGATAGATAGATAGATAGATAGATAGATAGATAGATAGATAGATAGATAGATATGGGATAGATAGATAGATAGATAGATAGATAGATAGATAGATAGATAGATAGATAGATAGATAGATAGATAGATAGATAGATAGATAGATAGATAGATAGATAGATAGATAGATAGATAGATATGAGATAGATAGATAGATAGATAGATAGATAGATAGATAGATAGATAGATAGATAGATAGATAGATAGATAGATAGATAGATAGATAGATAGATAGATAGATATGAGATAGATAGATAGATAGATAGATAGATAGATAGATAGATAGATAGATAGATAGATAGATAGATAGATAGATAGATAGATAGATAGATAGATATGACTTGGTTAAATAGATGCATTAATACATTACAGTATATGGTTAAAATAATTATTGAGTTTAGGTATTTCAGCCACACCCATTGAAAACAGGTGGATAAAATCAGGCACACAGCCATGTAATCTTCATAGACATACATTGCATGCAGGATGAGTCGTAACTGAATAGCTCAGTCACGTTATATGTGGCACTCTGAAGTAAATTTATGGAATTTCTGATCTGCTAGATCTGCCCAGTCACCTGTAACTGTTATTATGTGCTAGATCTGCCACGGTCACCTGTAAGTGTTGTTAATATCTGCTGGATCTGCCCAGTCACCTGTAAGTGTTATTAATATCTGCTGGATCTGCCCAGTCACCTGTAAGTGTTATTATTAGCCGCTAGATCTGTCCCGGTCACCTGTATGTGCTATTATTATCTGCTAGATCTACCCTGGTCACCTGTACGTGCTATTATTATCTGTTAGATCTGCCCAGGTCACCTGCGTTATTATTATTTGCTAGATCTACCCTGGTCATCTCTCAGTGCTATTACTATCTGCTAGATCTGCCCCGGTCATCTGTAAGTGTTATTATCTACTAGATCTGCTCCGGTCACCTGTAAGTATTCTTGTTATCTGTTAGATCTGCTCCGGTCACCTGTAAGTGTTATTATTATCTACTATATCTGCCCCAGTCATCTGTAAGTGTTATTATTATTATCTACTAGATCTGCTCCGGTCACCTGTAAGTGTTATTATTATCTACTAGATCTGCCCCGGTCACCTGTGTTATTATTATCTGCTAGATATCTGCCCCAGTCACCTGTAAGTGCTATTATTATGGAGTGGAAGAGTCTAGAAGATGCAGCAGCTCAGCCACGAGCGGTAAACCAAGGGGTGTAACTATAAAGTGCAGGTCAGCATCCAGCGCAGATACTTCCCAACCTTCAGCCACACAAACCTCTAAATTTATCCCTGTGCCCTTCACTCACCAGGCCATAGATCTTTCTACCCTCTGTCACGTTGAGCACTTTTCTTTGATAGACAGCAGGATGCTGTGGTCTTGATCTTCTTGGTCATGATCTCGTGGTCGCTGCAGTGTGGGGTCCACGCGTGGTCCTGGCCCTTCCCAGAGCTATTTTGTTGCCTCTCCGACATTGATCATTTCAGCTTTCTCCCGGGTCGCAACTGAAACCATGTTTGCAGGGGGAAGTGGTCAATGGCGGTGCACTGGGGTGGTGGGGGACGTGCCACCCTCGCCGCTCACCAGCGGACGCAGATCGATCTCTAGTAATGTCATCCAGGCAACAATTGAAAGTACAGGGAGAGTACTTTTTTTTTAGAACTGTTCTTGGTGTAAGAGCTGTTATTGTGACAGCATCAGTGCCCGACCTCTTGTTCAATGGACAGCAATGCCAGAATTTATGTTGAATGGGCATCAGTGCCCGACCTCTTGTAGATGATTGAACATCAGTACCCGACCTTTTGTGGCAGAATGGACAGGAATCACATCTAGTAGAAAGACTTCTTGGAATAATGGGGGTTCTTATCGCAATAAATGGGAGGACCAGCTCCATAGAAATTTGCAGATGGTTTTGGTATGAGATGGAGACAACGTTCAGGTATCTTCAAGCGTTTGGTCATTCTAAAGAACTCTCACTTTCAACATGGTGCAGTCATAGGATGTCCCGTGTCAGGTTGCTAAACGTCTGACTTGCTACATGGTAAGGGCTATTTTTTTGTAAATTGGAACAACAGGTGGTCCGTGAAGCAGTGGTCACACAAGCTCAGTGAATAGGACCACCAAGTGCTGAAGTGTATAGCGCATAAAAATGGTAGCAGAACTTGTTACAATGACAACAGTTTGATGAAGGCTCTTTCCACTTCAATCGAGACAATGTCCCAAGAAAAAAAGCGAAGGTCATAATAAAATGGTTCGGAGTAGAAGAACTCAACTGCAGAGACCATTGACCTCAACCTTATTCAAAAACATTGGTTGAACTAGAACATGAATGGTGCTCCCAGCCGTACAAACCAACGTCAGTGCCCGACCTCGTTCCAGGGACGGGAATTTCTACAAGCATGTCCCAAAGACTTGTAGAAAGACTTTCTAGAATAATGATGTTTGCCATAGCAATAAATCGAAGAGTCAACTCCCTGGTAATGCCCACGGCTATGGAAGGAGTTGGAGTTGATGTTCAGTTGCCCACAAACTTTCGGCCGAGAAATTTTTGTTAAGAATATTCCAAGTCAGATGTATCTTTGCAAGCAAGTGAGATGGAACATACGTCAGGGGCACTTTCTAAAGAGTGTACCAAAAATATTTCCAGTGGAAAAGGCGCCATTTTCAAAAACAATACGCTTTAAAAATGATTCAATGGCCCATTGTTCTATTTTTGGGGTGGCGATTCAGCCTCTGCTTATGATGTCTCATAGATTCATAGTTGGCGGCTGCAGAGGCCTCAACACAGACAGAACATCAATTGCGGATAATTATTTTGTCCTTTGAGGCTTTTGATTTTTTTCATCTGGTATTTTCATTTTTCATGAAGACCCAGTACAAAAGGCGTAATGTAAATCATTTTATATCGCGTCTTCTGAGGGGGCTCGGGCCTTTTATACATCACTGAGTTCATACAAATGACCTTTATGTATATTTTTAGCATGTGCACGGGCCGAAACAAAAATGTAATCAAAATCTACAGCTATGAAAAAGAAAAAACATGGGGGCTTTTACTTATGAGGACCTTATTTTCATGCTCATTTTATATTCAGGACATCATGTAATTGTTGGTAGGTACAGTCATATAATTTCTACGTTTTCTCTGCATGAGTTCAATGTGCCAGCGATCATGTGTAAATAGGGAAATCTAGACGGGTTTGACTTGAACCACAAACGGTTCAGTGCCATCCTTTATTTACGTTTTGTGATGCATTAAGAAAACACATTCCAGTGACTCATCTCTGTGTGTTGACGAGCTAATAATGAAATACATCAACATTTCTACCACTAGGTGGAGCTTTACAGTATATTTGTGATTTCCCAGGATATGTGTTCTTTTTAACAGCACACCGCGTGGTCAGGCAAGGTATTGCAAGAAAAAATTATTAATGGTTTTAATGTGAAACATTATCATTACCTGGAGAGTTCTCAATGTGTAAGAAAATAGAAGATCAACTCCACTAATTTACTGCAAGTTTAGCTTTGGGTGGAGTCTTTCTGTAATGTTTGTGGCTGTAGCAGTTATTAAAGGACAAAAATTCCATTGGATTACAAATTTCATCTACAGGACTCCCTGGAGCTATGACAGGCCGTGTCAGAAGTTGAGGTTGAAAGATCACAGTCAATCCTAGCGATATGACATCACTTTTTGACATGACAAAAGCCACTTAAAGGTTAAAAGTTATTATTAAGTAATCCCTTAAGGGACAGTGTACCAACTGGGACTTTCACTGCGGTTGTATGTTGACAGGAACCTACATTGTAGCTGCCTTGTTCTCCACAGTCATTTGGCGATACATTTGACGTCAGACATGCTATTTGACCGCCGACGAGAAGGAACCGGCCGCGAACGGCAGCGGGTAGCGTCTGTCATGACCCACAGAGGTCTAGGAGGTATTTAGAGCAAGGTTACCAAGTGCTTGGTGAAGTTGGAATTGGAGCAGTGGTGGGTTGCCCCCATAGCAGAACAAAGGTGGCAAAGGGTCTCTAATTTAATGGTTCTTTGGCACCACCGGTTCCAGGAGACTCCCTGCCTACTGAATTAAGTCTGTTACATCTATATAGAGGATGCTGAGTACTGGTTATCTGGGATGTCTGCCCATCATCCAAGATCGAGAGCTCTCGCCAGGACTATAGAGTGCCAGTGGAACCAGAAAAGTGAGTATTATATGCTCACGAGAGGTTTCCGGTGCGGATACCTTGGTGGCCCGCCTCATTCTCTTGAAGCTAAGTAGTCATATCAAACCCAATGGTGTGACCAGTGAGACATTGTCAAATACCGTTCCTTTAAGAAGTACACGGCATCCGGTGACTTTTCCAGCACTTTCTTATCTTTACAAGTTCCATTGTGGGTTTAGTCCTCCTGTATTACTGACTAAGCCTTCTTAATCCCGAGGCTGCTGCCTGGTCAGACATTTTCTAGATAATGGCATTTGTGGAATAAAAGGTTCTGAAAGTTTAATCCGATGCTGAGATGGGAAGGTTTATGGTGCCAGAGTGAAGAATAATAAACTGCTGAACATGAAACTGGAAATGGACCAGGGGAAGCAGAGGTTTCACTCAACTGGAACCTTCCAGCAAACTCAACACCCAAGTATTTTATGAAATTATAATCGAAGAGGCGTAAAGAGTTTACTGTATTACAGGGTAAGAGAAAGTCACAATGAGTCTTCACATTGACCTGAATATTACTTTGATTAGAAAGGACTCGCCGTGTCACCAATGTTCTAGAAACTAAGGGTCCTCTTACACGGGCCGACATGGGCCGTGTAAACAAGCGCAGATCAACGATACAGCTCGTTGATCGGCGCTAGTTTACTCCTTTCGCAAGGAGCTATTTATGGGGACGAGCGCTCGTTACTACGATCACTCGTCCCCATACATTTCTATTACGTCGGCAGAGCGTCTCTACGTTTACACACCAAGATGTGCTGCCAACAACCATAATATTTAATGCTGCATAATCGATACGATCAGCCGATGATCGTATCAAGGTAATGATCGGGAACAAGCGTTCATATGAACCCTAGTTTTCCCGATAATTGGCCTGTGTAAAGGGGCTTTAAAGGGAATGTGTCACAAATTAAACCTTTTTTTTTAAAGTAAGTTACTTATTTCTATTATATTTTTACGTTTTTTGCTGTATTTTATTTTTTTCTTCCAAATGGTGGAATGTATTAAAAAGGAAATAATAATTTGACATGTTTTCCTATGTTGGCCACCAGAGGGAGCACTTCCCAGAATTACAGCAAGGTGAATAAGGCAAAGCAACCTGACTCACAGCCGCCGTAAATGTGGGAGGGAATCTCAACCCCACCCCCCCTCTACAAGCCAGGAAAAGGTGTTTTCAAATTGCTAAGCAGTGTCCGGCTGCCATTTTGGGAGTGATTGTACAAATGGCAGCTGGCAGTAGCTATAGGACACACCAAAAGGCTAAGGGTTATGTTCACACGCTTACTAAATAAAAGGAAAACAGCTCCTGATTATCAGCCATTGTTTAATCAAACTCTCATTTTTGGCCGCGTTTTTTACGGCTGTTTTTGGAGCTGTTTTTCTATAGAGTCAATGAAAACAGCTTCAAAAACGTTCCAAGAAGTGACATGCACTTCCTTTTACGCGTCGTTTTTGGAAAACGGCCGCGTAAAAAACTCCCCGTTGGAACAGAACGCCGTATTTCCCAATGGGCAGATGTTTGTAGGCGTTCTGCTTCTGATTTATCAGCCATTTTTCGGGATGTTTACGGCCCGAAAAACGGCTGAAAACACTGCATTCAACATACCCTTAGAATGATGAAAGTGAAGTGAATGACTTTTCAGTTGACAGGTTCACATGGCGTGTATTTGACACATTTTTTTTGCGCATTTTATGTGCCAAAAAAACGCATAAAAAAACGCTACACACAGACACACACTCAGCTCTGCTACACAGACAACAATACACAATGCTGCTACACACAAACACACTCAGCTCTGCTACACACAGACACACATACACAACGCTATTACACACAGACACATACTCAGCTCTGCTACACACAGACACACACACAGCACTGCTACACACAGACACACACACAGCACTGCTACACAGAGACACACACTCAGCTCTGCTACACACAGACACAACGCTGCTACACACAGACACATTGTAAAGGATTTGCCAGACACAGCTTCTGTGTCGACGCCCGTGGGCAATCAGTCTGCACCTGCTCCTATGTCTGTGAGACTGACTCCATCTTCCACCACTCAGGATGGCAGGCTTAGGAGCGGGAGAGCCTATCACAGCCTGGCCAGACGGAGCTAGCTCCCGCCCACTGTCTATTTATACCTGCCTTTCCTGTTCCTCCTTTGCCTGTGATTCTTCTATGCTCGTTTCCTGGCTTGCTGCTGCTGCTTGTACTACTCATTATCTGCTTGTTATTGACCTTGGCTTTCTGACCACTCTCCTGCTCAGCGTTTTGTACCTCGTTCTCTCCTGGTTTGACTCGGCTCGTTCACTACGCTTGTTGCTCACGGTGTCTCCGTGGGCAGCTGCCCCGTTTTCCCTAGCTTCTGTGTACCCTTGTCTGTTTGTCTGTCTTGCACTTACTGAGCGTAGGGACCGTCGCCCAGTTGTACCCCGTCGCTTACGATGGGTCGTTACAAGTAGGCAGGGACTGAGTGGCGGGTAGATTAGGGCTCACCTGTCTGTCTCCCTCCCCGTCATTACATAAACACAAGCCCATATACCTAGTCTACCCTGGTCCCTGACACATCTATGGACCCCCTTGAGACCCTGGCTCAGCAGATGCAGGGCCTCTCCCTACAGGTCCAGGCCCTGGCTCAGAGGGACAACCTGCGTGATGCTTCCCTGGTAGTGCCCCCCACCTCACCTCTGGAACCCCACCTCAAGTTGCCTGACCGGTTCTCAGGGGACCGGAAGACTTTTTTCTCCTTTCGGGAGAGTTGTAGGCTCTATTTTCGCTTAAAGCCCCACTCCTCAGGTTCGGAGAGCCAGCGGGTGGGTATAATTATGTCCCGGCTCCAGGACGGGCCCCAAGAATGGGCCTTCTCCTTGGCTCCTGACGCCCCTGAACTTTCCTCCGTTGATCTTTTCTTTTCTGCTCTCGGGCTCATTTATGACGAGACTGACAAGACTGCCTTTGCCGAGAGTCAGCTGGTGACCTTACATCAGGGTAAGAGACCTGTAGAGGAGTATTGTTCTGACTTTAGGAAGTGGTGTGTAGCTTCTCGGTGGAATGACCCTGCCTTGAGGTGCCAGTTTAGGTTGGGTCTGTCGAACGCCCTGAAAGACCTGCTAGTTAGCTATCCCTCTGCTGACTCCCTAGATCAGGTTATGGCTTTATCGGTACGACTTGACCGACGTCTCAGGGAACGACGACTTGAACGTTTTTGTGCCTTCTCCTCTGACTCCCCCATGATGCCTCCCGAGGTTCCGTTGCTTCGTTCTTCCACGGAAGACTCGGATGTACCTATGCAACTCGGGGCCTCCGTCTCCCCCCAACAACGTAGAGAGTTCCGCAGGAAGAATGGTCTCTGCTTCTACTGTGGGGATGACAAGCATCAAGTGAACAACTGTCCTAGGTGTAAGAATAAGCAACCGGAAGAACTACCGCGCCTAAGTGATCATCGGGGAGGTCACTTGGGCGCACAGGTATTTCCCGTAAAGATGAAACCTAATAAAATCTTGCTTCCCTTTCAGGTCTCTTTTGGTGGTAGGTCTGCTACCGGCAGTGCCTTCGTGGATTCAGGGTCTTCTGCTAATATTATGTCTGTGGAATTTGCTGTCTCTAGCTATGCCATTGTTTGATTTGCCTAAACCTGTCCCGATAGTGGGTATCGACTCCACTCCTCTTGCTAATGGTTATTTTACACAGCATACCCCTGTTTTTGAACTCCTTGTTGGCTCCATGAATTTGGAGCAGTGCTCTGTACTGGTGACGCAGGGATTATCGTCCGATTTGGTTTTAGGCCTTCCCTGGTTGCAGATGCATAATCCCATGTTTAACTGGAATACTGGGGATCTTACCAAATGGGGTAATGAATGCATGACGTCATGTTTTTCTGTTAATTCTATTTCTCCCCCTGAGGAGGTGAACACGCTACCTGAGTTTGTGCAGGACTTCGCTGATGTTTTCTCTAAAGAGGCCTCCGAAGTGTTACCTCCTCATAGAGAATACGATTGCGCAATCAATTTGGTACCAGGAGCTAAGCTCCCTAAGGGTAGGATATTCAATCTCTCTTGTCCCGAACGTGAAGCCATGAGCGAGTATATCCAGGAATGCCTGGCCAAGGGTTACATTCACCCCTCTACTTCTCCGGTAGGTGCTGGCTTCTTCTTCGTAGGGAAGAAGGATGGTGGTCTTAGGCCATGCATTGACTACCGGAACTTGAATAAGGTCACTGTAAGGAACCAGTACCCCCTTCCTTTGATTCCTGATCTCTTCAATCAGGTTCAGGGGGCCCAATGGTTCTCTAAGTTTGATCTACGGGGGGCTTATAACCTTATCCGCATCAAAGAGGGGGATGAGTGGAAGACTGCGTTTAACACGCCCGAAGGTCATTTCGAATAACTCGTCATGCCCTTTGGTTTGTGTAATGCTCCCGCGGTCTTCCAGAATTTCATAAATGAGATTTTATACCTGGGGGTATTTCTTGTAGTGTACCTTGATGACATACTTGTGTTTTCCAAGGACTGGTCCTCCCACATTGAGCATGTCAGGAAGGTGCTCCAGGTCCTTCGGGAAAACAAACTGTTTGCTAAGACCGAAAAATGTGTGTTTGGGGTGCAAGAGATACCATTTTTGGGTCAAATCCTCACTCCTCGTGAATTCCGCATGGACCCCGCCAAGGTCCAGGCTGTGGAGGAATGTGTCCAACCTGCCTCCCTGAAGGCGTTACAGTGCTTCCTGGGATTCGCTAATTATTACAGGAGATTTATTGCTAACTTCTCTGTCATCGCTAAGCCTCTTACGGATCTCACTCGCAAAGGTGCTGATCTCCTCCACTGGCCTCCTGAGGCTGTCCAGGCTTTTGAGGTCCTTAAGAAGTGCTTTATCTCGGCCCCAGTGCTGGTTCAGCCCAACCAAATGGAGCCATTCATCGTGGAGGTTGACGCCTCCGAGGTGGGAGTGGGTGCTGTCTTGTCCCAGGGTACCAGGTCCCTCACCCATCTCCGTCCCTGTGCCTACTTCTCCAGGAAGTTTTCGCCCACTGAGAGTAACTATGATATTGGCAACCACGAACTCTTAGCCATTAAATGGGCATTTGAAGAGTGGCGCCACTTCCTGGAGGGGGCTAGGCACCAGGTAACGGTCCTTACCGACCACAAGAATCTGGTTTTCTTAGAATCTGCCCGGAGGCTAAACAACGAGACAAGCTCGATGGGCGTTATTTTTTACCAGATTCAACTTTTTGGTCACCTATAGGGCTGGGTCTAAAAATATTAAGGCTGACGCACTGTCGCGTAGCTTCATGGCCAGCCCTCCTTCGGAGGAAGATCCTGCTTGTATTTTGCCTCCAGGTATAATCATTTCCTCTATTGATTCTGATGTAGTCTCCGAAATTGCAGCTGATCAAGGTTCAGCTCCTGGGAACCTTCCTGAGAACAAGCTGTTTGTTCCCCTGCAACTCCGGCTAAGGGTACTTAGGGAAAATCATGACTCTGCACTGTCTGGCCATCCAGGCATCCTGGGTACCAAGCACCTCATTGCCAGAAACTACTGGTGGCCTGGGTTGCTTAAAGACGTTAAGGCCTACGTCACCGCTTGTGAGGTTTGTGCTAGGTCCAAGACTCCAAAGTCCCGACCAGCGGGCTTACTATCTTCTTTGCCCATTCCCCAGAGACCTTGGACCCATATCTCCATGGATTTTATCACCGATTTGCCTCCATCTCAAGGCAAGTCGGTGGTGTGGGTTGTAGTAGACCGCTTCAGTAAGATGTGCCACTTTGTGCCCCTCAAGAAACTACCCAATGCCAAGACGTTAGCTACCTTGTTTGTCAAACACATCCTGCGTCTCCATGGGGTTCCTGTCAATATTGTTTCTGACAGAGGGGTACAATTTGTTCCATTGTTTTGGAGAGCCTTCTGTAAAAAGTTGGAGATTGATCTGTCCTTCTCCTCGGCTTTCCATCCTGAAACTAATGGCCAAACGGAGAGGACTAATCAGTCTCTAGAACAATATTTAAGGTGTTTTATCTCTGACTGTCAACATGATTGGGTCTTATTCATTCCCCTCGCCGAATTTTCCCTTAATAACCGGGTCAGTAACTCGTCAGGGGTCTCCCCCTTTTTCTGTAATTTTGGGTTTAATCCACGGTTCTTCTCCGTTTCACCTGGTAGTTCCAACAATCCCGAGGTAGATGTCGTTCATCAGGAACTGTGCACAGTCTGGGCCCAGGTTCAGAAGAACCTAGAGGCGTCCCAGAGCATACAAAAGACTCAGGCAGATAGAAGACGTTCTGCTAACCCCTCGTTTGTGGTCGGGGACCTGGTGTGGCTATCTTCTAAAAATTTGCGCCTTAAAGTCCCGTCCAAGAAGTTTGCTCCCCGGTTTATAGGGCCGTACAAGGTCATTGAAGTCCTTAACCCTGTCTCCTTCCGACTGGAGTTGCCCCCGTCTTTTCGAGTGCACGACGTCTTTCATGCCTCCCTCCATAAACGCTGCTCCCCGTCCTTGGCTCCCTCGAGGAAACCTCAGGTCCCTGTTCTCACCCCTGAGGGCGTAGAATTCGAGGTGGCCAAGATTGTGGACAGCAGGATGGTCCAAGGCTCCCTCCAGTACCTGGTCCATTGGAGGGGATACGGGCCTGAGGTGAGGACTTGGGTACCCGCCCGGGATGTTCACGCCGGGGTATTGCTCAGGAGGTTCCACCTTCATTTCCCCAATAAACCAGGTCCACCTAGAAAGGGTCCGGTGGCCCCTCATAAAAGGGGGGGTACTGTAAAGGATTTGCCAGACACAGCTTCTGTGTCGACGCCCGTGGGCAATCAGTCTGCACCTGCTCCTATGTCTGTGAGACTGACTCCATCTTCCACCACTCAGGATGGCAGGCTTAGGAGCGGGAGAGCCTCTCACAGCCTGGCCAGACGGAGCTAGCTCCCGCCCACTGTCTATTTATACCTGCCTTTCCTGTTCCTCCTTTGTCTGTGATTCTTCTATGCTCGTTTCCTGTCCTTGCTGCTACTGCTTGTACTACTCATCATCTGCTTGTTATTGACCTTGGCTTTCTGACCACTCTCCTGCTCAGCGTTTTGTACCTCGTTCTCTCCTGGTTTGACACGGCTCGTTCACTACTCTTGTTGCTCACGGTGTCTCCGTGGGCAGCTGCCCCATTTTCCCTAGCTTCTGTTTACCCTTGTCTGTTTGTCTGTCTTGCACTTACTGAGCGCAGGGCCCGTCGCCCAGTCGTACCCCATCGCTTAGGACGGGTCGTTGCAAGTAGGCAGGGACTGAGTGGCGGGTAGATTAGGGCTCACCTGTCTGTCTCCCTACCCTGTCATTACACACATACTCAGTTCTGCTACACACAGACACACACACACACAGCACTGCTACACAGACACACACTCAGCTCTGCTACACGGAGACAACCATACACAACGCTGCTACACACAGACACACACTCAGCTCTGCTACACAGACACACACACTCAGCTCTGCTACACACAGACACATACACACAGCACTGCTACACACAGACAACGATACACAACGCTGCTACACACACACACAAATCTACTACACAGACACACACACTCAGCACTGCTACACACAGACATACATACACAACGCTGCTACACAGACACACACTCAGCTCTACTACACACAGACAACCATACACAACGCTGCTACACACACACTCAGCTACACACAGACACACATACACAACTCTACTACACAGACACACATACTCAGCTCTGCTACACACAGACACACACAGCACTGCTACACAGACACACACTCAGCTTTGCTACACAGACAACCATACACAACGGTGCTACACACAGATACACATACACAACTCTGCTACACACAGATAACCATACACAATGCTGCTACACACACACACACACAGACACACACTCAGCTCTGCTACACACAACCATACACAACGCTGCTACACACACACTGCTACACATAGACACACACTCAGCTCTGCTACACACAGACACACACAGCACTGCTACACACAGACACACACTCAGCTCTGCTACACACAGACAATCATGCACAACGCTGCTACACACAGACACACATACACTACTCTGTTACACACAGACACACATGGGCAGGGGTCGCTAGGGGGGGTTCACGAGAGGGGGGGTCTGTGAGAGAGAGAGATAGACAGACAGACAGAGACACACACCTTACCTGCAGTGCAGCCAGTCTTCATAAATGCGCCTGCTATCTCCCTACAAACCAGCTTCTCTGCTGGGTGGCTCTGAACTGCACCTGCGCAGTATAGGGCCAGATGGCAGATGCAATGAACGGCTCCCGTTCATTGTGTCCTATGCCCTGTAGCTGCCGTATTTCATCTGTGTATGTGTCGCTAAGAGACACATACACAGATTAAATAAAACATGGCAGCCCCCAGTACAGTAAGAAAGTGTTAATAAAAAAAACTTTGTGTGTGAGCAATTAAATAAAGTCAATATAATATTTTATTAAATAAAAAGACATAAATGAATTAAAAAAAAAAAATCATGACACTGTCCCTTTAACAGGCTGTGGTCTTTCTTCCTGCTCTCACTTGCAGCTCCTCCCCTCCCTCCCCTACACAGACACAGAACCGGGATGTAAAATTTTTCATCCTGTTCCCCGACTTCAAGGAGATGCGCTGCTGACAACGATAATATTACTGGCAGCATAAACTATACAATCAGCCGATGAACTAGCGTTTGCTTGTTCATCGGCTGATCGTTACCCTGTTTACAACACCATCCCCCCACTCTCTAACAAACTCCAGCTCCTCCTCAACCAACACCCTATAAATCGCAGGACAGCAGAACTACAGTTTTGGAAAGAGTGTCAATGAGACAAAAACATACCTTGTGCTTGTGGGAGGCAGCTTGACATTGGGCTCCTCACCTCAATGGCCAAAAAGTGGCGACTTGACCTGCCCCTTTGGTCGATAAATAGCTATTTGAAACTGGAAAGTTCCTATAATGTAAACATACTTTGCCCATATAAGATAATGGGTTTGTATTATGGGTCCATATTTTAGACTCCATTGTTGTACATGGGCAATGTATAGTCCCGTAATAGGGGATTTGCCAGGCTGTGTATCAATACCAATGTGAATTTACAAAATCCCTACTTGGAAAGTAACGTTCAACTCTGGGAAACCATCTACATGGTGGCCATAGATGTAAAGATTTCCCATTCTATCAGTTGGGGAATTCGTCTTTGGAATATTTGTCTGGAAATATCCTACAGGTCAAAAATTGGACACAAATTTGAAAAATCTTAGCAGATTGCATAATGGCTATTGACAAGAAGTTTTCGGCATGTCCAATACATTTTGGAACCATTTTGTGTGGATTCCGGATTACCAGAAATTCCACACCAACAGCTTCCAGATTGTTTTACTACATGCAGAAAAGCAAGTCCTAGCGATCCTATTGACAGTACAAGTTATAAGTCATAGGAAAAACAAGATAAACCCTTCCAAGTAAATGTCGAGAAAAATATAAAGGATTGAAATAACAGAAAGAAACTCACATAACCCCGACCTCCTTCATGTCAGGCTGGGAAAAAAAAATCTTGAAGTCCGGGCAAGTATTTTTGCAAATGTTCCATTCGATTATCCCATCTTTACGCAGTAAATTGGATTATCCAGGCGTGTTATTTGGAACCGGCACAAGGTATGAGATTTTTTTTTTCTATTTTTGGAGCCAGAACTATTTCCGTAATCTCAGCAAAGTGCCAAAAAAGTTGTCCATGGGATCGCATTTCTCACTAGTTATTAATTAGACCTGTGGGAGACTGCGCTTTATGGGAAAACGCCAAATTCCACCGGATTAAGATAAACAGATTATCCGTGTTATGAAAATTCTTTATTAGTCGTCAGTCAAGGGATTATCGGGATGTACAGAAGAGAAAACAGACTTTACAGGAACCTAAGATCTGAAAATTACACTACCTGCCAGAGCCGGAGATCAGGGAATCCGGCTACTAGGGTAAACGATGACCCTAAATAAGGGACCAGCCGAATGGGGACCTGGCAACACGAAGACTTGATGAGCGACATCCAATTTTGAGTGACAGTTCCTGGTAATAGGAATAGGATGTGTCGCATTGTGACCATGACCGGACTGCCACCAATTATTCAAGACTGCAGCCCCTATAGCACGATTTCACGGCAGTCTAAGTGAAGAAAATTGATTGTGTTAATTTGTTAACATTTTCACACCTAAATTTGGTGCAGTCCTAAAAATGGACCTGTCCTGACAAGACTGTTTTCGTAAATACTTGTATTCCCCATAAAATAACAATTCTGGAGCATCTTTTATTAGAGCTTTGTGTTGTTCCATTCCTCTGTTATTCCTCCTGGAAATTCATGAATAAATTGACAACTGGAAGTTACCATTCCCCTTGTAAGGGTATGTTCACACGGCCTATTTTCGGCTGTTTTTCGGACTGTAAACGCCCGAAAAACGGCCGAAAGATCGGAAGCAGAACGCCTCCAAACATCTGCCCATTGATTGCAATGGGAAAAACGGCGTTCTGTTCCGACGGGCCGTTTTTTTTACGCTGCCTTTTTAAAAAAATAGTGCAGGTCACTTCTTGGGACGTTTTTGGAGCTGTTTTTAATAGACTCTATTGAAAACCGCTCCAAAAATGGCCGTGAAAAATACAGTGAAAATCGCAAGTGGCTTAAAAAACGTCTGAAAATCAGGAGCTGTTTTCCCTTGACAGCTCCGTATTTTCAGACGTTTTGGAGTTTGCGTGTGAACATACCCTTACCATTCCCCTTGTCAACATTGTCGGACTGTGTAGGGACACACCCAACTGGTAACACCCAGTTCTCAATTTATTCATTAATTTCTAGGAGGAATAACAGAGGGATGCTCCAGAATTGTTATTTTATGGGGAATATAATTATTTAGTAAAACAGACATGTCAGGAGAGGTGACAGGTGCTCTTTAAATTGTGAAAATGAAATCTACGCGTGCTATGAGCAAGTGCAGGTTTCTGACAGAACTTGCCCCATTTCCCCCTATTTAAGATTATAAAGGTGGTATAAACCACATCTCCTTCGGAGACCAGAAAAATTTTTCACTTCTTCAAACCTGGTGCATGCGGCTTAAAGGGGTGGTCCAGGATTAGAAAAACATGCCAATTTTCTTCCAGAAACAGCGCCACACCTGTACATGGGTTGTATCTGGCATTGCAGCCCAGGTCCATTGAACTAAATGATGCTGAGTTGCAATACCTCACACCACCTGCAGACAGATGTAGTGCTGTTTTTGGTAGAATGCCGCAATGTTTTTCTAATCCTGGACTACCCCTTAAATAAAGGTGGGCCAAAGACTCCACAGTAGTAGACAAGGGATCTGCGTAGGTAGTACAGTATGGAAGGAGCTGATGGAAAGGTCGGTGGCTGGTGCAGAGAATGGCAGACGTCAGCGACTGGCACAGCTACAGCTGGTGAAAAGTTCAGTGACATGAGCAAAGCCTGGGTCAAGTCGGGTCAGCAACATGGAATCTGTCCAAGAAATCGAGAAGCCCCAAGAACACTGCACCATGGGGTTTAGAGAGACAAGCAAGGAACGATGGAAAGACTTTGGTACAAATCGTGGCCGGATCGCGGAGAGTGACAACAGCCTCGTGGCTATCGCACAGGTAACTTCTAAAGCTCAGTTCAGATGCAGCAGATTTTTCGCCCAGGGATTTGGTGCAAAATATCCACAGTGGATCCGCTGCAGGAAAAACCGTCGCGTCTGGGACGTCCAACGAGCTCATATAAGTGTGATGCTTAGGTGTCCACATACTTTTGGCCATATAGTGGGTATGGCTTATTCATCTCCATACGTGACCTGCAAGCTACAAGTCCCACCGTGGCACAGAGGCAGCAGACCCCCAATGCATGCTGGGGTTCCTCCACCGCATTGCTGAAGAAGTCTTAGTAGCTTCCCCTGATTTCCGGTCTCCTGAACATCCGCGGGTCGCTGAATATTACAGAAGAACGAACAACTTCCTCATCATTTTTAACCATTTAGGACCTGATCACCAGTCGTCTCCTCCGTATAAAATATTAACGCTCTCCAAGATTATCAGGATCCACTGAGATTAGCAGACAAATCCAAGACAACCCCTCTATTAGGAAAACTAGCACATGGCAGGACCGCCGGATTACCGGACTGTTGGGGGGATCTCGGACATTGAATTAGTTGCCGTTGCAAATCCAAAAATGCATGGCAACTACATTGCACCGTAAAATAGTCGTGCGACAGCTAGTAGATATTTTTTGGTGTAGCTTGTAGGCAACCAGTCACGGTGTAGACCTAGTCTAAAGCAAAGCATCAGGTCCATAGCGCAAAAGCAGCCCCACTGTGGAGTCACCGGTCATCTCCTCTACACTCCTCAATAATGCGTTCTTCTCCAGCGTGAGGACCAGCAGCCACGTTCTCCTCGCGGAGGCTGGAAGTTCTGGTAGTACGTTATGGATATGCACCACCTGCCCCTCAGAAACGTAGAAGATGTCTCCAGAAGAGCATGGAGCTCCAGGGTGGTCACCTCTTGGAGGAGGTCTATTAGAAAATCAGCCGTGTAAAAGTCCTTGGGCACTCAGTACTTGCAGAGACCATACATAAGAAGCATGAAGGTCCCAATTCCCAAGGGAACCCTTTTTTTTTTTTTTCCCAACAAGAGCTTCCCTTTCTCGAGCTCCTCGCCATCAGCCCTTGAGTGACGGTGAAATCGCATTATTCCCAAAACCCAACTTCAATGTTGTCCTATGAAAAAAATTCACATACATCTTTGTGGCCATTGCAAAAAAGTCCAAAGAAAACCATTACCGACACACAGAGAGGTCATCTCGCGATTTGCCGTCGACCTTTGAGTGCACATTGTGGACCTGGGACAATGCTGAAATTGGGCAGATGACTATAACAGCCGGTAGCTTACAGTGAATAGTGTAAAAGGGGACCTCTTTTCGTAATAATTCTGCTCTAGGGGGCACATTTCCCTGTAGTTATGCCTCGAGGAAGAGACTTATCTATAAGGAATCCAGGGGGGAGGGTCGGCCCCTCTTGAAACCTGTAATAGGTGCAGCTGGTACCTCCCATTCACTGCATGCGCATTACAGTCCTATTGCAGTGAAGAGAGAAGGCCCCTTTGCTTTTGTGATCAGACACCGATTACACGAAATGGCTGATAACAGGGAATAATTGATTGCATTTACCTGTCCTACGTTCAACCTGAAATGGCTGATAAAAGGAAACGATAGAATATATTAAATTGAGATAAGCTAGACATTCAATGTAGTGTCTCTTTAAGAGTTAAAATAACACTCCAGGGAAAATTGATACATTGTGTTATGCCTAGTGCAAGGCCTGAGGAGGCGGAGCATGACACAAGGATTCAAAAAACACATAGGGAGAAAGCCTGTGTCATGCTCCACCCCCTTAGTCCCTGCATTAGGCTTGATACAGTGTATCAGGTCTGCCTGGAGTGTTCCTTTAATTGTACTTCCAAATGTTCTGCTCACTGTGGGTTGCAAAATCCACACAATTTGCAGTCACTAATGAGAAAGATTTGTGTGTGGCTGAGACGTTAATTAACTGCAGATCTCGGAGGGGGAGAGCACATGTAAGTATTGGAGCGGTTACCACTGATATCACATTGCGGCGTGACAATGTCGTCTCCAGATGAAAACCCAGCAGATGTTTCCAGGCAGCAGTGGCGCTTGGCACAACAATCAAGCTGGATATCTGCACTAAAAATTCAGGGGTGGCCGCAGTTAACTCAAATATCCCACTCAGATATTCAGGAGGGTGAGGTATGGGGCTGTTTTCAGGGTCCTTACACTGTAGAGCTGCTTTAGCTGTCCCTGTTTTTGGAATACTATAGTCACAAGAGCTTCTCTTCTCTTTGTAAGAAAATAGTGACTAGAAAGGGTCAAGAAGTCAAAAACCGTGCGAACGCCTGTAATTAAATATCATCAATGTCTGCCGGTCCACTCCATTCTAACGTCAGTGGGTGCTAGTTCTGTGCAGACACTAAACCAGCAAGACTTCAGAATTATGAATGCAGCTCTGAAGTACAATACAGGCTATAAGTAATGTAATGTATGTACACAGTGACTCCACCAGCAGAATAGTGAGTGCAGCTCTGGAGTATAATACAGGATGTAACTCAGGATCAGTACAGGATAAGTAATGTAATGTATGTACACAGTGACTCCACCAGCAGAATAGTGAGCGCAGCTCTGGAGTATAATACAGGA
Source organism: Rhinoderma darwinii (assembly GCF_050947455.1). Lineage (NCBI taxonomy): Eukaryota > Metazoa > Chordata > Amphibia > Anura > Rhinodermatidae > Rhinoderma > Rhinoderma darwinii. The sequence goes on from NC_134690.1 coordinate 399,760,764, forward strand.
TGTAACTCAGGATCAGTACAGGATAAGTAATGTAATGTATGTACACAGTGACTCCACCAGCAGAATAGTGAGTGCAGCGCTGGAGTATAATACAGGATGTAACTCAGGATCATTACAGGATAAGTAATGTAATGTGTGTACACAGTGACTCCACCAGCAGAATAGTGAGTGCAGCTCTGGAGTATAATACATGATATAACTCAGGATCAGTACAGGATTAGTAATGTAATGTATGTACACAGTGACTCCACCAGCAGAATAGTGAGTGCAGCTCTGGAGTATAATACATGATGTAACTCAGGATAAGTAATGTAATGTATGTACACAGTGACTCCACCAGCAGAATAGTGAGTGCAGCGCTGGAGTATAATACAGGATGTAACTCAGGATCAGTACAGGATAAGTAATGTAATGTATGTGCACAGTGACTCCACCAGCAGAATAGTGAGTGCAGCTCTGGAGTATAATACAGGATGTAACTCAGGATCAGTACAGGATATGTAATGTATGTACACAGTGACTCCACCAGCAGAATAGTGATTGCAGCGCTGGAGTATAATACAGCATGTAACTCAGGATCAGTACAGGATAAGTAATGTAATGTATGTACACAGTGACTCCACCAGCAGAATAGTGAGTGCAGCTCTGGAGTATAATACAGGATGTAACTCAGGATTAGTACAGGATAAGTAATGTAATGTATGTACACAGTGACTCCACCAGCAGAATAGTGAGTGCAGCTCTGGAGTATAATACAGGATGTAACTCAGGATCAGTACAGGATAAGTAATGTAATGTAATGTATGTACACAGTGACTCCACCAGCAGAATAGTGAGTGCAGCTCTGGAGTATAATACATGATGTAACTCAGGATCAGTACAGGATCAGTAATGTAATGTATGTACACAGTGACTCCCCCAGCAGAATAGTGATTGCAGCTCTGGAGTATAATACAGCATGTAACTCAGGATCAGTACAGGATAAGTAATGTAATGTATGTACACAGTGACTCTACCAGCAGATTATTGAGTACAGCTCTGGAGTATAATACAGGATATAACTCAGGATCAGTACAGGATAAGTAATGTAATGTATATGCACAGTGACTCCACCAGCAGAATAGTGAGTGCAGCTCTGGAGTATAATACAGGATATAACTCAGGATCAGTAATGTAATGTATGTACACAGTGACTCCACCAGCAGAACAGTGAGTGCAGCTCTGGAGTATAATACAGGATGTAACTCAGGATTAGTACAGGATAAGTAATGTAATGTATGTACACAGTGACTGCACCAGCAGAATAGTGAGTGCAGCTCTGGAGTATAATACAGGATGTAACTCAGGATCAGTACAGGATAAGTAATGTATGTACACAGTGACTCCACCAGCAGAATAGTGAGTGCAGCGCTGGAGTATAATACAGGATGTAACTCAGGATCAGTACAGGATAAGTAATGTAATGTATGTACACAGTGACTCCACCAGCAGAATAGTGAGTGCAGCTCTGGGTATAATACAGGATATAACTCAGGATCAGTACAGGATAAGTAATGTAATGTATGTACACAGTGACTGCACCAGCAGAATAGTGAGTGCAGCTCTGGAGTATAATACATGATGTAACTCAGGATCAGTACAGTTGCTTACACTTGGCCTCCACCTGAGGTGTAAGTTGAAGCTCCTGGTCCCAAAACCAAAATCTTTAACATGGCCACCACCTACCATATCCCATTTATAACACTGGTGTCTACGTATGTGGCAGAGGCACCTTTGGGCAACGTCAGGTACCAGAGCAGGGTGTGACTTCTACTTATTATAGCTGCGTCCCTGCCTCCTCCATTGTGTGAAGGTGGTAGATGTCATTTCACTGATCTTCTATGCAAAATATTAACCACAAGGATGAGAAAAGTTTTAATCTTTATTTATTCATATACAGTAACAATGCACTTTCAAAGGGTTTACAGCACATTTGATCCCTTCACGAATGATTACAAAGTTAAATGAGTGAAAACATCAGAGGACGTGACTGTGCCGGCTGATAAAGGGATGAATAAAGGATTATGGGAGAGAAAGAGGATCAGAATATCAAACAAAAAACAATGATTAAAAGCAACGATATAAATAAACCCGGTAAAAAAGTCTCTGATGGACAAGTTCTCCTAGTTCATGTACGCTCAGTATAAGGCTATATAGGTGACGCTATGGGCGGCACTATTAACATAGAAGCTAAAAACATTGTCTGGATGTTATTTTATGGGGTCTATAGAGTCGTATGAATAATTATAATTTAGAGTTTGGTTTGTTTTTGGAAAATAAAGTGCAATTACACGTGGTGACCTCATTACTGCCAGTCATAGATGGGTATGATATGGCGCTTATTGACCAAGCACTTACTCTCTTAGGGTGATATGTTCTCCGGTTGCCCATCCAAAGACGGTTTCCTATAAAATAAACATGGTAGCAGAGGTATACAGCTCCTCCAGGCCATGCTAGGCTCATCTGAGCCAATACGAACTCTACTTAAAAGGAGTCAAGGGCGGAGCGGAGTCCCACTCTACAGGTCACGTGTAGCTTTTTAGGACAAGTAGAGTCATTCAAGAAAATCTAGGACGGGATTGTTGCCCTTTCATCCTCAGCTCCCCGGCAGTAGGGCTCTTAGATCAGTCTGGCGCCATCCAACAATTTCTCGTTGCATGACTGTATACAATTGCTTACCATCATTGACTTACAGCCCAAAAAAAACATTGTAACGCGCCCTTCTGTTTGATGGCCGCAGTCAAAGGAAAGCAGAATACGGCGCATTGTCCTAAGGTTTGTAGATGTTATGGCCTCATCATTTGTTGGTGGGGTGATCCATGACAATTTTGAAGATGTTGTCCCAGACTAAATGGATGGCTGGCACGGTTGAGGCGCAGGTTTTTAGACAGCTGTACAAAGTCCTGGATATATGGACTGACCTGCATAAACGGAGCTCAATGTCTAGATGGATTAAGGGTCTTGTAGGGACTACTGAATGAGGTCTTGGGTCGGATAGACGGTTTAGCAGACGTCTAGGGCACAACGTTTTGGACAATATCATGGACGTGCACAACTGTGCCAAACATGTCCCCATGGATAATTCAACAGTACAATGCCCAAGATGGTTGGACTGTGCAAAACACATCGTATGTGCAAACTCTACCTGGCATGCGTCTAGAGTACCATATCATGGTTGGGCGGATGGATTGTCCTGCATGAGGCTGTAGACGGGTCTTAAGGCTCGCTTACACAAAGTGATAAACGTTCAGTTCTATAACATTATCGTTCACCAACGAAGAAAGTGATTGTTCAAGTGTAAAAATGCCAACCATCTCCAGAACATTACAATATAGCTACTGGGCCGTCACTTTGTGTAAATGGGGCCTTGACGAAACCAAGTCATCTTGGTTGGGTGAATTGCCTTAGACAAAAGTTGAAATGCAACAGAAGACGAGCTGGAAATTCATAATCTTTCCAATCTGACCAACAATCTATCATTAAACAGGCCATAGACTTTGAATGATTGTTGACCAGAATGTGGACCCATGTATGGCTGGGATGAACATGTAAGAACTCTATGGTGGTAGGGGAGATGAGAAGCTGTCGGCCATCTCCTTACCACTTATTTTGGAAGAAACGAGAGACATCAGAGGTCTTGTGAGGGCCTAACCGTTCTATGGATATTAAATAGTTGGTAGATCCTGACAAAACCAGCTGGATCCCTTAGAAAGATCTCATGTCTATGAGCGACTATGGAAGGCGGTTTCATTTATCAATACTCCGCCTGAGCCACTGTAACCACATTTTACTTATAAATCAGTTTATTTCCTTTGGTGAATACCAAAAATGGTCTACATCACCCAAACTTCCACTTTTGAGTTCCCATTCTATGACAGACCTGGTTATACCCAATAAACTCAGTATTGTTTCCTCCTCTTATATAATGATGCCGATGAGATATTTCAAATAGAACTATGGATGGTCAGTCCACTAAGACTGTTCACGTCACGTCCGAGACTTTCATCGGAGGTATATGTCGAGAGTATTTAGCCGAACATCGTGTTTAACTGCGAACACAGCCTAAAGAGTTGAGTTATTCCATTGTCATGTCCAGATCACGACTTCCATTCCTATGATCATTTGTAAAAATATTGAGGTCTCATGGGTAACACCAAGTAATGAGGAAGAAGAACCATAAAGATCACACACAAACCTCAGTTTATTTTCCATTCAAAGTTTCTCTTTGGAAAGTTAAAGAGCTAACAAAAAAAAGTTTTCATATTAAAATTTTTCTCCAAGAAAGTTTCCAAAAAGCCGCCAGAAAGGAGGAACTCGGCAGGGTCCGAAATAGGACAAGTGTTAAGGGTCCAGATGAACCTCTTGGAGAGGGAAGTCCATGCGAAACGGACTTGCAACATGTTATTGGTGAGGCTCAGACCTTCCAACAACTTGGAGACAGGAGCGTTGGTTTAACCCCTCAAACCCTTCTGTGACTGGAAACAGAAAATCCTCAAATTAGGGCTGGGCAATTAATCGAAAAAACAAAAACGAAATTCAGTGCAGATGTTTTATTTCCCAGCATCAACTGTATCTGCGTCCTAAGGACGCAGATACAGTTCAATACAATGGTGGTGCAGGGAGCCGTCAGCTCCCTGCTCCACCATTCACTATGTAACGCCGGTCATCGCGCCTGTATGCGCCAAGTGACACAGAGCACAGACCGGAGGAGCAGAGGGATCTCCTCCACTCATTGTGGGAACGGGCTTAGGTGAGTATTTATTTCATTACTTTTATTAAGCACTATTTCAACATTATACTGTGTGGGGCAGCTATAGGGGCATTATAATGTATGCGGAGGGCAGCTATGGGCATTATACTGTTTGGGGGCATTATGCTGTGTGCAGTGGAGGTATGGGGCATTATACTGTGTGGGGGCAGCTATGGGGGCATTATACTATGTGGGGGCAGCTATAGGGGCATTATACAGTGTGGGGGCAGCTTTGGGGGCATTATACTGTGTGGGGGCAGCTATAGGAGCATCATACTGTGTGGGGGCAGCTATAGGAGCATTATACTGCGTGGGGAGGCACTATGGGTCAATTATACTGCGTGGGGGCAGCTATAGGAGCATTGTACTGTGTAGGGGCAGTTGTGGGGGCATTATACCGCGTGGGGACGCACTATGGGCCATTATACTGTGTGGGCAGGAACTATAAGGGCATTACGCTGTGTCAGGAGGCACTATGGGGCATTATACTTTGTAGGGGCCAGTCTCAGGGGGTATATTATATACAGTAGGCTCAGGGAATTTATATTAATTCAATGGCGTGGCGTGAAAAGAGGGGTGTGACTTGCACACAGGGGGCATGGCCTAAATAATCGTCCATTAATCGTAAACGAGGTCACATGTTCAATTAATTGTGATTTTGATTTAGGTCTTAATCTCCCAGCCCTACTCAAGATCCACTGAAATAAAAGGAGCAGAAGAATGAGAATTGTATAAAAGTTTTCCAGTCAAGGCAATCTCTCAGTATGGCCACAAGGGGCTCCCTTTAGTTTGGGAACTGGTGAGGGTCATGGACATGTTGGAAGATGTTATAACGTTTAGTGAAGAGCTCACGTTTTATAATATATTATGTAACACAACATGATAGATAGTCCCAGGTAGACATAGTCCCTGACATTGTGCAATTCAGTGCCGGAGCACAAGTTTCATTCCATCTTGCCCTCCGTTTCCGAAACTTCATTAGTTTAGCCTCAAATGCTCTGTAAACTAGACTGACTTATAAAAGCATCATAAAATTCCTTGAATCCATTATTACTGGGACTAAATGGGTGGTGGACTATGGGACGGATATAAAAAGTACATGAAAGGGATAGTCCAGGATTAGAAATACATGGCGGCTTTCTTCCAAAAATAGCGCCACACTCGTCGACAGGTTCTGTGTGGTATTGCAGCTCAGCCTCAATCACTTCAAAGAAGCCGACAGCTATGGCTCTGTTTCTGGAAGAGGGCAGCCATGGTTTTCTGAACCAATACAATCCTTTTCCATTTATTTTTTAAGAATCTTAGTATTCTGGTCTTGAGAGGCTTCAGACTCTCATCCAGTCCTGTGATTGAAACGAGTGCCGGACGATCTGAATTTCTGGATTATCGCATGTCATATTAAAGTAATTGCACCGTTATATAAAACGTGTCTAATTTATTCGTTGTCTGATGGCATGATTTAATTCTTGAATAGCATGGACCTAGTGAAGGCGGCTTCTTCAGAGCTCCGATGAGGGGTGAACCCATGAGGGTTAGATACATTTCTGGATTCCGGATTATACAGAGATCCAGAATCAATACACATTATGTAGAACGCACTCAAATTCCAATATCTAAAACCTGAGTCTGGGCCATTGAGGAGGCCATGAAGTGCAGCACGGGACTCCAGGGCCACTACTCGGACGGTAGACAACTGAAGATACCGGGTCCATGATGAGACCTGTAGTTCCAAATTGTCTCTCGATTCCTGGCTTCCCATTCTTAATTCCTATGATAGACTAGATATGAATATATCTAGGAGACCGTGGCTCCAATGGTTTATGTGATCTCACAAAAACAACCAAAAAAATATGTCAGGACCGTCTAAATATTCTCCTGATAGAACAGAAGAGTCAAGTAGAGCTCGCCGAGAGGGAGTCAATGGAAACCACCTCAAACATTCATAATGGGCACTTCTATCGCTTAAAGCGTCCACCCCCCCCCCCCGATCCTGGGACAACATTTTAAATATGGCGGGTATATAGAGTAATATTATCTGGTGCCCTCCAGTTGCCCCCCTCTGCCGTGGATCTGCCGCTTTGGGGTACCCACTGTGTTGTTCCAACATGGCTGCAGCACTTTTTAGACTACGGGTCTGAGACACTCCCACTGTTCTTGGATTGGCCAGAGCTGTTCACGTGAGCAGTTCTGGCCAACCCGAGAACCAATGGCGTGTCGTAGACTCCGTTTGTGCAGCGATGTGGCAGTTTTGGGACAACACAGAGGGGACCCCAAAGCGGTGGATCCACAGGATAGGGGCACAATTGGAGGGCACCAAGTAATATTACTTCATACACCCCATCATATTTATAATTTTGTGCTGGGACTGGAGAGTCGCTTTATTAGCTGCTATTCCATCTGGCAGGATTTCATCAAAAAACAAAACCACAAAAAAAAAAAAGAAGAAAGGTAAACAACGGTGCCCGAACACACACACCGATACAGTATAAAGAAAACGGCTGATTGTCTACTGAACAGATAACATCACCAAAAACTTCCATGTAAAAACACATCATATTTGGATTTCCCAGGTGGTTTATGGGAGATCCAGTTTAAAGGGACAACAGATTAACCCTTTGAGTACACTCAGTGATACGGTATGCTTTACTTTTTGTGAAAGTGTCGAACTCCACCGACTGAAAGATTTTTTATTTTTTTTCCTATGAAGACGGCTAAAACGTTCTTTAAAAATACAATAGTGAAGATACCTGGAAAAATGTAAAAAGTGAATTCCACCTTCCATCGGACAGGTCCCACCTCAAGGACCTCCGACCGTTCCAAGAAATACGGGGCCATGGCGCTCGGTAAAGAGTCCAAATCCCTTTTGGCGCTGGTCAAAGATTCAAAAAGACTCTTCTACAGAAGGTCCATCGACTATAATAAAGGCTTTTAGCACCATCAATATCAACGAAGAAAGAAGAGCCGAGATTCAAGGTTTTTCGTAAATCTTTGAGCAGTCCTGAAGAAGATCAGCTCTCTATTGGGTGATGGCCACGCCGGGACTCGGGGGTTCCAACTTACGAGCTCCCACCGATGTAATCTTATGATGTTGTCTCTATACAAGGTGGAATTCATGAAGTGCGGGCAACCAGAGGCTTTCCAGGCGATGACGAACTACAAATCTCAGCATTCTGGAGAGCCTCGGGTTACCCGGTTCACATGCACAATATGGTAGATATTACAAAAAGTATCATAAATAGACAGCCCTGTATTATTTTTGCTTGCCCGCTGCGGCTTGCCGGGTGGTGTGATATTGGTGACATGCCAGCTCGATGAGCTCAAGTCCCCCGAAGTACTTTTCCTGAAGGACAAAGATGACAACCATGACGAGGGCGTACCACCGGACGATACTGTACAGGTAGATGAGGTAAAAGGACGCAATGACAAGGGTCGTCCAGTACAGCAACGAAGCAAACTTTATCAAGTGCACCCTGAGTTCCGATTTGCAAGGCGGGATCCGACTGCGTCTTGTGACGTCGAAGTACCGGTCTCCTTCGTAGAAGGTGCGCAGCCGCTCCTCCTTCTCCTTCCAACGTTCCTGGCACCATAGCTGAAGGTCTTCCTTAGAGACGGGCAGGCTGCTGACGGGATACCTACGGACGTGGAAGTGAATCTCCTTGGGGAAGTTGCCCTTGAGGATGTGTTTCTCGGTCTGGGGAATGTTGTGGGGATAGGCCACGGTTATGTCATGGATGGCATCAAGGTTGTTTCCTGACGGAGAGAAGGAGAAAATATAAAATAACAATAGAAAAACTGGTAAGCGAGGACCGGGACTTCCACCGCGGGAAGAGAAACGGCAGAGACTTACAATAGGAGAGGGACGTAGACGGTCAGATAAGCGTTACATTTCAATAAAGGTCTCACTTAAAGGGGTTTTCCAAGTTATTTAAAAAATTGGCCAATGCAGGAGGGATGCAAAAAAAAAAAGAACCATTGCTCAACTCAAGGATCCCTGTCGTTCCAGCCGCTGTGTTTTGACATAGCTGCAGCGTTAACATGCCCGTATACCCACGTGATTGCTGCAGCCGAGCACTGGCCTCAGCGCTCCTGTGCCGTATACCCACCGAGACCAGTGATTGACTTGAACGATCACGTGGGGATACGGGGACGTCATTGCTGCAGCTATGTCAAAATACAGCGGCGGGAAGGAACGGAGCGGCGATGCTGGAAAGGCGGGGATCCGTGAGTTGAGCAATGGCTCTTTTTTTTGCATCCCTCCTGCATTGGCCAATTTTTTTAATAACTCGGAAAACCCCTGTAAAGGAGATCTCCAGGGTCCTCCATTATTGAGGCTCCGACCCTTTATTCTGTGTCCGGCATCTTCCCGATATGCCTCTTTTTCTCACTGGGGGTGTAGTTGGTTGTAATTTATAATCATTCTGACTGCCTGCAGATCTTGTGCTTCTTACTAGCATCAAATCTGAACAATCTGAGCTGCAGTGTAAAGCATGGGGAGTAACAGATTTCAATAAACACTGCAAAGCTGGAGTCACAGATCATAAAGTAATGACATATACAGTTTTAGTACCGAATGTTTCATCAGGGGCATAGGCTGCTTATTCAGCTCTTCCCCCTGCTTTATCATCATGCCCTCAAATGCGCAGCGGAAAAAATCTGCTACATGTGAATGGGGTTTATGAAAAGCCAGTACATATGTATAAGGCCTTGTTCACACGGCTCAAAAAAAAAAAAAAAAAGACGACGTGTAAAAAATACTAGTCTTTTTGCAAAACTCTTTTTAAAGTACAGGCCTTTTTGCCGCATTTTTTTGGGGGCGTAATTAGGACTCCCATTGACTATGGGAATTAAGAGCGTTTTCGGCGCCAAGAATTGACCTGACGATTCTTTTATTACACAAAAAATGTGTCGTATGCAATACAATGCGTTTTCCCATTGATGTGAATGGGAAGCTTAAAGCATGCATTTTTGACGCGTTTTTCGACGCGTAAAACGCGTCAAGTACACGCCGTGTGAACAAGGCCTTATAATGTATTTTGTTGCGGCTTTCCGGTCCAGAATCTGTACCAAAAATCTGTTATGAACGTGCCAGGTCTGCACGTGGCCCAAGTTTATGCTATAGTATTTCTACATGAATTATTATTATTGAAAATTTCCGTATATTTGTCTTATTTGCCAGCAAACATACATGTGGTGTAGTACACCATGTCCACCACATGGCGGAGACACATATAAACTATGTATAAAGAGCTGATATATTGTAGCCTACTCGAGTAATCGTGTCTCCAGTGTCTTAGCTGCTATGATTATTAGAGGTAATTCCTGGGTCTAACTTGTGTTTTCAATGGCTTTTATTCTGGGCTGTAACCACTGATGATTTCTGCAGCTATTGTAATAGGAGATATGTTGCTAGTGCCCTGCCGGGACCTTCCTTCTCAATTACATCACCAAAGAATTGCATTTCCCAACATTGGTGCAGGGATGTGGCAATTCCAGCAGCATGGGCTCCGCTTATCTTCCTGTGGATTGTGGAGATCTTCACAGCAACCAACATAAAGCAGAAAACGCGTGACAATGAGGGCGGGGGGGGGGGTTGGGGTGGTTGTCACGACTCACTAAAGGACATACTCATGTACCAACCTGCATCCCCAAGAGATAGTAAAGAGTAGACATTTCTTTTATTACACCAACTTTGCAAATAATCTTGATTCAAAATCTCCTACCGTTTTATGTATACAGCTCCTATACGTCTCCATGGTAACAGACTACTAACAAACCCTGTGTAGTCTGATCCTGCAGTCATGTGTTACTCAATTTGGACGGCAAGTTCAATGTGTCTAACATACGTCTGACACTGTACAACATGAAGGAGAACAGATAGATATCTCCGGGGGACGTTGCAGTGCCGACACACAGAGGAACGGGAACCCCAGATAAATTAATTAACGCATGGGAACTTCACTCTGAATATTTAAACTGCTCGAGCTATGAGAAGAGGAGCGTCTACATGATGCCCATAAGTAGATAAACTCCTATCATCCGCATACAGTACCCCTCAACCATAGATCAGGGGTGCTGTGTGCTGCTTTTGCTATTCAGCCTGAAGTTCCGCTCCAATGTCATTCTCCCGTCTGATGTCAGATGCCCATACGACGCCCAGCGAGTATCAGCGCCGGGTCCTATAAATAAGAATAGGACCGCGTGCACGATACTTACAGATTTAAGCGCCTGATGTCAAAGTTAAAAAAATGAAAGTGCCCCAGAGGAATTACCCATTTAGGACCCCTCTCTTTTGCTTGAGGACCTGACATTACACGGATTTGACATGGATTTCAATAGATGCCGTGTAATCCATTATTTCCACCGCTCTGAGGGAGCAAGAAATTGGCTTGCAAATGAGTAGAATGCTAGAAATACAGTAAAGACTGACACATTACGGGTAGCGGAGGGAGAGGGGAGTTTGTGTTGAGTAACAATCCTATGGGCACCGTTATGGGGGACCACTAGAGGTTGTCACCCAGTATCTATTTGCTGTGATAGAGACCTCGGTAACTCACAAACAGCGGACTAGATTATGACTGTATTCACAAGATGTTTTTGCAGCAAATTTTGCAAAGTCGTGCCAAAACGCAGCAGCTTTGCCACAATTTTGCAAAAAAATGCAAAGCAAATTGCCTTATTATGGCGAGGACTTGTGAATGCCGGGCTTTACTCGAGGACTGGTGATAGGTGTGGTGCCCTTTAATGGCTCAGCTGCTGCGCACTTGTAGCTCTGCATGGTCCGGCCACCTCTCCAATGACCCTGCTGACTTGTGAGCAGATTTGATGTAATGTATCCATTATTTGTGTGTGGCATGTGCCAGCTGTGCCCGGTGTCCTGGCAGGAATAGGACTCCTACCAGGCGTTCTGCTTGACTACACACAATTATTGAATGAAGGGGCAGAGGACGGTCCCACCACATGATGCACAGTCTATGCTGCGGCTCCGTGCGTCCTCGCTGAGTGTCATTATGATCTATGTCACCGTATCACGCAAGCTGCCAGGACGGACGCCGCCATCTATCATATGTAATACACGACAACACAGGACCCTGCCGCAGATGTGCCGCCGCCGCTTATCCATCACTAGGGAGGATGTAGCGCAGAATCACAAAGGATAAGCTTAGATACACAGCTCAGAAGACATTACACAAAAAATGGCTTTGATACACCCACACAGCAGACAGTATCACACATGATAGCTTAGATACACAGGCAAAGCAGACCGTACCACACAGGAAAGGCTTAGATACACCGACACAGCAGGCAGTATCACACATGATGGGCTTAGATACATCTGTCAGCAGACCGTATCACACATGAAAGCCTTATATACATCAGCTCTGCATAGTATCGCACATGATAGGCTTAGATACATCAGCTCTGCATAGTATCGCACATGATAGGCTTAGATACATCAGCAGACAGTATCACACATGATAGCCTTAGATACATCCGCTCTGCAGAACATCACACGATAGGCTTAGATACATCAGCTCTGCAGAACATCACACACGATAGGCTTAGAAACATCAGCTCAGCAGACCATATCACACATAATAGGCTTAGATACATCAGCTCAGCAGACCATATCACACGATAGGCTTAGATACATCAGCTCAGCAGACCGTATCCCACATGATAGGCTTAGATACATCAGCTCAGCAGACCATATCACACATAATAGGCTTAGATACATCAGCTCAGCAGACCATATCACACGATAGGCTTAGATACATCAGCTCAGCAGACCGTATCCCACATGATAGGCTTAGATACATCAGCTCAGCAGACCATATCACACATAATAGGCTTAGATACATCAGCTCAGCATACCATATCACACATAATAGGCTTAGATACATCAGCTCAGGAGACCATATCACACGATAGGCTTAGATACATCAGCTCAGCAGACAGTATCCCACATGATAGGCTTAGATACATCAGCTCAGCAGACCGTATCCCACATGATAGGCTTAGATACATCGGCTCAACAGATACACTGCTATTTTTTATGTCATTTCATTGTATAGCTGGATGAGCGTTCCTGGTTATCGCAGACCTCAGACGATGAAGAGCGGCCGTGCGTTGGTTACAATGGCGTTACATTTTCACTGGAACGATCTGCTCTTACCATTGTCTCTCTTGTTTCCCAGCTATTTATAGAAGACGCGTCTCCCCCCCCCCCACACCGCCGCCGCACTTGCCACTTAAAGATTCCATTTACTTCAATGGTCGAACGATTTAACAAAAAGCCGGAATTTTCTACCCGTATACGCCGAACTGTCGATTTGAAGATTGGCCTGTAATTTTCTTTAATATACGAAGGCCAAGAGGTCTCCAGAGCTGCAGGCTGAACACTCCGCTCTTCTCCTATAAAATGCCACTTTACTCTCCCCCTCCCCCGCCAGAGTCTCAGTGGGGAGAACTAGACCCTCCGCTGGCTTCTCACATCAGTCACGTAGACATTGGATGACTGACGTCAGCTCGGAGATGAACACCTTGATTAATGGCCGCCTTGTGGCAGTGCGGAGAGGAGGCGCGTGTTCTGGTGTGATGTGCTGAGGCAGCGGATCGGCCGGCGCCTCTGCTGATGAGCATCAGGCGTTCAATCCGAGATACGTAAACCTTGATAAAAGTGCCCATTCGTCGCTGAGCCCTCGTAAGCCCTGAGCCGGATCAGCTGACTCATGAATATGGACGAGCCCCGTGATATCTCAACTAGTTCTTAGTAAAAAAAAAAATAACGTTGGGACAATGATCGATAGGCTGCGCCAAAACTGTGCTGAGGGATTATAGGCCGTACATGAGTCCTAGATATGCTGATAAGTGGATGTGTCATAGATGGATTGTGGAAGGTAAAAAGGATCAGAAGACAAATAGAAGACATATAAAAGATGTGTGTGAGGCCATAACATGTTAATATGGCCCGTATAAGTGGAAAAGTCTACAAGGAGTATATAAGACACGTATAATAATAGTATAAGTCTACAAGGAGTATATAAGACATGTATAATAATAGTATAAGTCTACAAGGAGTATATAAGACATGTATAATAATAGTATAAGTCTACAAGGAGTATATAAGAGACGTATAATAATAGTATAAGTCTACAAGGAGTATATAAGAGACGTATAATAATAGTATAAGTCTACAAGGAGTATATAAGACATCTATAATAATAGTATAAGTCTACAAGGAGTATATAAGACACGTATAATAATAGTATAAGTCTACAAGGAGTATATAAGATACGTATAATAATAGTATAAGTCTACAAGGAGTATATAAGATATGTATAATAATAGTATAAGTCTACAAGGAGTATATAAGACATGTATAATAATAGTATAAGTCTACAAGGAGTATATAAGACACGTATAATAATAGTATAAGTCTACAAGGAGTATATAAGACATGTATAATAATAGTATAAGTCTACAAGGAGTATATAAGATGTATAATAATAGTATAAGTCTACAAGGAGTATATAAGACATGTATAATAATAGTATAAGTCTACAAGGAGTATATAAGATGTATAATAATAGTATAAGTCTACAAGGTGTATATAAGACACGTATAATAATAGTATAAGTCTACAAGGAGTATATAAGAGACGTATAATAATAGTATAAAGCTAGAAGAGGAATATAAGACATGTATAATAATAGTATAAGTCTACAAGGAGTATATAAGATGTATAATAATAATATAAGTCTACAAGCAGTATATAAGAGACGTATAATAATAGTATAAGTCTACAAGGAGTATATAAGACACGTATAATAATAGTATAAGTCTACAAGGAGTATATAAGACATGTATAATAATAGTATAAGTCTACAAGGAGTATATAAGACACGTATAATAATAGTATAAGTCTACAAGGAGTATATAAGATATGTATAATAATAGTATAAGTCTACAAGGAGTATATAAGACACGTATAATAATAGTATAAGTCTACAAGGAGTATATAAGACACGTATAATAATAGTATAAGTCTACAAGGAGTATATAAGATGTATAATAATAGTATAAGTCTACAAGGAGTATATAAGACATGTATAATAATAGTATAAGTCTACAAGCAGTATATAAGACATGTATAATAATAGTATAAGTCTACAAGGTGTATATAAGACACGTATAATAATAGTATAAGTCTACAAGGAGTATATAAGATGTATAATAATAGTATAAGTCTACAAGGAGTATATAAGACATGTATAATAATAGTATAAGTCTACAAGCAGTATATAAGACATGTATAATAATAGTATAAGTCTACAAGGAGTATATAAGACACGTATAATAATAGTATAAGTCTACAAGGAGTATATAAGACATGTATAATAATAGTATAAGTCTACAAGGAGTATATAAGATGTATAATAATAGTATAAGTCTACAAGGAGTATATAAGACACGTATAATAATAGTATAAGTCTACAAGGTGTATATAAGACACGTATAATAATAGTATAAGTCTACAAGGAGTATATAAGACATGTATAATAATAGTATAAGTCTACAAGGAGTATATAAGACATGTATAATAATAGTATAAGTCTACAAGGAGTATATAAGACACGTATAATAATAGTATAAGTCTACAAGGAGTATATAAGACACGTATAATAATAGTATAAGTCTACAAGGTGTATATAAGACATGTATAATAATAGTATAAGTCTACAAGGAGTATATAAGATGTATAATAATAGTATAAGTCTACAAGGAGTATATAAGATGTATAATAATAGTATAAGTCTACAAGGAGTATATAAGACACGTATAATAATAGTATAAGTCTACAAGGAGTATATAAGATACGTATAATAATAGTATAAGTCTACAAGGAGTATATAAGACATGTATAATAATAGTATAAGTCTACAAGGAGTATATAAGATACGTATAATAATAGTATAAGGCCTCGTTTACACGAACGTATTATACGCGCGTGCGACGCGCGTGCTTTGCACGCATGTCGTACGCACCTATATTAGTCAATGGGGCTGTTTAGACGATGCGTGAATTGCGCTCAGCGCGTGTGCGCAGAAAAAAACTCACGACATGTTCTATAATCGTGCGTTTTTCGCGCACTCACGCACCCATTGAAGTCAATGGGTGCGTGAAAACCACGCATGCCGCACGGAAGCACTTCCGTGCGAACTGCGTGATTCGCGCAAGAGCTGTCAAACTCCTGAATGTAAACAGAAAAGCACCACGTGCTTTTCTGTTTACAAACATCCAAACGGAGTGTCAAATTCGAGATGAGCGCACCGAACTTCACCGGGTTCGGCCAAACTCGTTTTGACCGAAACCGGTAAAAAATGTTCGGGTACGCGACGTCAGGAGACAGTCACTGTCCACGGTGCTGAAAGCGTTAAACTGGTTCAGCACCATGGACAGTGACTTCCGCTCCGAAAATCCATGAACCTGTAAAAAAAAAAAAACGTTCTGACTTACCGATAACTCCGGTCTGACCTCCCGGGATGACAGTTCAGTCCAAATGACAGCTGCAGCCAATCACAGGCCAAGCACAGGCTGCAGCCAATCACAGGCTGCAGCGGTCTCATGGACTGCGGCGTCATCCTGGGAGGTGGGGCCGGATGACAAGAGAGGGACGCGTCACCAAGGCAACGGCCGGGAGCCCGGACTGGGGGAAGCAGGAAGTTCTTGGTAAGTATGAAAGTCTTTTTTTATTCACAGGTTGGTGTATATTGTGTTCGGCATTCACTGTCGAGGGTGCTGAAAGAGTTACTGCCGATCAGTTAGCTCTTTCAGCACCTTGGACAGTGACGGGCGTCGACTAGCCTCATCTCTATGATGGCGGCTGCGCGAAAATCATGCAGCCGCGCATCATACACGGATGACACACGGAGCTGCCAAGTGCCTTTTGCGCGTTTAAAACGCAACAAGGCTGCGTATACGCAGTGCATACGCCATACAAATGTGCGCAAAACGCAGCGTTTTTTGCGCGCGCAAAACGCACACGCTCGTGTAAATGAGGCCTAAGTCTACAAGGTGTATATAAGACATGTATAATAATAGTATAAGTCTACAAGGAGTATATAAGACACGTATAATAATAGTATAAGTCTACAAGGTGTATATAAGACATGTATAATAATAGTATAAGTCTACAAGGAGTATATAAGATACGTATAATAATAGTATAAGTCTACAAGGAGTATATAAGACATGTATAATAATAGTATAAGTCTACAAGGAGTATATAAGACATGTATAATAATAGTATAAGTCTACAAGGAGTATATAAGATGTATAATAATAGTATAAGTCTACAAGGAGTATATAAGACACGTATAATAATAGTATAAGTCTACAAGGAGTATATAAGACACGTATAATAATAGTATAAGTCTACAAGGAGTATATAAGAGACGTATAATAATAGTATAAGTCTACAAGGAGTATATAAGACATGTATAATAATAGTATAAGTCTACAAGGAGTATATAAGACACGTATAATAATAGTATAAGTCTACAAGGAGTATATAAGACATGTATAATAATAGTATAAGTCTACAAGGAGTATATAAGACACGTATAATAATAGTATAAGTCTACAAGGAGTATATAAGACACGTATAATAATAGTATAAGTCTACAAGGTGTATATAAGACATGTATAATAATAGTATAAGTCTACAAGGAGTATATAAGACACGTATAATAATAGTATAAGTCTACAAGGAGTATATAAGACATGTATAATAATAGTATAAGTCTACAAGGTGTATATAAGACACGTATAATAATAGTATAAGTCTACAAGGTGTATATAAGACACGTATAATAATAGTATAAGTCTACAAGGAGTATATAAGACACGTATAATAATAGTATAAGTCTACAAGGTGTATATAAGATGTATAATAATAGTATAAGTCTACAAGGTGTATATAAGACACGTATAATAATAGTATAAGTCTACAAGGAGTATATAAGACACGTATAATAATAGTATAAGTCTACAAGGTGTATATAAGACACGTATAATAATAGTATAAGTCTACAAGGAGTATATAAGACACGTATAATAATAGTATAAGTCTACAAGGAGTATATAAGACACGTATAATAATAGTATAAGTCTACAAGGAGTATATAAGACACGTATAATAATAGTATAAGTCTACAAGGAGTATATAAGACATGTATAATAATAGTATAAGTCTACAAGGAGTATATAAGACACGTATAATAATAGTATAAGTCTACAAGGAGTATATAAGACACGTATAATAATAGTATAAGTCTACAAGGAGTATATAAGACACGTATAATAATAGTATAAGTCTACAAGGAGTATATAAGACATGTATAATAATAGTATAAGTCTACAAGGAGTATATAAGATGTATAATAATAGTATAAGTCTACAAGGAGTATATAAGACATGTATAATAATAGTATAAGTCTACAAGGAGTATATAAGACACGTATAATAATAGTATAAGTCTACAAGGAGTATATAAGACATGTATAATAATAGTATAAGTCTACAAGGAGTATATAAGACACGTATAATAATAGTATAAGTCTACAAGGAGTATATAAGACATGTATAATAATAGTATAAGTCTACAAGGAGTATATAAGACACGTATAATAATAGTATAAGTCTACAAGGAGTATATAAGATGTATAATAATAGTATAAGTCTACAAGGAGTATATAAGACACGTATAATAATAGTATAAGTCTACAAGGAGTATATAAGACACGTATAATAAGAGTATAAGTCTACAAGGTGTATATAAGACACGTATAATAATAGTATAAGTCTACAAGGAGTATATAAGACATGTATAATAATAGTATAAGTCTACAAGGAGTATATAAGAGACGTATAATAATAGTATAAGTCTACAAGGAGTATATAAGACACGTATAATAATAGTATAAGTCTACAAGGAGTATATAAGACATGTATAATAATAGTATAAGTCTACAAGGAGTATATAAGATGTATAATAATAGTATAAGTCTACAAGGAGTATATAAGACACGTATAATAATAGTATAAGTCTACAAGGAGTATATAAGACATGTATAATAATAGTATAAGTCTACAAGGAGTATATAAGACATGTATAATAATAGTATAAGTCTACAAGGAGTATATAAGACACGTATAATAATAGTATAAGTCTACAAGGAGTATATAAGACATGTATAATAATAGTATAAGTCTACAAGGAGTATATAAGACACGTATAATAATAGTATAAGTCTACAAGGAGTATATAAGACATGTATAATAATAGTATAAGTCTACAAGGAGTATATAAGACATGTATAATAATAGTATAAGTCTACAAGGAGTATATAAGATGTATAATAATAGTATAAGTCTACAAGGAGTATATAAGACACGTATAATAATAGTATAAGTCTACAAGGAGTATATAAGACACGTATAATAATAGTATAAGTCTACAAGGAGTATATAAGATATGTATAATAATAGTATAAGTCTACAAGGAGTATATAAGACACGTATAATAATAGTATAAGTCTACAAGGAGTATATAAGACACGTATAATAATAGTATAAGTCTACAAGGAGTATATAAGACATGTATAATAATAGTATAAGTCTACAAGGCGTATATAAGACATATATACTGCTTGTAGACTTATACTATTATTATACGTATCTTATATACTGCTTGTAGACTTATACTATTATTATACAAGATACGTATAATAATAGTATAAGTCTACAAGGAGTATATAAGACACGTATAATAATAGTATAAGTCTACAAGGAGTATATAAGACATGTATAATAATAGTATAAGTCTACAAGGAGTATATAAGATGTATAATAATAATATAAGTCTACAAGCAGTATATAAGAGACGTATAATAATAGTATAAGTCTACAAGGAGTATATAAGACACGTATAATAATAGTATAAGTCTACAAGGAGTATATAAGACATGTATAATAATAGTATAAGTCTACAAGGAGTATATAAGATGTATAATAATAATATAAGTCTACAAGCAGTATATAAGAGACGTATAATAATAGTATAAGTCTACAAGGAGTATATAAGACACGTATAATAATAGTATAAGTCTACAGGGAGTATATAAGAGACGTATAATAATAGTATAAGTCTACAAGCAGTATATAAGAGACGTATAATAATAGTATAAGTCTACAAGGAGTATATAAGACATGTATAATAATAGTATAAGTCTACAAGGAGTATATAAGACATGTATAATAATAGTATAAGTCTACAAGGAGTATATAAGACACGTATAATAATAGTATAAGTCTACAAGGTGTATATAAGACATGTATAATAATAGTATAAGTCTACAAGGAGTATATAAGATACGTATAATAATAGTATAAGTCTACAAGGAGTATATAAGACATGTATAATAATAGTATAAGTCTACAAGCAGTATATAAGAGACGTATAATAATAGTATAAGTCTACAAGGAGTATATAAGACATGTATAATAATAGTATAAGTCTACAAGGAGTATATAAGATGTATAATAATAGTATAAGTCTACAAGGAGTATATAAGATGTATAATAATAATATAAGTCTACAAGCAGTATATAAGAGACGTATAATAATAGTATAAGTCTACAAGGAGTATATAAGACACGTATAATAATAGTATAAGTCTACAAGGAGTATATAAGATATGTATAATAATAGTATAAGTCTACAAGGAGTATATAAGACATGTATAATAATAGTATAAGTCTACAAGGAGTATATAAGATACGTATAATAATAGTATAAGTCTACAAGGAGTATATAAGATATGTATAATAATAGTATAAGTCTACAAGGAGTATATAAGACATGTATAATAATAGTATAAGTCTACAAGGAGTATATAAGAGACGTATAATAATAGTATAAGTCTACAAGGAGTATATAAGAGACGTATAATAATAGTATAAGTCTACAAGGAGTATATAAGACATGTATAATAATAGTATAAGTCTACAAGGAGTATATAAGACACGTATAATAATAGTATAAGTCTACAAGGAGTATATAAGACATGTATAATAATAGTATAAGTCTACAAGGAGTATATAAGACACGTATAATAATAGTATAAGTCTACAAGGAGTATATAAGATGTATAATAATAGTATAAGTCTACAAGGAGTATATAAGATGTATAATAATAGTATAAAGCTAGAAGAGGAATATAAGACATGTATAAGAAGTGTGTAAGGTTATCGATGGATTTTGGAAGATAAGAAGTGTCACAAGATAAAAATAAAAAATGTAAAAAGATCTCTAGAAGACTAAACGATGAATAAAACATATACACCAATCAGCCATAACATTAACACTACTGATAAGTGAAGTGAAAAACACTGACAATCTGGTTACAATGACGCCTGACGAGGGGAGGGGGGGATTTATTCGGCAGCAAGTGATCCGTCAGTTCTTGAAGTCGATGTTTGAAGCAGGAAAACTGGAGACGTGTAAGAATATGAGAGACTGTGACATGGTCCAAATTGTGATGTGTAGACGACTGGGTTAGAGAATCTCCAAAACGTCCGGTGATGTGCCCGGTCTTGTGGGACGTTCTCGGTCTTGTGGGACGTTCCCGGTATACAGTGGTCAGTACCAACCAAAACTGCTCCGAGGAAGGACAACCGGGTCACGGGCGCCCAAGGCTTATTGATGAATGTGAGGAGTGAAGGTTAGCCACGTCTGGTCTGATCCCACAAAGGAGTTATTGTAGCACAAATTACTGAAAAACGTACTGCGGTCTATGATAAAAGATGTCCGAACACGCAGAGCATCGCAGCTTGCCGTATATGGGGCAGTGTAGCCACATTGCCCATGCTGATCCCTGTCCATCACCGAAAGCACCTACAATGGGAACGTGATCATCAGAACTGTAGCATGGAGCGATGGAAGAAGGGACCTTCTCTGATGTATCACGTCTTACATCACTGAGTGCAGGTGCATCGCTTACCTGGGGAAGAGATGGGACCAGGATAAAGCCCTCGCCACACTGCCGACATTGATCAGGAATGGTTTGAGGAACATGACAAAGGGCTCAAAGTGTTGACTCCAAATTCCCCAGATCTAAATCCGATCGATCATCTGTGCAATGTGCTGGAGAAACAAGTCCGATCCTTGGAGGCCGCGCACCTCACAACTTACAGGACTTAAAAAATCTTCTGCTAACGTCTTGTGCTGGACACCACAGGAACCTTCAGACGTCTTGTGAAATCCATACCTCGAGGGGTCAGAGCTGTTTTGACGGCACGAGGGCGACTACACAATATTAGGCAAGTGGTATTAATGTTATGGCTGAATGGTATATAAGAGGTGTATAAGGCTACAGGATGAATAAGAGATATAAGAGGTGTATAAGGCTACAGGATGAATAAGAGATATAAGAGGTGTATAAGGCTATAAGATAGGAATAAGACGTGTAGAAGTCTTCAAACCATATTAAGGTTGAGAAACGAACATTAAAACCATTGATACATTTTACTTGCAATACCAAGCCTGACCACATGGAGTGCACACATATCCACGAGTAACAAAGACCACAAAGCCTGGTTGCTCAGGTAGATGCCTCCCATTGGTAGAAATGTTTAGAACAGCATTTTTTCACGCTTTGTAAAACACATATGACAAATTGGGCTAGATGTCGGAGTTTCATAATCTCTACGGTGTCGGCACATATGTGTGAATTAAATGAGCCAGCCATATGCGAATTCTCTTTCCCTAATCATGAGCCAATTGACAAATACAAAGTCATGTGACATTAAGCTCCGCCCAAAGTAGAAAAGCGTAAAAATATAAAATGTTCTAGCGGAAGGCGGCAGAACAATTAATAATAATTGACAGTCCTTCCCATTATCAGGATAAGGTTTGTTTTATTTGATAAATATTTGAGGACGGCGATGGCGCAGGACTCGGCGTCCTATCAGCAGCGCACAATGCCAATTACGCTCTCCTGCAAACTAATTCTCTTGATTGACAAATAAAATGATAATTATCGTTAGCAGCTCAGCTCTCGGGGAAGCAGCTGACGCGTTTAACATGCTCTCCAAAAAGCCAATATTAACTCAACGCCGCTCATGAAAAGTCGCCTAAAAATCCGACAATACCTTATTTAATTAGCAGCGGAAATAGAGGTTTAGCTGAATGTGAGATTCACGTCATCAATGAAGACAAATGTAATGAGAAAACCTGAAGAAGCACAGATATGGAACTCATTAATAGAAATGATAGACCTGACTAATATGATTTAGAGGGCAATTCCATCAACTGCTGATATTAAAGGGGCTCTTTGCTTCGGACAATGTCTACTTGTTTGAAGATCCCTTGACAATAAGCAGATCACAAAGTATCTTCCTGCTGTGAACCTCAGCGATCAGGTGTAATCTGTGGAGAAACCTGTCAGTAAGTGTTTAATTTCCCTGCAGCACCACCGCAGGTGTAATGAAGCATTACACAATGGCCATTCATATCAATGTGTTGTGTGTGTAATACAGGACAGGTCCTCCAGAGAGAGAGACGCTCTAATGTAACCGCTCTCCACTCTGACCTAGAGATGAGGATCCTGAACAGAGGACCCCCCTCTATTAATTTAGAATTTCCTAATAGGGTGTATGAAGATAAGTTTTCTAAACTGGACGACCCTTTAACCACTCTGGTGCAGGAATTATTCCGCTGCTACATGGGTAAGACATTCTGTACAATATATTTGGATAAATTCCTCATTTTCTACTTTGAACGACCCTTCCATCATGTCTCGTGATGGAGCACAAGTTTCATATTCTCCGTATCCTGGGAGGAGCTCTGTGCTGTGCGGATCGCCGCCCTACTGAGTATTGCAGGGAAGTGATGACAGCTCTGTGATTATTAGGCTAGATTTCCCACCTATCCCAGAATATCCCGGAGATCTCCCGAAGAACAGGCAAATCTCTTGGGTACCACGTCCCCTTAAAAGTAACATGATGTTCCATCTGTGGGCAGCATGTTATAGAGCAGGAGAAGTGGAGAAGAAGATTGATATATAGTTTTATGGGGAAAAGGATGACCCATAACTTATGGAGTTAAATCCCTGCTGAATGTGAGCTAAAGAGTCCAGTGGGCGGTCTAACTCTGTGATTGACAGCTATTTCTTTATGCCCATTAATACAGGAAAGGCTGTCAATCATTAGTTAAGACCGCCCACTGGACACTTTATCCCACAGTGAGCACAGATTTAAATCAATAATTTACAGGTTACTCCTAATGTTTTCCCCAAGTATTCACCAATCTGGTAAGCTCCTCTTGCTCTAGAACATTATGCCTGCAGATTGGACGGCACGCTCGATGTAACAGGTCCCCTTTAAACATATACTCACCCATCCCCGTTACTGCAGCTTTCTTCACTCCGGGTGCCGCTGCAGACAACGTCTTGATGTCAGCCCCGCATCTGCAGGTCCGGTCTGGGGTATAAATTAAGGAGGACGGATCTGGGCCTAGGTGTATTTTTCTTTAGGGGGCCTGGTCTGGGGGCTGTATATATTTTTGGGGGGTTTTATCTGGGGTCTGTAGTCATTTTAAGATATATTAAAGTGGTCATATGCATTATTTGTAGAGAATGTAACCGATCAGCTGGTGGCCACTTGTCTGGCAGGGCAAATGTAGCAATACAAAAGCGGCCAATCAGAGGAGTCTGCCAGAACAGGAGCGGCTCTACGGAGATCTCCCGGGGTTCTAAGCGGGAACTTTCCTCCATAATGTCCATATGGACAGGGGTGGTCTTCCACTCTAATGGTTTACATCATATATGCATTTAGAAGTTATTAAACCGGAAAAAAGAAGACCAAAAATAAGGAGGTCTATCCACAAAATCATAATCTCAGTACATGGGAACCAATACCGTACCGAAAACCGATAATACCTCCCAAAACACCATATAATAATAAACACCAATAAGCAATAGAACCAAAAATATAGGCCCTGTTCACATGGAGTTTTTTGGCGCTGTTTTTGACGTAGAAACCGCATCGGAAACTGCGCCAAAAAACGCCTCCCATTGATTTCAATGGGAGACGGAGGTGTTTTTTTCCGTTTGCTTCCGTTTTTTCAGGCATTTCCGTCTCTGACCTCCCATTGACATCAATGGGAGGTACAGAAAACGGTTTTCACAGTGTTTTGTTTTTTTTAACCGTGGCGCTCAATGGCCGCGGCCAAAAAACGCTGCAAAATATGGGGCAAAGAGAGTGCAGGCAGGTCAATAATTCCTGAAGGAATTTTGAGGCAGATTTTCCGCCTGCAAAAAACTCTGTGTGAACAGGACGTTACACAACGGGCACAAACCGAAACCATTTGCAATTTCTTCTTTTTTCCAACGCTGTATTTCTTTTATTTTACACATCACTATTTTTCCTCCTCTATATGGATTTCTTTTATTTTTCTTTACATCGGCTTTCCATAAGGGCAGATACAGACGGACGTTGCGTTTTTGCGCGCGCAAAAACCATTTGACAGCTGCGTGTGTCATCCGTGTATGATGCGCGGCTGCGTGATTTTCGCGCAGCCGCCATCATAGAGATGAGGCTAGTTGACGCCCGTCACTGTCCAAGGTGCTGAAAGAGCTAACTGATCGGCAGTAACTCTTTCAGCACCCTCGACAGTGACTGCCGATCACAATATACACCAACCTGTTAAAAAAAAAAAGAAAAAGTTCGTACTTACCGAGAACTTCCCGGCCGTTGCCTTGGTGACGCGTCCTTGGTGAGGCGCCTCTCTTGACATCGGGCCCACCTCCCTGGATGACGCGGCAGTCCATGTGACCGCTGCAGCCTGTGCTTGGCCTGTGATTGGCTGGAGCTGTCACTTGGACTGAATTGTCATCCCGGGAGGTCAGACTGGAGGAAGAAGCCGGGAGTTATCGGTAAGTCAGAACGTCGTTTTTTTTTACAGGTTCATGTTTATTGGGATCGGTAGTCACTGTCCATGGTGCTGAAACAGTTTAACTCTTTCAGAACCCTGGACAGCGACTATCTCCGGACGTCGCGTACCGGAATTTTTTTTGCTGGGTTCGGCCAAACCGAGTTCGGCCGAACCCGGTGAAGTTCGGTTCGCTTGCCCGGGTTCGCTCATCTCAAAGACACTCCATTTGGATGTTTGGAAACAGAAAAACACGTGGTGCTTTTCTGTTTACATTCATCCTTTTGACAGCTGGTGCGCTGTTTCAGTCGGTTCGCACGGAAGTGCTTCCGTGCGACCTGCGTGGTTTTCACGCACCCATTGACTTCAATGGGTGCGTGATGCGCGAAATACGCAGAGTTATTGAACCTGTCGCGTTTTGTACGCAGCGAACAAACGCTGCGCAAAAAGCACGGACTGTCTGTACTGCCCCATAGACTTGTATTGGTCGATGCGTGGCGCGTGAAAACCATGCGGCCCGCACGGACCGAATACACGCTCGTGTGAATCCCCCCTAACTGACATATTTATATGTTTTTTGTCACTTTTTCACGCATACATATTTTTTCTAATCTTTTGTGTACACGATGAGATATTCTTCACACATAACACTATTTGTTGATAAATTAATACTGGTCACTCATATGTATTGGCTATTAGGCCCAGTGCAGTTTTGACAAACTGACATGCCGCGGTTTCAAAAATACGCACCGCGGGTCAATATTCGTCCCGAAAAATACCTCATTGGTATAATCACATTGTCGATGCTGGGACTGTATTATGCTGCGGTTTTGCGTGTTACGTTTTTACGGGTGGAGCCGTTTACGCACACGCTCAGCTCTCAGGCACGTGTCTTTGTCCTGTACATATTCAGCGGAGGATCTACATTGCACATTCGGTGTATACATTGGTGCGGTTGTTTCAGGACGTTATATACAATATGAATGCACGGTTGGTGGTGCCGACTAATAATGCGACTAATAAATATTCGGAGCGTCTGTGCTTTATTTTTGCCGCTCATCATGTGAACATGTAGAATACATTAGACAATATTTTGGTTATTATGATTATTCCCTCTCCTAACAGCAGGGGCCGCTAGGGCTGGGAAATTATGATCCAAGTCAAAATCCCGATTGATTGAACATGTGACCTCGATTACGATTATTGAACAATTAATGAGACCACACCCATTTTTGCATGCCACTCCCCCTATTTGCATGCTATGCCATTGAATTAATATTTATCCCAAGCCTGCTGTATACTACTGTATATAATATACCCCGACACTACCCCTCACACATTATAATGCCCCCACAAATTATAATGCCCCTATAACTGACTCCACACCGTATAATGCCCCTATAGTTGACCCCAGAGTATAAAGCCCCCCATAGCTGCCACCACAGTATAATGCCCCCATAACTATCCTCCACACCATATATTGCCCCCATAAATACCCTCCACACCATACAATGCCCCCATAACGGACTTCCACACAGCATTATTCCCCTATAGCTGCCCTCACACAGTATAAAGTCCCCCATAGCTGTCCCCACGCTGTATAATGCCCCTATAGCTGCCCCCAATAGTGCCTGATAAAACTAATAATATACAAATAAAGCGCAGCACTCCAGTGGAAAAATTAGTTTTTAATTCACCAACATCACCTGCAACGTTTCATCCCTCACAGGGTCTTTAAACGTTGCCGGTGATGTGTTGGTGAATTAAAGACACATTTTTCCCCTGGAGTGCTGCGGTTTCCTTCTCTTCATTTGGATCTGCTCTTTCCCCTGGACTGGGACGATCGTCCGCGAGCGCCCCCTGAAGCTGGGATTTCTATGTGGTCCATATGGTCTGGTTGCTGGTTGTGCTGCTTATATTTATTTTCTCTGTCTAACAATATATATATACTCCCCTAACCCTGTTCCAATGACGAGTGGAGGAGACCCCTCTGGTCTGTGTAGTTCGGCGCAGACAGGTGCGATGACGTCACTGCTTCACCTCCAGTGATATATAGTGAATGGTAGAGCAGGGACATTACGGTCCCCTGCTCTACCATTGGCTTCAACTGTACCTGTGTACTGAAGATGCAGAGAAAATAATTGATAAAAACGAAATGTGCAAGAGGTCGTCGATGAATTGTGCTGAATTTCGATTACGGTAATTGCCCAGGCCTAGGGGCCGCAAAGCTTGGATGATCCCAATATACAATATAGGTTTGTAATAATTGATTGCTATTTTGCTCTATATGTATACACTATATTCTATGTTACTAGAAGTTGGGGAGTCCTTATTACATGTTCGTTAGCATTATTTTTAAATATACAAAAAGCTGGTTATATGTAGATGCTGTTATATTAGCAGTGCCAACATCCAATATAGCGACGGCCGACTCGTGGGTTCAGCGCGCATGCACCGGACAGAACAGGGGGGGGGGGGGACTTCATCCGTGACGTCGCTCCTGATGCATTATGGGACTGGGTATTGCACTTCTGCGCAGTATTGACTTCCGGACGCTGGGACGGTCGTCACTGGGGTACGGCCTTGCCACTCACATGTGCCAGAAAAAAACCTTGTGATGAGCAAACTGGGTGCAATTCGGGATTCAGCTGATTTACCACCATTTAAACTTCTACCAGATATTGATCCAGCACGAAGCCATTTGCAAAACGCGTGTTGGGGTGCAGGACAGTCATTAAGGTATATGGTGGATGAGACGGTCTCTGTATGGTTTAAAGGGTAACTAAACGTTCAACAAACTTCTGACATGTCATAAGTTTTGATTGGTGGGGGTCCGAGCACCGAGACCCCCACCAATCGCTAAAACGAAGCGGTAGAAGCGCTCGTGTGTGCACTGAGCCGTTTCGTTTTTTTCCGGAAAGCCGATGTAGCGGTGTACAGGCTCAGACTTTCTATTGAGCCCGTACACCGCTACATTGATTTCCGGAAAAAGCCGAACAGAAACGAAACAGAGACAAAACAGAGACAAAGCGGCTGAGCACTCACACAACCACTTCAGCCGCTTCGTTTTAGCGATTGATGGGGGTCTCAGTGCTCGGACGCCCACTGATGAAAACTTCTGACATGTCACTATGACAGGTCAGAAGTTTGTTGAATGTTTAGTTACCCTTTAAGAAACTTATATTGAGTTGCCTGGGTCTAACTATTGCGATTTGGTTTGATATTGAGGGTATATAGGGCAGGCAACCTATGTTATTTATTGACCTTGATACCACCACCGCTTACGTAAACACAAATGTCCTGTTTTCCGTGCAATTTTGTCTACCATGCGCTATGTATATAAGAAAATAAGAAGCTCTGTGTATCCTGGAGACCTGCTGCTGTCCCGGACTATAATGATATCCTATAGATCGCTCCTATAAATAACATCACCTTCCAGGCCATCGCTTCCCATTAGCAGTGAGGAGCTGGATGCACATTGGCTTCTATACCACCAGTAACATGTCTTGTGTCTTGATTTAACAATCCCGCTACCAGCCCAGACATGTTTGCACACAGCAGTGTCTTCTCATTAAGATTCAATCACAGGCAGAAATCAAGCCTGGCTTAAAGTCGCTGAGGGTATAAACTTCATTTTCATTTCATTAGGCCTCCTGGAAGCAGCAATGAATGAGCACGTCTGACGTCAGCCGCTTTCCTACTTCATTAAAATGTTCATTTCATGCCTTTAATTCCCTTCTAATGATATGCTGCGCAGGACGCAACGTGCAGGGTTACTCCAAGGCGCCGGCGTGGATCAGCTCTGGTTATACAGTAGAGTGACACATGCGGAGCGTCAGGGAGCCCCTATAACCCGTATCACGCAACTGACGTCTTTATACCTCGCAAGACACC
This sequence comes from Rhinoderma darwinii, assembly GCF_050947455.1. NCBI lineage: Eukaryota > Metazoa > Chordata > Amphibia > Anura > Rhinodermatidae > Rhinoderma > Rhinoderma darwinii. Next base: position 399,790,439 of record NC_134690.1, read on the forward strand.
CAAAGACCCCAAATAGGGTTTTACATTCTCCTTCGGGCAGTGCAAGTTGCATTGGGAATTTTCATGTTGTAGCGTTCCTGGTGGACAAAGCAGTGGACTGCACTTGGCATCCTAAAGCTTACGTCCTAATTCACCAACAAATTTTTTGCCATTGTCTCAAATTCTCAAAAATTTAAAATTGTTTTAACTTTGCAATAAGTTTTGATTAAAAACGTCCTATTGCTGTGTGTATACAGCTCCTATGCAGACCTATGTGTCTCCGTGGTAGCAGACAACAAACTGTGTAGTCTGATCCGGAGGCGATATTCCAATCTATCTGTCCTCTACTTCTTGCTAACTTACTGAGTGTACGTTAGTATAAAAGTAGCTTACGAAAGAAAGTGTGACTGCAAGATCAGACTACAGTGTTTGTTTGTTGTCTGTTACCATGGAAATACATATCTGCAAATAAACTGTAGCAATAAAACAATAGTGATACAGGAATGTCCGCTGTGGAAAATTGCAGCACTTAGCCAGCCTGCTACCATGACGTTTCATCCCTGGAGACCGCTGCAGACTGTGATTGGCTGCAGCAGCGGTCACATGGGATGAAGTATCATCCCAGGAGGCCGGCCCTCTGACGTCATCCAGGTTGGCCTCCTGGGATGATGTTTTATCCCATGTGGCCGCCGCTACATCCTGCGATTGGCTGCAGTATAATGCCCCCATAACTACCCTCAACACAGTACAATGCCCCATAGCTGCCCCCACATTATAATGCCCCATACAGTAGAATGCCACCCATAGCTGCCCTCCACAGTATAATGCCCCATAGCTGCCCCCACATTATAATGCCCCATACAGTAGAATGCCACCCATAGCTGCCCTCCACTCAGTATAATGCCCCATAACTAAATTCCACACAGTATAATGCCCCATAACTGCCCTCCACACAGTATAATGCCCCATAACTGCCCTCCACACAGTATAATGCCCCATAACTGCCCTCCACACAGTATAATGCCCCATAACTGACCTCCAAACAGTATAATGCCCCATAACTGCCCTCCACACAGTATAATGCCCCATAACTGCCCTCCACGCAGTATAATGCCCCCATAACTGCCCTCCACACAGTATAATGCCCCATAACTGCCCTCCACACAGTATAATGCCCCATAACTGCCCTCCACACAGTAGAATGCCCCATAACTGCCCACACGCTGTAAAATGCCCCATAACTGCCCTCCACGCAGTATAATGCCCCCATAACTGCCCTCCACACAGTATAATGCCCCATAACTGCCCTCCACAGTATAATGCCCCATAACTGCCCTCCACACAGTAGAATGCCCCATAACTGCCCTCCACACAGTAGAATGCCCCATAACTGCCCTCCACACAGTATAATGCCCCATAACTGCCCACACGCTGTAAAATGCCCCCACAGCCCCAATAGTGGCTAAAAAAATACTCACCCAACCCCATTCCAACGACGAGTGGAGGATATCCCTCTGCTCCTTTGGTCTGTGTGGCTCGGCACAGTCAGGCGCGATGACGTCACTGCCTCGCACCTCTCTGCCGCGAGCATCTGGCGATACATACTGAATGGCAGAGCAGGGACCTTACTGCTCCCTGCTCTACCATTGGATTCAACTGTATCTGCGTTCTGAGGACGCAGATACATTTGAAACTCTGGGGAAAAAAAAACCGAAATGCGCAAGATGACGTCGGTTAATTGAACTGAATTCAGTTTAGTCTTTTTTTTCTCCGATTAATTGCCTAGACCTACTATATAGTTTTTAGGGGAATATACGTTAATAGGGCTTATGATGGAGGATACAACAGTCCTTCTGATACCTCCGCGTGCCTGTATACATGGGGGTACAGTATGGCCCTCTATCAGTCTGTGGGTGCCATATTGCAGATCCGTGAAAGCGTAGGGTGCACGAGCCCTTAGACTTTAACCACATAGTAGTATTAAAGCTACATGCAAAAGCTTTACATTTAGCGCACCCCACAAAGAAAAAAACACCCCCCTTGGCAAAAGTTTTCATTTACACCCTTACAGGACGTAGAGATCAGCAGACCCGGCAGAAGTTGCGTTGTGGAGAGGCGTCCTACAACTGTGTTTGGGGTTATTATACAGACGTAAACCCACATTTATTCAACCTGCCCTGAGTTACAGGTCTTATACTCCAGTTACATCCAGAGCTGCATTCAAATAATTGAGCAGTGCATTGTGGACTATGCCGTCTTTCGTACACTGGGCTTGTTATAGACTGGAAGACATTCTCGTGTACCGATTGTGAGAAGTTACAAGAGTGAGGGAACATGTTGTGCTGAGGGAGGGCACTGCAGCTGGCACTGAGGGTACTGTGGCTAGCACGGTTATGGGGGCACCATTAAACATAAGAAATACATGTCCCCGTTCTCTTTCAAGAAACTTGCAAGCACGCACTGTGCAGATACTGACAAAGCAAAGGGCAGTCATAATTGCAGCTTTAGATGTGACTGGAGTAAAAAAAAAAAAAAACTTGATTTAGGAACAGTACAAGAGTTTCGGCAAATTGCGTTATGAACTCTTGCCCACAGTAATGGTAATATATTTATACTCATCTCCCTGTATAAATACTTTACTGCTATTCTTTTGTTACATAAAGTGTTCTCTATTTATACCCAGAGCTGCATTCTAATCATGTTTCATGTTTTCCTACAGCATAGTGACTTGTGTATCCAATACAATTCTCACAACGCGCCATTACATAATTCATGCAGACGTCACAGGGCAGGTCCTGAAGCTTGTGAAGAAATCAGCAGAATTCTAAAAAGGCAGCTTTGGACAGGACTGGAGTAATAAAATTGTCAAGTATTTAAAAGCTTAATCCACATCCAAACATAAAATAAAAATGCTCACAATACTAGAATTATAAATGGTCGCTCTTTGAATTCCTGTATAAATACTTGTAAAACGTTCACAACATCTTCTCCAGTTACACTCAAAGCTGCATTTAATTCATGGTGTAGTGCATTGCAGATGCACTACGTGCTCCATCAGATTACGGAGGAGCTCCTGGTGTAAACCTTCTCCCACAATGTACTTCACAAGCAAAGGAAAAAAATCATGTGACATCAGACCCTGCAGCCTGAGAGCTAACAGGAAACCAGCAGAATGTTGAAGGCAGCTCTGGATGTGACTGGAGCATAAGACATGAGGTAAGGTGACTCCACAGGAGTAAAGCAAAGCATTCCCAAAAATATTCTACATACAAAGTGGAGGGGGCGTCAGTGGGGGAGGGGGCGCTGTATGGCGATATAAGTAACTTCTACGCTGAAATCTGCTGTAGGCGGCCATTCACAAGTACATATGGGGTCACCTCTTTGCGTTTGGGGTACTGGAGTCCTCTGCTCGCTGTTCGGTAATTGCGTTCTCTCCACCGGCAGCGTCTCCCTTATTACCCGCGCCGCTCGGCCTTCGTGAAAATTCATGAGCTGTACCTCAGCCATTACAATAATGTGTTTAATCCGACATACATTGTGGTAGTGGATGAATTAGCAGCAGAGTGGGGGGGGGGGGGGTAATTACTTACATTCAATAAGATGTAATGCAGCATAAACAGGAGAGGGCCCCCGAAATTCTGGATCGGAAATTGAAAGACGCCGTTCGCTGCTTTTTATTTAATAAAACAGGTCAGAGAGACACTTCACGCCGCGCCGCTGGTAATGGGGGAATTATTTTCTCCTGTGCAATGAAAGGGAAGAGTCAGCCGGGAAATGATCAGTAATAATAAGTCATGTTGTGTACGGATACTGCGCCTTTAAGGCCGGGTTCACATGCAGCGTAAACACTGCAGATTTTCCGCAACGGATTTGATTGCGGAAAAACCTCAGCATAATACGGTAGCAGCAACGCGGATGATAATTGAACAAATCTCACCCACACGCGGCGTAAAAAAAATTGCCAAAAACCGTTCATAAATTGACCTGCGGAGCGTTTTTCTTCCCCCCGCAGCTTGTCCATTTATGCAGCGGAACCGCTGGTTTTCCGTTGCTGGTTGTCTCCATTGAAATGAATCGCAGATGTAGCGATTTTTGCGGCGAAAAAGCTGCGATTTTGCTGCAAAAAATCGAAACACAGGAAAATAATAAATCTCATACTTACCCAGAACTCTCTGCTCCTTCGTCCTGCCCGGCCTCCAGGAATGACATTTCATCCCATGTGACTGATGCAGCGGTCACGTGATGAAACGTCATCCCAGGAGGCCGGTCTCAAGGACGTCAGAGGGATGCGTCACCATGGCTACGGGTAAGCCTGATTTTACATTTATTTTTTTTCTCCCTGCTATTTTCCGCAACGGACATTCCGGCCTAAAAACTGCACCACAATCCAGGGCGGATACGCGGTGTGCTTTTACATAGCGTATCCGCCCCACCCCAATGTCAGATTGACCTAAATCAACTTATTTGTGATTTTACATAGGACTGCAGGTAAATCTACTTTTTTGTCTGTCCTCAGAGCGGTATCGCAATGTGTGGTCTTGCGTAGTATACGGGGCTCCAGACGGCGATTTGGGATCCAAAAGGTGTTCAAGTGATTTTTCTAGCCAGGAGTCGGCAGCATAGGCATAGATACAATACATAACATTATGGCTGCCAGCAGTTACCACTAGAGGGCGCTTACTACATACAGTTATTATTGTATTCTATGTATAACAGTATGAAGTAATCGCCTCAGCTCCCTCTAGTGGTGGCTGCAGGTGGCCAGAACGTAATGGAACATTGTTCTCTAGTGTAAATGCTGCCGCCGGTCGGTCCACAGTCTAGTGGAAACGCTGCCGCCGGTCAGTCCACAGTCTAGTGGAAACGCTGCCGCCGGTCAGTCCACAGTCTAGTGGAAACGCTGCCGCCGGTCAGTCCACAGTCTAGTGGAAACGCTGCCGCCGGTCAGTCCACAGTCTAGTGGAAACGCTGCCGCCGGTCAGTCCACAGTCTAGTGGAAACGCTGCCGCCGGTCAGTCCACAGTCTAGTGGAAACGCTGCCGCCGGTCAGTCCACAGTCTAGTGGAAACGCTGCCGCCGGTCAGTCCACAGTCTAGTGGAAACGCTGCCGCCGGTCAGTCCACAGTCTAGTGGAAACGCTGCCGCCGGTCAGTCCACAGTCTAGTGGAACCGCTGCCGCCGGTCAGTCCAGTCTAGTGGCACGGGTGATTAAAAGCTTATATTTTTGGAAGTGCTGCCTCGCTGTCTATTTCGGTTTGCCGGATATTGAGGAACGTGGACCAGGTCCAGTGGAGGCGTGCACCCCTTCTGTGGTCCAGTGCTGTGGAATATTTTCCTTTCTGGCACAGTCTCGTGGAAACGCTGTGTTTTATGTCTGGTTTTACATGGGAACTATAGGTAACACCTATTGCATTATCTGTATTTAAGAGAGTAATCATGATGATCTGTGGTTTTACATTGGACTTCAGGTTACAGTTATTAGATCTGAACTAAGGCCCCGTGCACACGACCGTAGAATTTGTCCCCAATTACGGTGCGCAATTACGAACCAATTCACTTCTATTGACCACGGACACCTGCCCGTGTATTTGTGGGAAGGTTTCCGGGCCGTAGAAAGCCTCCGCAAAATGACATGTCCGTTGTTTTGCTTTTTACGGTCCATGCTCCCACACTTTGTATGGGAGCCAGGGCCGAAAACGCGGGTGACCGTCCGCAGCCGCGCCCGTAATGGCAGACAGTGATTACAGACACGGCCGTGTGCATGAGGCCTAAGACAGTAATCACAATAATCTTCAGTTTTACATAGGACTTGCATCATCTGCCCTTATATTCGGCCTAGCCAACACGCATGCCAGAGGGCTGAGGGAAGGGGGTGATAACCCTCATCTGGAAGTTTTCGAGGACTGTAGCATGTTATATTGAGAATAATAAACAGATGATTAATCCGGGGCGCTGAAAAGAAAGAATTTGCGTCCTCCAGTTGCTGGCAGAATCCCCCTCTCTCCGCTGTGTAACTGCTGGCTGACCTGTATGGGAAAATATGTGCTCCAGAGCTGCGCTGCAACGTGGTCAGGCTGGAAATCCTCCCGGGAGTCGTCAGTGACTTTTCATCCCTCTCCAGCGCACAACCTCAACATTTGCTACATTTTTGCAAAATAAGCAATAAAATAAAATGGCAGCCACGCGGATCACGTGAAGCCGAGCTATTCCTGGCGGCCCCGAGACGAGTGTGTATTTAATGAGCGGTTACTGAGCCGCTTACAGAGCTAAAGAGATATCTGCTCAGCTATTATTACAGGTTACCAAGAAGAAAAGGGTCTCCAAATTATCCATGCACCCCCCTCCCCCTCTGAATGACGTGGTAGATTCCAGCGAGCCAGAGCGGACGTGCGACTGCGGTGAAGGCGATGGGACTGAATAGATCATCTATTATGTATCAAGTGATCAGATATTACGCCAATGTTTTTGGTTTCCACTCATATGACTGACAAATTCTCGTCTCTGAGGGCAGCACAGGATAGAGGAGGAGACGCTGGGCTCGGGGATAAACAGCTCCCCATGATTTCCTTCACTATTTTTATGTAAAAAGAGGTTTATAACCGGACTGATGACAAAGAAAGCCTGTGAGTCCTGCCTCCCCCACCCACTCATACAGAAAGCCTGTGAGTCCTGCCTCCCCCACCCACTCATAGAGATAGTCTTGTGAGTCCTGCCTCCCCCACCCACTCATAGAGAAATCCTGTGAGTCCTGCCTCCCCCACCCACTCATAGAGAAAGTCTGTGAGTCCTGCCTCCCCCACCCACTCATAGAGAAAGCCTGCGAGTCCTGCCTCCCCCACCCACTCAGAGAAAGCCTGTGAGTCCTGCTTCCCCTACTCACACAGAACAGTGATTGTTAGATCTTCCTCTATACAAACTAATACAGGAAAAGCAGTCAAGGTGCAGAGGGGGTAGCAGGACTCACAGCCTCTCTCTATGAGTGGTTGGGGGTAGCAGGACTCACAGCCTCTCTCTATGAGTGGGTGGGGGTAGCAGGACTCACAGGCTTTCTATATGAGTGGGTGGGGGAAGCAGGACTCACAGCCTCTCTCTATGAGTGGGCGGGGGTAGCAGGACTCACAGACTTTCTCTATGAGCGGGTGGGGGAAACAGGACTCACAGGCTTTCTATATGAGTGGGTGGGGGAAGCAGGACTCACAGGCTCTCTCTATGAGTGGTTGGGGGTAGCAGGACTCACAGCCTCTCTCTATGAGTGGGTGGGGGTAGCAGGACTCTCACGCTTTCTATATGAGTGGGTGGGGGAAGCAGGACTCACAGCCTCTCTCTATGAGTGGTTGGGGGTAGCAGGACTCACAGCCTCTCTCTATGAGTGGGTGGGGGTAGCAGGACTCACAGGCTTTCTATATGAGTGGGTGGGGGAAGCAGGACTCACAGCCTCTCTCTATAAGTGGGTGGGGGTAGCAGGACTCACAGGCTTTCTATATGAGTGGGTGGGGGAAGCAGGACTCACAGCCTCTCTCTATGAGTGGGCGGGGGTAGCAGGACTCACAGACTTTCTCTATGAGCGGGTGGGGGAAACAGGACTCACAGGCTTTCTATATGAGTGGGTGGGGGAAACAGGACTCCCAGGCTTTCTATATGAGTGGGCGGGGGTAGCATGACTCACAGGCTCTCTATGAGTGGGCGGGGGTAGCAGTACTCACAGGCTTGCTCTATGAGTGGGTGGGGGAAGCAGGACTCACAGGCTCTCTCTATGAGTGGGTGGGGGAAGCAGGACTCACAGACTCTCTATGAGCGGGTGGGGGAAACAGGACTCACAGGCTTTCTATATGAGTGGGTGGGGTAGCAGGACTCACAGACTTTCTCTATGAGCGGGTGGGGAAAACAGGACTCACAGACTTTCTCTATGAGCGGGTGGGGGAAACAGGACTCACAGGCTTTCTATATGAGTGGGTGGGGTAGCAGGACTCACAGGCTCTCTCTATGAGTGGGCGGGGGTAGCAGGACTCACAGACTTTCTCTATGAGCGGGTGGGGGAAACAGGACTCACAGGCTTTCTATATGAGTGGGTGGGGGAAGCAGGACTCACAGGCTTTCTATATGAGTTGGCGGGGGTAGCAGGACTCACAGGCTTTCTATATGAGTGGGCGGGGGTAGCATGACTCACAGGCTCTCTATGATGGGGCGGGGGTAGCATGACTCACAGGCTCTCTATGAGTGGGCGGGGGTAGCAGTACTCACAGGCTTGCTCTATGAGCGGGTGGGGGAAGCAGGACTCACAGGCTTTCTAAATGAGCGGGTGGGGGAAACTGGACTCACAGGCTTTCTATATGAGTGGGTGGGGTAGCAGGACTCACAGCCTCTCTCTATGAGTGGGCGGGGGTAGCAGGACTCACAGACTTTCTCTATGAGCGGGTGGGGGAAACAGGACTCACAGGCTTTCTATATGAGTGGGCGGGGGAAGCAGGACTCACAGGCTCTCTCTATGAGTGGGTGGGGGAAGCAGGACTCACAGCCTCTCTCTATGAGTTCTGGCAGCATTTAAAAAGCTTTTTACACGTAAAAGCTGAAATCACATAGAAAACTATTTGTCCCGAGCTCAGCCCCTCCACCTCTATATTACGTTACCCCCAGATAGGAGACCTGACAAATCCACTTTACATTTCTAGAACTTGTCCGGCATCTAACAGACACGTGGCCATAGATTATAATACAGGGCTGAGATTTTGCTCCATAAACTCCTACTCTCCACCCTGGTCCTGAATAATGGACTACTACCCTGCACCGCCCATTCATAATCCCCTCTTAATTACTCCTGAATTCATTTAATGATATGCAAATCTTTAGCCAATTCATTTAAAAGTGGATTGTTGTAAAGTTTGTTCAGAATGTTCTTTACCCGGAGAAGCTGGAGAAAGACATTGTGTACTTGGTGTGTGCGCGTAACCTTCTGGCCGGGTTCTTAAAGGAAAACTCCACTTTAAATTTACATTTTCGAGCTCATATAGCCATACAATGTGCAGGTATAGACACTATGTGCATCCTGTAGTCACTGTTACAGTATGGTTTCTACATTACAACAGTTCTAGTAATAACGCAGCAGTGAGATTATAGCACCGGTAATATGGCAGCACAACATCTCCACTTGTGACCGCACTACTTCGGTTTTATTCTATCAATTATTTATGTTTTGTTTATTGGCTTGATCTTCCGATCAGAGACAAGCGGCTCAGAGCTCACCCGAGCACTTCCGCCGCTTTGTTTTAGCTATCGGTGGAGGTCGTTTTTTGAACGTTTAATTACCCTTTAAAAACTTTGACTTAAAGAGGTATTTGGGTTTTTATAGAAATAAAGTTTAACGATTTTAAAAAGAAGAGTCCTGCAATTTTCTAATTTATTTTCCATTTTGTTTTCTTAACATTTCTACGATCTCTGCTTGCTGTCAATGAATGAGAACATTCTTAGATTCTGATTTATGTCCGATTGATAACAAATCTGTTCAGACCTAAGGCTATGTTTAGATTACTGCTCGGGCTGTTTTTTGTGGAATTTCCCTTGATGGCCAGAAGAACGTTGTCCGCTGCGCTATTTTTTCATTATATATATATATATATATATATATATATATATATATATATATATATATATATATATATATATATATATATATATATACCTGGCGTAAACCTGAGTGACCCAAAGTCAATTAAAACACTCAGGATCCATCATAATTGTAATACTGTAAGACATGATGCTAGTGTGAACAGAGCCTAATATTTCTCACAGCTGAGTGTTTTTACAATTGTATCCTGTCTAGATAACCCTCTGTGAGCTAAACCGCCTGGAATTTAGACTAATACATTTCACCTGCACTGATACATTGTAGCAAACAATCAGGACGGGAGAGAAATGTATGATGCTGATGTGTTTAGATCACAGAGGATTTTCTAGACTGGATACAATTGTAACAAACCCTCACCTACGAGAGAAAACATGCCAAGACGGGTTTTCAGCTTCTGTTTACAGACAGCAAGCAGAGATTTTGAAAAATGTAAAGACTTAAAAATAAAATAAAAGTATATTAGAAAATACACATATATAAAATATATATATATATATATATATATATATATATATATATATATATATACACAGTATTAGAACTTTTCATGATACAGTGATTTAGGTGAATTTGTTTGCACTTATAGAAGATACGAGCGGCGGTGCTGATCCAGACAGAGGAATGTCTCACAATAGGAGTCTGGACGGTGTGACCGTCGTATTTCATCGCCCAATCGTCGCTGTAGATCTGTGTGGAGAAACATTACCCAGCACGCGGACTGACAAGCATTATGTGCCTGCTTCCACTAACACAATAGACCCGTCCGAGCCGCTCGGTACCAGTCGCAGCACAATAACGCTGTCCTTTGCTTGCATTAACAATTTATACCCGGTCCACGATGTATTTTTAATCTATTTCCATGTTACTTCGCATTGTTGGCTAATTAGTTCCCCGAACCCTTACTGTGTTTCACAGGATGAAATGTAAGACGAGATTATTTAATGACAAGTTTCCACTGGATGCTACATAAGCATTGCTCATTTATAGCTTAATTATGTTCATATGGACGCGAGATCGTTGCAGTACATATATATAGGGTTAATCTCTTACATAGTCCTCTTCAGGTAACATATTAGAAACGCCAATTATTAGGGGTTTAGGCAATCAATATCTTCACTATTAAGACCCATATAAAAGGTTCTCAACCAGCTTTCCTCAGCTCACCAAAGAGAAAATTGACCAACCATTCAGGAGAAAAAAAAATATCACAGAACAATGACACACATTTGAAACTCTGATGTCTAGAAAAGCTGGATGACCACCCCCTACAGAGGATCTGTCAGCTCTCCTGTGTGGTGTAGTATAGAGGATCTGTCAGCTCTCCTGTGTGGTGTAGTATAGAGGATCTGTCAGCTCTCCTGTGTGGTGTAGTATAGAGGAGCTGTCAGCTCTCCTGTGTGGTGTAGTATAGAGGAGCTGTCAGCTCTCCTGTGTGGTGTAGTATAGAGGATCTGTCAGCTCTCCTGTGTGGTGTAGTATAGAGGAGCTGTCAGCTCTCCTGTGTGGTGTAGAATAGAGGATCTGTCAGCTCTCCTGTGTGGTGTAGTATAGAGGATCTGTCAGCTCTCCTGTGTGGTGTAGTATAGAGGAGCTGTCAGCTCTCCTGTGTGGTGTAGAATAGAGGATCTGTCAGCTCTCCTGTGTGGTGTAGTATAGAGGAGCTGTCAGTTCTCCTGTGTGGTGTAGTATAGAGGATCTGTCAGTCGTCCTGTGTGGTGTAGTATAGAGGATCTGTCAGCTCTCCTGTGTGGTGTAGTATAGAGGATCTGTCAGCTCTCCTGTGTGGTGTAGTATAGAGGATCTGTCAGCTCTCCTGTGTGGTGTAGTATAGAGGATCTGTCAGCTCTCCTGTGTGGTGCAGTATAGAGGAGCTGTCGGCTCTCCTGTGTGGTGTAGTATAGAGGAGCTGTCGGCTCTCCTGTGTGGTGTAGTATAGAGGAGCTGTCAGCTCTCCTGTGTGGTGTAGTATAGAGGAGCTGTCAGCTCTCCTGTGTGATGTAGTATAGAGGAGCTGTCGGCTCTCCTGTGTGGTGTAGTATAGAGGATCTGTCAGCTCTCCTGTGTGGTGTAGTATAGAGGAGCTGTCAGCTCCCCTGTGTGGTGTAGTATAGAGGATCTGTCAGCTCTCCTGTGTGGTGTAGTATAGAGATGTCAGCTCTCCTGTGTGGTGTAGTATAGAGGAGCTGTCAGTTCTCCTGTGTGGTGTAGTATAGAGAAGCTGTCAGCTCTCCTGTGTGGTGTAGTATAGAGGAGCGGTCAGCTCTCCTGTGTGGTGTAGTATAGAGGAGCTGTCAGCTCTCCTGTGTGGTGTAGTATAGAGGAGCTGTCAGTTCTCCTGTGTGGTGTAGTATAGAGGAGCTGTCGGCTCTCCTGTGTGGTGTAGTATAGAGGAGCTGTCGGCTCTCCTGTGTGGTGTAGTATAGAGGAGCTGTCGGTTCTCCTGTGTGGTGTAGTATAGAGGAGCTGTCGGCTCTCCTGTGTGGTGTAGTATAGAGGAGCTGTCAGCTCTCCTGTGTGGTGTAGTATAGAGGAGCTGTCAGCTCTCCTGTGTGATGTAGTATAGAGGAGCTGTCGGCTCTCCTGTGTGGTGTAGTATAGAGGATCTGTCAGCTCTCCTGTGTGGTGTAGTATAGAGGAGCTGTCAGCTCCCCTGTGTGGTGTAGTATAGAGGATCTGTCAGCTCTCCTGTGTGGTGTAGTATAGAGGAGCGGTCAGCTCTCCTGTGTGGTGTAGTATAGAGGAGCTGTCAGCTCTCCTGTGTGGTGTAGTATAGAGGAGCTGTCAGTTCTCCTGTGTGGTGTAGTATAGAGGAGCTGTCGGCTCTCCTGTGTGGTGTAGTATAGAGGAGCTGTCGGCTCTCCTGTGTGGTGTAGTATAGAGGAGCTGTCGGTTCTCCTGTGTGGTGTAGTATAGAGGAGCTGTCGGTTCTCCTGTGTGGTGTATTATAGAGGATCTGTCGGCTCTCCTGTGTGGTGTAGTATAGAGGATCTGTCGGCTCTCCTGTGTGGTGTAGTATAGAGGAGCTGTCAGCTCTCCTGTGTGGTGTAGTATAGAGGAGCTGTCGGCTCTCCTGTGTGGTGTAGTATAGAGGAGCTGTCGGCTCTCCTGTGTGGTGTAGTATAGAGGAGCTGTCGGCTCTCCTGTGTGGTGTAGTATAGAGGAGCTGTCGGTTCTCCTGTGTAGTATAGAGGATCTGTCAGCTCTCCTGTGTGGTGTAGTATAGAGGAGCTGTCAGCTCTCCTGTGTGGTGTAGTATAGAGGAACGGTCAGCTCTCCTGTGTGGTGTAGTATAGAGGAGCTGTCAGCTCTCCTGTGTGGTGTAGTATAGAGGACCTGTCAGCTCTCCTGTGTGGTGTAGTATAGAGGAGCTGTCAGCTCTCCTGTGAGGTGTAGTATAGAGGAGCGGTCAGCTCTCCTGTGTGGTGTAGTATAGAGGAGCTGTCAGCTGTCCTGTGTGGTGTAGTATAGAGGAGCTGTCAGCTCTCCTGTGTGGTGTAGTATAGAGGAGCTGTCAGCTCTCCTGTGTGGTGTAGTAGAGAGGAGCGGTCAGCTCTCCTGTGTGGTGTAGTAGAGAGGAGCGGTCAGCTCTCCTGTGTGGTGTAGTATAGAGGAGCTGTCAGCTCTCCTGTGTGGTGTAGTAGAGAGGAGCGGTCAGTTCTCCTGTGTGTTGTAGTATAGAGGAGCTGTCAGCTCTCCTGTGTGGTGTAGTATAGAGGATCTGTCAGCTCTCCTGTGTGGTGTAGTATAGAGGATCTGTCAGCTCTCCTGTGTGGTGTAGTATAGAGGAGCTGTCAGCTCTCCTGTGTGGTGTAGTATAGAGGAGCTGTCAGCTCTCCTGTGTGGTGTAGTATAGAGGAGCTGTCAGCTCTCCTGTGTGGTGTAGTATAGAGGAGCTGTCAGCTCTCCTGTGTGGTGTAGTATAGAGGAGCTGTCAGCTCTCCTGTGTGGTGTAGTATAGAGGAGCTGTCAGCTCTCCTGTGTGGTGTAGTATAGAGGAGCTGTCGGCTCTCCTGTGTGGTGTAGTATAGAGGATCTGTCAGTTCTCCTGTGTGGTGTAGTATAGAGGAGCTGTCAGTTCTCCTGTGTGGTGTAGTATAGAGGAGCGGTCAGCTCTCCTGTGTGGTGTAGTAGAGAGGAGCGGTCAGCTCTCCTGTGTTGTGTAGTATAGAGGAGCTGTCAGCTCTCCTGTGTGGTGTAGTATAGAGTATCTGTCAGCTCTCCTGTGTGGTGTAGTATAGAGGATCTGTCAGCTCTCCTGTGTGGTGTAGTATAGAGGAGCTGTCAGTTCTCCTGTGTGGTGTAGTATAGAGGATCTGTCTGCTCTCCTGTGTGGTGTATAGAGGATCTGTCAGCTCTCCTGTGTGGTGTAGTATAGATGATCTGTCAGCTCTCCTGTGTGGTGTAGTATAGAGGATCTGTCGGCTCTCCTGTGTGGTGTAGTATAGAGGATCTGTCAGCTCTCCTGTGTGGTGTAGTATAGAGGATCTGTCAGCACTCCTGTGTGGTGTAGTATAGAGGATATGTCAGCTCTCCTGTGTGGTGTAGTATAGAGGATCTGTCAGTTCTCCTGTGTGGTGTAGTATAGAGGATCTGTCAGCTCCCCTGTGTGGTGTAGTATAGAGGAGCTGATAGTTCTCCTGTGTGGTGTAGTATAGAGGAACGGTCAGCTCTCCTGTGTGGTGTAGTATAGAGTATCTGTCAGCTCTCCTGTGTGGTGTAGTATAGAGGATCTGTCAGCTCTCCTGTGTGGTGTAGTATAGAGGAGCTGTCAGTTCTCCTGTGTGGTGTAGTATAGAGGATCTGTCTGCTCTCCTGTGTGGTGTATAGAGGATCTGTCAGCTCTCCTGTGTGGTGTAGTATAGATGAGCTGTCAGCTCTCCTGTGTGGTGTAGTATAGAGGAGCTGTCAGCTCTCCTGTGTGGTGTAGTATAGAGGAGCTGTCAGCTCTCCTGTGTGGTGTAGTATAGAGGATCTGTCAGCACTCCTGTGTGGTGTAGTATAGAGGATCTGTCAGCTCTCCTGTGTGGTGTAGTATAGAGGTTCTGTCAGTTCTCCTGTGTGGTGTAGTATAGAGGAGCTGTCAGCTCTCCTGTGTGGTGTAGTATAGAGGAGCTGTCGGCTCTCCTGTGTGGTGTAGTATAGAGGAGCTGTCAGCTCTCCTGTGTGGTGTAGTATAGAGGAGCTGTCAGCTCTCCTGTGTGGTGTAGTATAGAGGAGCTGTCAGCTCTCCTGTGCGGTGTAGTATAGAGGATCTGTCAGCTCTCCTGTGTGGTGTAGTATAGAGGAGCTGTCAGCTCTCTTGTGTGGTGTAGTATAGAGGAGCTGTCAGCTCTCTTGTGTGGTGTAGTATAGAGTATCTGTCAGCTCTCCTGTGTGGTGTAGTATAGAGGAGCTGTCAGTTCTCCTGTGTGGTGTAGTATTGAGGATCTGTCAGTTATAATTGTATTACATATATAGCTTTGCTAAGACTGCCAATCTGAATATTAAAAAAAAAAAAAAAAATGTAATACACATCTTATATATGCTGTTTTTGGTATTTGCAGATGATACAGCCCATGATATTCAGATGTGGAGATTGACTACATAAATATAAAATAAAACATGGGTTGGGGGGATTTACCTAACACCCAAAGTGTCAGTCTGAATTGGTGACAAACTGGATAAATAGTAGTGACAATAAATAGAACAGGTGCCCGAGAATCTCATCAATGATAAAAGTCAATAGCCAAATTTCCATCTCGTATTTGGCCGTACGATTATTACCATCATATGCAGAAGACAGGATCTAAGAAATAAACTAGAACACGGAGGCATGAGGATTAAATTACCTCATACCTCTGACCACGCGACGATTATAAAAAAATTTAAGTTACATTTGGGCCATAGAGATAATATTTACTGGCCTTAGCGCTTGTTTATAAGAAAAAAACAATAAGGTGGCACATTATTCTACCCTCGTCCGGAACAAACGCAGCGGAAAATGAGAAATAAGGCATGCACATAGTCACTTGGATGAGTAAATCCTACAAGGAGAGCTGCGCAATTGTTTTCTGTAATTGGCAGTCTGGTTCCTGGAGCCCGCAGACAGCTTTCTATTGCCAACATGTTAAGTGATGGCAGTCAGCGGACCCAGCTGCCGCTGGCAGAACACAGCATCCATCACAGCTGGGTACA
This sequence comes from Rhinoderma darwinii, assembly GCF_050947455.1. Taxonomy (NCBI): domain Eukaryota; kingdom Metazoa; phylum Chordata; class Amphibia; order Anura; family Rhinodermatidae; genus Rhinoderma; species Rhinoderma darwinii. The sequence goes on from NC_134690.1 coordinate 399,806,214, forward strand.
AGGAAAGATAACACTGCGATGCTACCAAGTCTTACAATACTACTCCGAATATACAGGATCATATACGTCAGTGTGTTATGTATCCACAGGGAATCAGCACCAACAATATAAATATTTACCGGAAGATACCCAGGTTATACCAGCATGCTCCATATCACTATATACAAGAAGATGTATGACTTATACCAGCTGTACATATATAATTATATACAGAAGATACCCAGGTTATACCAGCATGCTCCATATCACTATATACAAGAAGATGTGTAACTTATACCAGCTGTACATATATAATTATATACAGAAGATGCCCAGGTTATACCAGCATGCTCCATATCACTATATACAGGATAATGTATAAATTATACCAGCTGTACATATATAATTATATACAGGAGATACCCAGGTTATACCAGCATGCCCCATATCACTATATACAAGAAGATGTATAACTTATACCAGCTGTACATATATAATTATATACAGAAGATACCCAGGTTATACCAGCATGCTCCATATCACTATATACAAGAAGATGTATGACTTATACCAGCTGTACATATATAATTATATACAGAAGATGCCCGGGTTATACCAGCATGCCCCATATCACTATATACAAGAAGATGTATAACTTATACCAGCTGTACATATATAATTATATACAGAAGATACCCAGGTTATACCAGCATGCTCCATATCACTATATACAAGGAGATGTATAACTTATACCAGCTGTACATATATAATTATATACAGAAGATACCCAGGTTATACCAGCATGCTCCATATCACTATATACAGGAAGATGTATAACTTATACCAGCTGTACATATATAATTATATACAGAAGATACCCAGGTTATACCAGCATGCTCCATATCACTATATACAGGAAGATGTATAACTTCTACCAGCTGTACATATATAATTATATACAGAATATACCCAGGTTATACCAGCATGCTCCATATCACTATATACAAGAAGATGTATGACTTATACCAGCTGTACATATATAATTATATACAGAAGATGCCCAGGTTATACCAGCATGCTCCATATCACTATATACAGGAAGATGTATAACTTATACCAGATGTACATATATAATTATATACAGAATATACCCAGGTTATATCAGCATGCTCCATATCACTATATACAAGAAGATGTATGACTTATACCAGCTGTACATATATAATTATATACAGGAGATACCCAGGTTATACCAGCATGCTCCATATCACTATATACAAGAAGATGTATAACTTATACCAGCTGTACATATAGAATTATATACATAATATACACAGGTTATACCAGCATGCTCCATATCACTATATACAAGAAGATGTATAACTTATACCAGCTGTACATGTATAATTATATACAGAAGATACCCAGGTTATACCAGCATGCTCCATATCACTATATACAGGAAGATATACAACTTATACCAGCTGTACATATATAATTATATACAGAAGATGCCCAGGTTATACCAGCATGCTCCATATCACTATATACAAGAAGATGTATAACTTATACCAGCTGTACATATATAATTATATACAGAAGATACCCAGGTTATACCAGCATGCTCCATATCACTATATACAGGCAGATGTATAACTTATACCAGCTGTACAAATATAATTATATACAGAAGATACCCAGGTTATACCGGCATGCTCCATATAACTATATACAAGAAGATGTATCACTTATACCAGCTGTACATATGTAATTATATACAGAAGATACCCAGGTTATACCAGCATGCTCCATATCACAATATATACACAAGAAGATGTATAACTTATACCAGCTGTACATATATAATTATATACAGAAGATACCCAGATTATACCAGCATGCTCCATATCACCATATACAGGAAGATGTATAACTTATACCAGCTGTACATATATAATTATATACAGACGATACCCAGGTTATACCAGCATGCTCCATATCACTATATACAAGATGATGTATAATATACCAGCTATACATATATAATTATATACAGAAGATGCCCAGGTTATACCAGCATGCTCCATATCAATATATACAAGAAGATGTATAACTTATACCAGCTGTACATATATAATTATATACAGAAGATGCTCAGGTTATACCAGCATGCTCCATATCACTATATACAGGAAGATGTATAACTTATACCAGCTGTACATATATAATTATATACAGAAGATACCCAGGTTATACCAGCATGCTCCATATCACTATATACAGGAAGATGTATAACTTATACCAGCTGTACATATATAATTATATACAGAAGATGCCCAGGTTATACCAGCATGCGCCATATCACTATATACAAGAAGATGTATAACTTATACCAGCTGTACATATATAATTATATACAGAAGATGCCCAGGTTATACCAGCATGCTCCATATCACTATATACAGGAAGATGTATAACTTATACCAGCTGTATATATATATATATATATATATATATATATATATATATATATATATAATTATATACAGAAGATACCCAGGTTATACCAGCATGCTCCATATCACTATATACAAGAAGATGTATAACTTATACCAGCTGTACATATATAATTATATACAGAAGATACCCAGGTTATACCAGCATGCTCCATATCACTATATACAGGACGATGTATAACTTATACCAGCTGTACATATATAATTATATACAGAAGATACCCAGGTTATACCAGCATGCTCCATATCACTATATACAGGCAGATGTATAACTTATACCAGCTGTACATATATAATTATATACAGAAGATACCCAGGTTATACCAGCATGCTCCATATCACTATATACAGGCAGATGTATAACCTATACCAGCTGCACATATATAATTATATACAGAAGATACCCAGGTTATACCAGCATGTTCCATATCACTATATATAAGATGTATAACTTATACCAGCTGTACATATATAATTATATACAGAATATACCCAGGTTATACCAGCATGCTCCATATCACTATATACAGGAAGATGTATAACTTATACCAGCTGTACATATATAATTATATACAGAAGATACCCAGGTTATACCAGCGTGCTCCATATCACTATATACAGGAAGATGTATAACTTATACCAGCTGTACATATATAATTATATACAGGAGATACCCAGGTTATACCAGCATGCTCCATATCACTATATACAGGAAGATATACAACTTATACCAGCTGTACATGTATAATTATATACAGAAGATACCCAGGTTATACCAGCATGCTCCATATCACTATATACAAGAAGATGTATCACTTATACCAGCTGTACATATGTAATTATATACAGAAGATACCCAGGTTATACCAGCATGCTCCATATCACTATATACAAGAAGATATATAACATATACCAGCTATACATATATAATTATATACAGAAGATACCCAGGTTATACCAGCATGCTCCATATCACTATATACAAGAAGATATATAACATATACCAGCTATACATATATAATTATATACAGACGATACCCAGGTTATACCAGCATGCTCCATATCACAATATATACACAAGAAGATGTATAACTTATACCAGCTGTACATATATAATTATATACAGAAGATACCCAGATTATACAAGCATGCTCCATATCACTATATACAGGAAGATGTATAACTTATACCAGCTGTACATATATAATTATATACAGAAGATGCCCAGGTTATACCAGCATGCTCCATATCACTATATACAAGAAGATGTATAACTTATACCAGCTGTACATATATAATTATATACAGAAGATGCCCAGGTTATACCAGCATGCTCCATATCACTATATACAAGAAGATGTATAACTTATAGCAGCTGTACATATATAATTATATACAGAAGATGCCCAGGTTATACCAGCATGCTCCATATCACTATATACAGGAAGATGTATAACTTATACCAGCTGTACATATATAATTATATACAGAAGATACCCAGGTTATACCAGCGTGCTCCATATCACTATATACAGGAAGATGTATAACTTATACCAGCTGTACATATATAATTATATACAGGAGATACCCAGGTTATACCAGCATGCTCCATATCACTATATACAGGAAGATATACAACTTATACCAGCTGTACATGTATAATTATATACAGAAGATACCCAGATTATACCAGCATGCTCCATATCACTATATATACAAGAAGATGTATAACTTATACCAGCTGTACATATATAATTATATACAGAAGACACCCAGGTTATACCAGCATGCTCCATATCACTATATATACACACAAGAAGATGTATAACTTATACCAGCTGTACATATATAATTATATACAGAAGATACCCAGGTTATACCGGCATGCTCCATATCACTATATACAGGAATATGTACAACTTATACCAGCTGTACATATATAATTATATACAGAAGATGCCCAGGTTATACCAGCATGCTCCATATCACTATATACAAGAAGATATATAACTTATACCAGCTGTACATATATAATTATATACAGAAGATACCCAGGTTATACCAGCATGCTCCATATCAGTACATACAGGCAGATGTATAACTTATACCAGCTGTACAAATATAATTATATACAGAAGATACCCAGGTTATACCGGCATGCTCCATATAACTATATACAAGAAGATGTATCACTTATACCAGCTGTACATATGTAATTATATACAGAAGATACCCAGGTTATACCAGCATGCTCCATATCACAATATATACACAAGAAGATGTATAACTTATACCAGCTGTACATATATAATTATATACAGAAGATGCCCAGGTTATACCAGCATGCTCCATATCACTATATACAGGAAGATGTATAACTTATACCAGCTGTACATATATAATTATATACAGGAGATACCCAGGTTATACCAGCATGCTCCATATCACTATATACAGGAAGATATACAACTTATACCAGCTGTACATGTAGAATTATATACAGAAGATACCCAGGTTATACCAGCATGCTCCATATCACTATATACAAGAAGATGTATAACTTATACCAGCTGTACATATATAATTATATACAGAAGATACCCAGGTTATACCAGCATGCTCCATATCACTATATACAAGAAGATGTATAATATACCAGCTATACATATATAATTATATACAGACGATACCCAGGTTATACCAGCATGCTCCATATCAGTATATACAAGAAGATGTATAACTTATACCAGCTGTACATATATAATTATATACAGAAGATACCCAGGTTATACCAGCATGCTCCATATCACTGTATACAAGAAGATGTATCACTTATACCAGCTGTACATATATAATTATATACAGAAGATACCCAGGTTATACCAGCGTGCTCCATATCACTATATACAGGAAGATGTAGAACTTATACCAGCTGTACATATATAAATTATATACAGAAGATACCCAGGTTATACCAGCATGCTCCATATCACTATATACAGGAAGATGTATAACTTATACCAGCTGTACATATCAAATTATATACAGAAGATACCCAGGTTATACCAGCCTGCTCCATATCACTATATACAAGAAGATGTATAACTTATACCAGCTGTACATATATAATTATATACAGAAGATACCCGGGTTATACCAGCATGCTCCCTATCACTGTATACAAGAAGATGTATAATTTATACCAGCTGTACATATATAATTCTATACAGAAGATACCCAGGTTATACCAGCATGCTCCATATCACTATATACAAGGAGATGTATAACTTATACCAGCTGTACATATATAATTATATACAGAAGATGCCCAGGTTATACCAGCCTGCTCCATATCACTACATACAAGAAGATGTATAACTTATACCAGCTGTACATATATAATTATATACAGGAGATACCAAGGTTATACCAGCATGCTCCATATCACTATATACAGGAAGATGTATAACTTATACCAGCTGTACATATATAATTATAAACAGAAGATACCCAGGTTATACCAGCACGCTCCATATCACTATATACAAGAAGATGTATAACTTATACCAGCCGTACATATATAATTATATACAGAAGATACCCAGGTTATACCTGCATGCTCCATATCACTATATACAAGAAGATGTATAACTTATACCAGCTATACATATATAATTATATACAGGATATACCCAGGTTATACCAGCATGCACCATATCACTATATACAAGAAGATGTATAACTTATACCAGCTGTACATATATAATTATATACAGAAGATACCCAGGTTATACCAGCATGCTCCATATCACTATATACAAGAAGATGTATAACTTATACCAGCTGTACATATATAATTATATACAGAAGATACCCAGGTTATACCAGCATGCTCCATATCACTATATACAGGAAAATGTATAACTTATACCAGCTGTACATATATAATTATATACAGAAGATACCCAGATTATACCAGCATGCTCCATATCACTATATACAAGAAGATGTATAACTTATACCAGCTGTACATACATAAACATATACAGAAGATACCCAGGTTATACCAGCATGCTCCATATCACTATATACAAGAAGATGTATAATTTATACCAGATGTACATATATAATTATATACAGAAGATACCCAGGTTATACCAGCATGCTTCATATCACTATATACAAGAATATGTATAACTTATACCAGCTTTACATATATAATTATATACAGAATATACCCAGGTTATACCAGCATGCTCCATATCACTATATACAAGAAGAAGTATAACTTATACCAGCTGTACATATATAATTATACACATAAGATACCCAGGTTATACCAGCATGGTCCATATCACTATATACAGGAAGATGTGTAACTTATACCAGCTGTACATATATAATTATATACAGAAGATACCCAGGTTATACCAGCATGCTCCATATCACTATATACAAGAAGATGTATAACTTATACCAGCTGTACATATATAATTATATACAGAAGATACCCAGGTTATACCAGCATGCTCCATACATATACCGCTATACACATACAATCAGGGTGTTGCCGATCCTCCAGGTCAGTGATGTTGGGTTTCCTGTAGAAACCTTATAGATTTCCCATGTTTTGCGGGTATAATAACTTTCCTGCTCTGCAGACGTAGGTGACATTTGGTAAGCTTTGCTGTTGTAGTCCTGACCTCCTTCCCTCCAGTTACGGGTCTCTCGGCTGGCACTGCCTTGTAAAATATACTTGTGGATATCCTGTCTTTCTAACTTCTATTTCCTTTTGGGCCATAGTGAAAATGAAAACCCAATATGAATTGTGAGCGATCTGTTCCTTCTCCTTTCGGTATCGCGGTACACCCCAGCTCCAAATACTGTATAGTCTGACCAACCACTGTACAACTATAAGCTACAATATAAATGACAGAAATCAAAATCTAATTGAACTTGTGACCTCGATTACGATTATTGATAGATTTAGGCCACACCCCCTATTTGCATGCTACGCCATTCAATTAATATTTATCCCAAGCCTGAAGTATACTACGGTGTATAATATACCCCGACACTGCCCCCACACAGTATATTGCCCAATAGTGCGCTCCACACAGTATATAGCACCCATAGTGCTCCCGACAAAGTATATTGCCCCATAGCTGCCCTCCACGCAGTAGAATGCCCCCATAGCTGACTCTACATAGTATAATGCCCCTATAACTTATTTCCACCCAGTATAATGCCCCTATAGCTGCCCTCACACAGTATAATGCCCCCATAGCGGTCTCTACATAGTATAATGCCCCGATAACGGACTTCTACGCAGTATAACGCCCCCATAACTGGCAATATATGCACCCCCCACAGTATACCCCACGGTAGTCCCCCACAGCTGCCCCCAATAGTGCCTGATAAAAAGAATAATATACTCGACTAACCCCCTATCAATGAAGAGTGGAGGAGGTCCCTCTGCTCCTCTGGTCTGTGCGGCACGGCACAGACAGGCGCGATGACGTCACTGCGTTGCGTCCAGCGATCCATGTGAATGGTAGAGCAGGGACCTTACGGTACCCTGCTGTACCCCTGGTTTCAACTGTATCTGCGTCCTGAAGATGCAGATACAGTTTTAAAAAAATTGATAAAACCAAAATTTGCAAGAGGACATGAAATAATTGCACTGAATTTCTATTAATTGCCCAGCCCTAATATAATATAATTATATATATATATATATATATATATACATATATACATACACACACACACACACACACACACACACACACACGCGCGGATCAATCACCCGCTGTGCAGTCCTACAAAATCATGTGATCACACAACTATAGCCGTCTTCATTCACTACTCCCCCCCACATCCCCCAGTATTGGGCATTTGCTTTGCTGATCGGTCATATTTCTATGCTATGAGCTGATAAGTGGCTGCCAGACACAATGCCGCTTATCTCAAGTTAAACAAAAGGATTGAATGGGTAGAAATATATTTTATGCAAATTACATAGGAACGTTGTTAACTTTCCCCCTTGTATTTCAAATCATCATTTTTAAGATCTCTGCTTGCTGCCAGTGCATGGGAAAATTCTTGGCTGAAAACCTGTACAGACCTAAAACTGTTCTTAACGGAGGGTTTGCTACAATTGTTATAATCAGTATAGCCAATTATTTAGAGATCAGGCTGATACATTATACCTGCGCTGATACATTGTAGCAAACAATCAGGACAGGAGAGAGATATGTACTGCCGAGGAGTTTCCCTCACATAGCACTGTCTAGACTGGATAAAAGTGTAACAAAACCTCAGCTGTGAGAAGTAAAACTATTGTACAGGATTTCAGCACCTAAATATAAAGTAGAATGCTCCCAATCACTGACAGCAAGCAGAGAACTTAAACAATGTGAGAATTTCCAGAACTTCCCGCTGTGTGGCCGCTGTCACTGTACACTGCATTGCACCATGCCACTATATGGATCCAGTCAAAGAGAAAAGACAACCCCTGCCCATGTGTCCTATTAGGGCATCTGGTTATCATCGAGGGGGTCCCCTGCTCAAGACCCCCATCTGTGATCGTTCTGGTGGACTCGGGCCGTGCTTGTATTACATGGACGGCCATTCATTTAGTGGCTGCTGCAGGAAAACGATAGGATTACCCGTGCAAAGTCAGCTGGCTGGTGGGGGTGTCGGGAGCGGGCATTATGGCGATCAGCTGATCGTTCCCGGTGGCCACATTTTCTCTGATGAGACCCCCCCCCCCCCTTTAATGTAGGAGGCTGCAATAAGGACGATGTTATGGACTGGTGGTTAGGATGAGGTTTCTACATTTTTAGCGCAGTCACTTTAATAGGGACTGAAAATTGCAGAATGTCGTCAACTTGGTCACAGGGGCAACATGTCAGTACCACTTGTTAACACTAGAGGGCACTGTGGAACAATTAAAACCAACATGTTAATTATATTCCCACGATAAAAGGCGACCGTGCCGGCGAGTTCGGAGTATATACTGTATGACAGCGGGGTTACAAGGCCTTTAGGGTGCGGACTTGCTTCATTTTAAATAATCATGAATTAAAGCGGCAGCCGGGTCGGGATAACCCCTGTTCTTTTGATGATTCTCCTGATAATGGATGATTGTTGGGTGGTGCCAGAGATCAGCGGGTATCAGCCGGGCACTGCAGGAGCAGCGTTACGTGGCACTGTATTAAACTCAACGGATACACAAGGTCCCCAAGAACTACGTGTTATATATGGGGACCCCCACCGTGATATATTTAAAGGGAGAGCTTCACTTTACCTACATGGGTCACACAAGCCCATGCTATACTAAAGCAACACACATACTCTACATTGGAGCGTATAGGGTTAATGGGCATTATTATGGCTGCCAGCTCTAAGGGTCACTGTTGTATCTGGCATATAAAATGGTCATCTCGGGTTAGCGTTCCTGTATCTGGGGGCAGCAATGTATGTACCTACCTGCCATTACGTCTCCATATCTCTCACAGCTGAGGGTTTGCTACAACTGTATCCAGTCTCGACAATCCTCTGTAAGCGCCATATAACAGCAGCAGAGAACTCTTTGGAGTTTGCTACAATGTATCAGTCTAGAGTCCAGGCTATTTACTTCACAGGGGATATTGTAGGCTAGAAGCAATTGTAACAAACCCTCAGCTGTGAGAATTTTTGCTCTTACAGCTAGAAACACATTTCCATTCACTGACAGCAAGCAGGGATCGTGAAGAGTTGAAACACAAAAATTGCAGAACTTTTACATACGACGGGACTGGCTGATAGAAATGCGGTTCTTTGTGTCAAGTTCCTATTACGGTTAGGTTTGGCGTGTGCAATAATCGTCATGTAAACGCCACGAGCGGAAAGATGCGGTTTACGCCAGGATTCATAGAAATAAACGTCCGAACATTCAACAAGGAATCAACTCCCCCTCCCCGTATACCGGCAAAGGAATACTTGACCCAGAAAAGTACCAGGGCGGACGTCTCCGGGTGACTGGCAGACGAGGGGTTAGTGAATGAGGCGGAGCGTCAAGTGCTGTAATCAGCGGTGATTAATTAAACAAAGCTGCTGCCGCGACGTTTCGCACGCCAGAGTTACTGCCACCGTATGAGGGCGAGGGCTGGCATCTCATCAATGTAACTTACCACATACAGAAGAAATCTCGCCGCTCCTGCCTGTGCGACAATCAGGGAGAGAGCGAGACGCGGATTTGGGCGCAATTTGATCACAACTGCGTATGTAGCAGAACCTGCACCGCCAATCTGTTTAACCCCAAACTTTCTTCAAATTTTCTGTACAGAGCAAGATGGCGGATTACTAAAAGGGGCGTGGCTAAAAAGATTGACCGTGGGAAATACGTTATGCTACACGCGCAATTGTGATAAAATTGCGCATTTTTTTCAGCTTGACTTCATATCCTGCTGGTCCTCACGTCTACCCTCCCCGAACTGCAAGATTACAAGAAAATGCCTAATTCAAGCACTAGAGGGCGGCAGCGATACTTCCGTACTATAAAAGGCAAACACAAGAGGATCCAGGGTAGTCGCCCCCGCTGCCGCGGACTGTTGCTAGGCAACAAACAAAACTCGTCCTGGTGCTATCTAGCAAATTCATTGGAACATATGATTGGCGGGCTATTGTTTTCAGTTATCTGGATGCAGCCTGCAGTGTAAAGAATGGAGGTCTTTATCCTGGTTGTCATTGCTACATCTAGGGTCCTATCTTAGTACACATACCGATATACTAATATACAAACTCTCTACATTACATAAGCAGCAGATAAATAATAAAAACACAATTACGGCAATAGGACCCAGCATGAAAACCTCCATTCTTTACACTGCAGGCTGCATCTAGAGAATGGAAAAAAAAAGATGCACTAGAAATAAGGTTTATGACATTGTTATTTTATTATTTCATGACTACAAGGTGGAAAAGTCCTCTAGACAATGTTGGGGGTCATTACCTTATATAATTGGGGGGATCAGAGCCTTGCAGGAGGTCCCAGGCTGCTCTGAGTCTCCCTCTACTGGTCACACTCAACATTTCAGCCAATCACATGACAAATCAGCACACCCTACTAGAGCATCTTTTGGCCGGCCCTCGCCATGCTCGTACTTGGCCCCCAGCCCATCACATAGAGATGCCAGGGTCTCAGGCTACTTGACCTACATTTCTATTGCTCTCTGCTGTCACCTGGGATCCTGTGGGATTTATGTCCCCATTACGCAGATAATCCATTTAGAGGGGTCTGTGTAACATAGACCAGTCACAGCTCCATCCAGACACTTATTTTTGCAGACTAAGAAAGCAAATTTGATTCCTGTGACTGGATTTGTTCTCCTATTTTTAGAGTAAAATATTGTTCTTCTCCCCAAAATATCGGAGACTGCCAAGAACCAAAATTAATTCACACGAAAGCCGCCGGGATAAAAGTTGTCATTGAAAGCAGGATTTTCTGCTGAAGCATGTAAACCTCTCCGGCCCTTCACCGATTCTTCTCCTTTCCCCTCAGTTCTTGGAAGACGAGGACGCGGGGAAGGGGCCGGAGACGTCTCCACCATTGTGTTTACGTGACATCTGACCTCATGTCCTGACCGCGCGTCCCGCTCCGAGATGGAAACTTACGGCTCTTCCATTTGACCCTCCCGTCTCTGTTTATCTTGACAAGTCCCGAGCACATGAGTACAATGTAAGTCCCAGACGAATTGAGAGCGTCCGTGTTATCGCTTTTTAGCGCCAATTCACATCCTGCAGATTTGCGGTGTGGATTCCTCACTGTCAGGGTATGTTCACAGGGCTATTTTCGGGCCGTAAACATCTTGAAAAACGGCTGAAAAATCAGAAGCAGAGCGCCTCCAAACATTTGCCCATTGATTTCAATGGGAAATAAGGCGTTCTGTTCCGACGCAGCGTTTTTTTACGACTCTTTTTCAAAAAGCGCCACGTAAAAGGACACCCTGTAAAAAGATGTCTATGTCACTACTTGAGCCGTTCCTGGATCCGTTTTCCATTGACTCAATAGAAAAAAACGCTCCAAAGACGGCCGCAAAAAACGCAGCGAAAAAAACAAGTTTCATTAAAAAAACTTCTGAAAATCAGGGGCTGTTTTCCCTTGCCATGTGCACGGCTGTGATTTTCGGGTCGGCCGGCCGCGGGCCGTGCACATGGCCGAGGCCATTACTTTGAATGGGCTCCGGGCCATGCAGGGACGTGTGATTGTCCCCATAGGAATGAATGGGGCAGCAATTCTCCTGTGGATTGTCGGGGGAATTGCGGCCGCAAAAGCACGTTCGTGTGCATGGGGCCCAAGTGTATGAACATGGCCTCGTGCACACGACCTTGTTTTACTGGTCCGCAAATTCCCGGACCGTGGTCAGTATTTTGCGGATGAAATGCCATCCGTAGCGCCTCCGTGTGTCATCTGCAAAATGCGGATCATATAAAAAAAAAAGTGCAAGGAAAACAATGATGCCGACTTCCTGTCGCCGCTTAGCAACGTTTCCGCAAATTACGGTTGTCACACGGAGGTGTATCCGCAGTTTCCACGGGCTTCCGTTGACTTCTATGGGTAAGTCCGTAGCGAATTTGCGGACCGTAGTAAGACATGTCCCGAGTTTCTGCGGCTCATGTTTGCGGTCCTGGAAGGAACCGTGAAAACCACGTGCAGAATATAACACGTGCAGATTTTGCGGCGGATTTGCGACATTCTGAAGGCCGACATTTATTTATCCGTTGTCGGTTTTAAAACTTAGCCCAATGGTGCACGGCAGTTTAGTGCAAATATTTGCCACTTTATAGGCATTTGCCAGTTTAGAAAAGTGGGCGTGGTTTACTGCAAGTGGGCGTGGTCTACAACTTTTGCGCGTATTTTGCTGCACATTTACGTCTGCTCATAGCAAGTGTAGGTTTCAATTGTTGACTTTAGGACAGTCCATCTTGTTAATAAATTTGGCGCAATTAACTCCCACAAATGAAACGTCAGTCTTCAATCACTCGCCATTTTCAAGATGTCTGTTGGCGGTCAGTGAATGGAAACAATTTTACCTGCACTGCAGCAATGTAAGAAATCGTCAGAAGAGACAGATAGATTTGTGCTGCTGATGTGCTGCTCAACTTAAAACAGATTGTCTAGACTGGACACAATTGTAACAAACCCTCAGCTGTGAGAAGTCTAAGGTTCTGATTACATAGGGCAGATTTGAGCGGTTGAAATCAGCAGCAAAATTTGAATATTTAGGAAAATCTTGCTGCAGATTTCACCCCTTGTAATTGCGTCAAAATCCGCCACGTTTCCACAGCAGCACAGAGCATACAGCAGCAGAGCAAACCTCGTTTATTTGTGCTGCACATTTTTGTTTGCGGAATCTGTATTTACAATCTGCAGCAGATCCAACATGTCTAAACATAGCCTTAGATCTGTACAGGTTTTTTGTCTCAGGGAAGAAACAAGAATGTCCCCAGTCACTGACTGCAAACAGAGATCTTGTTAAGCAATAGGCAAGTGGCATTAGAAAATTCTAGAACACAATTTAGAGAACTAGTAGCGCTACAATTGTTGTTTTATAATGGACAATCTACAATTATTAATAGGTCACAAGATCAGCACACCCTTCTCCTGAAATACTCTGTGCTGCTGACACAATCTGTTCCATCTCTGCCCACTTCAAAACAGGGGGAAAAAAAATGTACAATGACCGTAAACGTCTTCAGTCAACAATAAAACACGCCGCAAAATGACGAACCCCCCAAACGTCACATCATATTCCAAATGTTCCTGGTCACATGTGTCATTCATCGCAGTGGTACGGAGAGATAATTATTACCTTCTCTCAGACGATGCACGATGAAGGTAAATCCCGTAGTACGCGGGTGCAGGACATATTCATACTTCTCAAGACCATTCTTTTCCGCAAATTCATGGCTGCGAGCTTTGGTATTTTCTAAAAAAAAAAAAAAGATACTCAGGATCAGTACAGGATAAGTAATGTAATGTATGTACACGGTGACTCCACCAGCAGAACAGTGAGTGCAGCTCTGGAGTATAATACAGGATGTAACTCCGGATCAGTACAGGATAAGTCATGTAATGTATGTGCACAGTGACTCCACCAGCAGAATAGCGAGTGCAGCTCTGGAGTATAATACAGGATGTAACTCAGGATCAGTACAGGATAAGTAATGTAATGTATGTACACGGTGACTCCACCAGCAGAACAGTGAGTGCAGCTCTGGAGTATAATACAGGATGTAACTCAGGATCAGTACAGGATAAGTAATGTACGTACACAGTGACTCCACCAGCAGAATAGTGAGTGCAGCTCTGGAGTATAATACTGTATGTAACTCAGGATCAGTGCAGAATAAGTAATGTAATGTATGTACACAGTGACTCCACCAGCAGAATAGTGAGTGCAGCTCTGGAGTATAATACAGGATGTAACTCCGGATCAGTACAGGATAAGTAATGCAATGTATGTACACAGTGACTCCACCAGCAGAATAGTGAGTGCAGCTCTGGAGTATAATACAGGATGTAACTCAGGATCAGTACAGGATAAGTAATGTATGTACACAGTGACTCCACCAGCAGAAAAGTGAGTGCAGCTCTGGAGTATAATACTGTATGTAACTCAGGATCAGTGCAGAATAAGTAATGTAATGTATGTACACAGTGACTCCACCAGCAGAATAGTGAGTGCAGCTCTGGAGTATAATACAGGATGTAACTCAGGATCAGTACAGGATAAGTAATGCAATGTATGTACACAGTGACTCCACCAGCAGAATAGTGAGTGCAGCTCTGGAGTATAATACAGGATGTAACTCAGGATCAGTACAGGATAAGTAATGTAATGTATGTACACAGTGACTCCGCCAGCAGAATAGTGAGTGCAGCTCTGGAGTATAATACAGGATGTAACTCAGGATCAGTACAGGATAAGTAATGTATGTATGTACACAGTGACTCCACCAGCAGAATAGTGAGTGCAGTTCTGGAGTATAATACAGGCTGTAACTCAGGATCAGTACAGGATAAGTAATGTAATGTATGTACACAGTGACTCCACCAGCAGAATAGTGAGTGCAGCTCTGGAGTATAATACAGGATGTAACTCAGGATCAGTACAGGATAAGTAATGTATGTACACAGTGACTCCACCAGCAGAAAAGTGAGTGCAGCTCTGGAGTATAATACTGTATATAACTCAGGATCAGTACAGGATAAGTAATATCATGTATGTACACAGTGACTCCACCAGCAGAATAGTGAGTGCAGCTCTGGAGTATAATACAGGATGTAACTCAGGATCAGTACAGGATAAGTAATGCAATGTATGTACACAGTGACTCCACTCTTTATATAAGCTGTAGGACAGCGTTCGGAGGAGGACATGAGCTTTAATTGGACGCCATCCCCAGTGCTGATCCTGAAACTAAATTTAACCCATTTCATTGTATCAACCAGACAGAGAACTCATAGAGAAATAATAGAATGGCGCGTTCTAGCAATATTTGTTCCGGATTGCTGCGCCCTTTCATTCAGCACGTTCTTACTTGGCAGCCTGGGCTATGCAACACAACAAAGGTGAGTTATGGCAACGAAATCCGCGATTCATGAGGAGCAGTGGGTTGGATCGGATGACGTGCGCGGTGCTGCAGTTTTTCTCTGGCACAATGTCAGTAACCGCGGTACAGTGATTAATGGAAGACTGCTCCAACAGCCATGAATCAATGGAAAATGTTCTCCCCTATCCAAGAGTGAGATGTAGTGTCTGATACACTGACAGGCAGGATAGATAGAATAGATAGAATAGATAGATAGAATAGATAGATAGAATAGATAGATAGAATAGATAGATAGAATAGATAGATAGAATAGATAGAATAGATAGATAGAATAGATAGATAGAATAGATAGATAGAATAGATAGATAGAATAGATAGATAGAATAGATAGATAGAATAGATAGATAGAATAGATAGATAGATAGATAGATAGATAGATAGATAGATAGATAGATAGATAGATAGATAGATAGATAGATAGATAGATAGATAGATAGATAGATAGATAGATAGATTAGATAGATATGAGATAGATAGATAGATAGATAGATAGATAGATAGATAGATAGATAGATAGATAGATAGATAGATAGATAGATAGATAGATAGATAGATAGATATAGATAGATAGATAGATAATGACTTGAAACTTTCCATTCACATGTTTGTATAAAAAAAAAAAAATCACATTCTGATATCGGATGTATTATACAGTTCTGTACCTCAGCTGCTGCAGAACTTCATCTTCCACACCTCAGTTGCTACAGAATATCATAATACACAACCCAGCTGCTGCAGAACCTCAAACACTAGTAAATTTCCTACAGGGCTATTCCAAGAGGACCCTATAGACCCCTGTTCATCCAGAGCTAGCTGGTTCATGAATAGAATGACAGAATAGTGAAGACTGACACTTATGGAGACATAGCAGTGGGAGAAATGTAACCATGCAACCCTCATGATCTATGGAAAGTGGAGTGACAATGAATGTCATTAATGGTCGTCATCGGTGGCTGTCACCCGCACCCGCAGAAGACCTAGGAGAGGGGCTTATATTTCTAGAAACATCTTTTATGACTGGGGGAGGGGAGATATTCTCTAATCTGGAAGCTCATTCCAGGCAGGTGCGTCATGAAGTCCCTCCGTTGCCTCATTACTCTCAAGATATCCCCAGAGTCTTATCTGTACTTACAATATTGGAACTTTCCATGATTTTCCTCCGTCATTAACTATACAGCGACAGGTGTAAAGCAAAATATCAGGGAAATAATGATGGAAAAAAATCCTCAAGAGAAGAGGTGGCGGCGGCCCTTTAAGTAGAACAAAACCGGCCGGTGTGATTACACCCTAAGATAGTTGGTTAAATCAAATATATATTTACCCCAAAAAATGGACCCCCCCCCCCCCAACTCTCCTGCGCACATGATGTAAAATATATGTACAGTGCCTTACATGCGCTGCTGCTATAGCACTATGGAAACAGCAGAATAGTGAGTGCAGCTCTGGAGAATAATACAGGATGTAACTCAGGATCAGTACAGGATAAGTAATGTAATGTATGTACACAGTGACTCCACCAGCAGAATAGTGAGTGCAGCTCTGGAGTATAATACAGGATGTAACTCAGGATCAGTACAGGATAAGTAATGTAATGTATGTACACAGTGACTTCACCAGTAGAATAGTGAGTGCAGCTCTGGAGTATAATACAGGATGTAACTCAGGATCAGTACAGGATAAGTAATGTAATGTATGTACACAGTGACTCCACCAGCAGAATAGTGAGTGCAGCTCTGGAGTATAATAAAGGATGTAACTCAGGATCAGTAATGTAATGTATGTACACAGTGACTCCACCAGCAGAATAGTGAGTGCAGCTCTGGAGTATAATACAGGATGTAACTCAGGATCAGTACAGGATAAGTAATGTAATGTATGTACACAGTGACTCCACCAGCAGAATAGTGAGTGCAGCTCTGGAGTATAATAAAGGATGTAACTCAGGATCAGTAATGTAATGTATGTACACAGTGACTCCACCAGCAGAATAGTGAGTGCAGCTCTGGAGTATAATACAGGATGTAACTCAGGATCAGTACAGGATAAGTAATGTAATGTATGTACACAGTGACTCCACCAGCAAAATATTGGGTACAGCTCTGTAGTATAATACAGGATGTAACTCAGGATCAGTACAGGATAAGTAATGTAATGTATGTACACAGTGACTCCAGCAGCAGAATAGTGAGTGCAGCTCTGGGGTATAATACAGGATGTAACTCAGGATCAGTACAGGATAAGTAATGTAATGTATGTACACAGTGACTCCCCCAGCAGAATAGTGAGTACAGCTCTGTAGTATAATACAGGATGTAACTCAGGATCAGTACAGGATAAGTAATGTAATGTATGTACACAGTGACTCCACCAGCAGAATAGTGAGTGCAGCTCTGGAGTATAATACAGGATGTAACTCGGGATCAGTACAGGATAAGTAATATAATGTATGTACACAGTGTCTCCACCAGCAGAATAGTGAGTGCAGCTCTGGAGTATAATACAGGATGTAACTCAGGATCAGTACAGGATAAGTAATGTAATGTATGTACACAGTGACTCCTCCAGCAGAATAGTGAGTGCAGCTCTGGAGTATAATACAGGATGTAACTCAGGATCAGTACAGGATAAGTAATGTAATGTATGTACACAGTGACTCCACCAGCAGAATAGTGAGTGCAGCTCTGGAGTATAACACAGGATGTAACTCAGGATCAGTACAGGATAAGTAATGTAATGTATGTACACAGTGACTCCACCGGCAGAATAGTGAGTGCAGCTCTGGAGTATAATACAGGATGTAACTCAGGATCAGTACAGGATAAGTAATGTAATGTATGTGCACAGTGACTCCACCAGCAGAATAGTGAGTGCAGCTCTGGAGTATAATACAGGGTGTAACTCAGGATCAGTACAGGATAAGTAATGTAATGTATGTACACAGTGACTCCTCCAGCAGAATAGTGAGTGCAGCTCTGGAGTATAATACAGGATATAACTCAGGATCAGTACAGGATAAGTAATGTTATAATTTATAGTTTCTCACTATTGTGCTGGTGGAGTCACTGTGTACATATATACATCGGGTTAGGTGATGACGGGGTGGGTGGTCACATAGCGGGTTCTGTATAATTGATTTTCATGCTCTGAGCATTATTAAGTATACAGGTATTATTTACATATACATGAATGATCTATTGTTATAGTATTTTATATATGTAGCAGAGCTAAGTTTACAATTGAACATTTTCTTATTGTTTTGTGATGACTCAGTTGATAGACAGTTCTGTACGTAGATTCACGCGTTTCTTAGCCGATGCTTAACATGTCTGGAGTAATTATCTTTCACCCGGTATTAAATCGCGGTCATTTAGGTAGATTTAAAAGCACAGTCTGGCGAAGTACACGCTGTTCTGTCCTGACGTAGAAAATCCATTCTGCTCACAATAACCTGCCTGTAAATAGATAAGTACCCGCGTGTTTCACGATTTGCCGGCATTTTAATGGATCCGCAGCTGAAGTATTCCAGGAAGAAACCGTTACGGTCGCACACAATGGACGACGCGGCGCCGTTTATTAGAACTTTTTCTCAAACAAACAAAGGCGGAAAAAAATAAAGAAAAAAAAGTATTGTCAATAAATCAGAGAATGAGGGAAAAAAACAAAAACATTCTGTACTGGAGGAGAATTCAGAGCATCAAATATAACGGAGGGGACAAAAACACATTTCTTGTAGGGGTCGGACACGAGATTTATATAATGGAGATAGATGAGAGATTTAGGTATGAAGACCTCCCTGGTAGTCTAAGGTAGTGGAAGGGTTAATGTTACCAGTTCTGGGGGGGGGGGGGGGGGTCTAGTGTAGAAGATGGGGTTAAAACTTAATTTCCTAGAGGTCCCAGGGTAGTAATGCCCCCTCCCTTGATGGTCTGGAGTAGAAGGGCGGGTTAATAGCTGGGGGTGTAGGGTAGAGGAGGGGTTAAGGAGTCATTCACTGGTGGTCTAGGTAAAGGGGTTGACCAGGATTACAAAAACATGGCTGTTTTCTTCCAAAAAACAGCGCCACACCTGCCGACAGGTTGTTTGTGATATAGAATGAAGCGGAGCTGCAATACCAGACACAACCTGTGAAGTGGACAGGGCTGTACTGCAATACCACACACAACCTGTGGGCAGGTGTGGCGCTGTTTTCGTAATCCTGTACAATCCTTTTATGGCCCACTTTTTTGGTGGTCGAAGGTAAATATGTCACTCCAATGTGGTCTATGGTAAAAGTTAATAACTGGACGTCTAGGGTGGAAAAGGGTTTAAGATTTAATTCCTTGGTGGTATAGGGTATAAGAGGGGGGTTCATATTTAGCTCCTTGGTGGTCTAGGGTAAAAGAGGGGATTAATATTTAAATCCCTGGTGGTCTAGGGTAATGCGACTTTCATTGGTGGTCTAACGTAAAAGACCTATCTTGAGGGGCGTTTTCTGCCTCAAGAACCCCATTGAATTCAATTGGAGATGCCACGTTTTTTGCCACGTTTCTTTCCTTTGCCTCTTGAAAAAAAACAAGGTAAAAAACGCCGAAAAAAACGCATCTGGTGCAAAACCACTTAAAAAAAAAAAAACGGAGCTGATTTTTTCCAGGCAGAATTTCAAAATACGCCTGGAAAAACGGTAGTTAACGCCAACAAACATCTGCCCATTGGGATTCAATGGGAAAACTGCGTTTTGTTCAGACGTGGCTTTTTTTTACGCCGTCATTTTAAAAAACCGTGCATAAAAAACCCTTGGAAAAAGGAGATGTCACTTCTGGAGCTGTTTTTCATTATGTCAATGGAAATAGCTCCAAAAAAGGCTAAAAAAAAAACACTTGAACATTTTTTTTTCGGCTACAAAACTGGCTGAGAATCAGAGGTTGCTTTCTCGGACAACAGCGCCGTCATTTTCAGCAGTTTTTTATTCTGCGTGTGAACGTACCCTTATGGTCCACACAGCAGACGCAGTAAGAATCGGCCGGACACAGTGCGGTCACATGACATCATTGCGGCCAGGATAGTTTGGCAACAAAGCGCCCATTAAGAGGATGACCTGCCCTACCTTTTACCGGGCGTACGTTACAAACGGGGGCTACAATTAAAAAAAATCACTGGAGTGTCTCTTTAACATGGGCCAAGGACTCTGTTTTTGTTTTTGTACAGGATTTTTTATTTTGTGACTTTTTGTATAGCCGTTCTTTATGGCGTTTTTGAAATTCTATAGAATAGTCAAAAGGAAAGAAACAAAATGCAGAAAAACCCGCCATACTAAGCTAAAACGCTGCAATACCGGCCACAGCTTAACCCGACAGGACAACAACTTCTTACAATAAAGTTGCCTCCTCAATCAGCTGTTATTGCCATGGTGGGATGTGAGTGGCCACTGCGGCGGAATTAGGTTACTACATTCAAAAAAAGTATATTTTTATATACATGGACACACTGTGTACTCCAAAGTGGAAGCTGCTATAAGCAGGACCGCTCTGTTCTGGACCAAAACTGGTCCTGATAGGACTACTGCTTTAAGACCTCATGTATTCGGCAGTATTTGGGATCCGTGTAAGAAAACCTCAAATACGGCACCCATATAATCCCATAAACCCATGCTGTGCCTCCGATTCTACATGCATTCTGCATTATGGCGTCTCCTCTAGGGGAGTACACGGCGCCACCAGGAGTGCACTAACCATAAGGACCCATTATGCAGTCCATGCACCGCTGTATGGTCCTGTGTACATGGCATTACCAAAAACAAAAAACAATAGTGTCATTTATATGTTGAGCGCTGATCATTGGAATTCTGGGTTTAAAACCGACCAGTGCAAATACCTGCAAAAACTTTACAGATCCATCCCTGTACTTATAGAAGTTTCCTCACACTCCAAGATTGTGAGCTCCAAAGAGGACAGGGGCTGAAGTTAGTGAGGACAGAAACTGGACTGTATCATTGTATGAAATTATGCTGCTAAGTAAATAAAAGCAGGAAAAATGTATGTCAAAAATAGAAGAAAAACAGAAACTGCACAGACCAAATGATTCACAAGAACACCATAGATCCATGGAGCAACAAGAAAGTACACCGTGACCCGCCCTGGGGAAGACGTCTCTATAAGTAACATGTGAAGCGTGCAGGCTCAAGATCATCCAGATCTGCAGCACAACTGTATTCTAGAGGACGACGCTTCATCCAAAATCCATGTTTCAGTTGTGTAGCATGGATCAGAAATAACTACTATAATACTGCCCCCTATATACAAGAATATAACTACTATAATACTGCCCCCTATATACAAGAATATAACTACTATAATACTGCCCCCTATATACAAGAATATAACTACTATAATACTGCCACCTATATACAAGAATATAACTACTATAATACTGCCACCTATATACAAGAATATAACTACTATAATACTGCCTCCTATATACAAGAATATAACTACTATAATACTGCTCCTATATACAAGAATATAACTACTATAATACTGCTCCCCATATACAAGAATATAACTACTATAATACTGCCCCTATATACAAGAATATAACTACTATAATACTGCCCTCTATATACAAGAATATAACTACTATAATACTGCTCCCCATATACAAGAATATAACTACTATAATACTGCCCCTATATACAAGAATATAACTATTCTAATACTGCCCCCTATATACAAGAATATAACTACTATAATACTGCCCCCTATATACAAGAATATAACTACTATAATACTGCTCCACATATACAAGAATATAACTACTATAATACTGCCTCCTATATACAAGAATATAACTACTATAATACTGCTCCTATATACAAGAATATAACTACTATAATACTGCTCCCCATATACAAGAATATAACTACTATAATACTGCCCCTATATACAAGAATATAACTACTATAATACTGCCCTCTATATACAAGAATATAACTACTATAATACTGCTCCCTATATACAAGAATATAACTACTATAATACTGCCTCTATATACAAGAATATAACTACTATAATACTGCTCCCCATATACAAGAATATAACTACTATAATACTGCCTCCTATATACAAGAATATAACTACTATAATACTGCCCCTATATACAAGAATATAACTACTATAATACTGCCTCTATATACAAGAATATAACTACTATAATACTGCTCCCCATATACAAGAATATAACTACTATAATACTGCCTCCTATATACAAGAATATAACTACTATAATACTGCTCCTATATACAAGAATATAACTACTATAATACTGCCCCTATATACAAGAATATAACTACTATAATACTGCCCTCTATATACAAGAATATAACTACTATAATACTGCTCCCCATATACAAGAATATAACTACTATAATACTGCCCCTATATACAAGAATATAACTATTCTAATACTGCCCCCTATATACAAGAATATAACTACTATAATACTGCCCCCTATATACAAGAATATAACTACTATAATACTGCTCCACATATACAAGAATATAACTACTATAATACTGCCTCCTATATACAAGAATATAACTACTATAATACTGCTCCTATATACAAGAATATAACTACTATAATACTGCTCCTATATACAAGAATATAACTACTATAATACTGCTCCCCATATACAAGAATATAACTACTATAATACTGCCCCTATATACAAGAATATAACTACTATAATACTGCCCTCTATATACAAGAATATAACTACTATAATACTGCTCCCCATATACAAGAATATAACTACTATAATACTGCTCCCCATATACAAGAATATAACTACTATAATACTGCCTCCTATATACAAGAATATAACTACTATAATACTGCTCCCCATATACAAGAATATAACTACTATAATACTGCCCCTATATACAAGAATATAACTACTATAATACTGCCCTCTATATACAAGAATATAACTACTATAATACTGCTCCCCATATACAAGAATATAACTACTATAATACTGCCCCTATATACAAGAATATAACTACTATAATACTGCCCCCTATATACAAGAATATAACTACTATAATACTGCTCCTATATACAAGAATATAACTACTATAATACTGCCCTCTATATACAAGAATATAACTACTATAATACTGCTCCCCATATACAAGAATATAACTACTATAATACTGCCCCTATATACAAGAATATAACTATTCTAATACTGCCCCCTATATACAAGAATATAACTACTATAATACTGCCCCCTATATACAAGAATATAACTACTATAATACTGCTCCACATATACAAGAATATAACTACTATAATACTGCCTCCTATATACAAGAATATAACTACTATAATACTGCTCCTATATACAAGAATATAACTACTATAATACTGCTCCTATATACAAGAATATAACTACTATAATACTGCTCCCCATATACAAGAATATAACTACTATAATACTGCCCCTATATACAAGAATATAACTACTATAATACTGCCCTCTATATACAAGAATATAACTACTATAATACTGCTCCCCATATACAAGAATATAACTACTATAATACTGCTCCCCATATACAAGAATATAACTACTATAATACTGCCTCCTATATACAAGAATATAACTACTATAATACTGCTCCCCATATACAAGAATATAACTACTATAATACTGCCCCTATATACAAGAATATAACTACTATAATACTGCCCTCTATATACAAGAATATAACTACTATAATACTGCTCCCCATATACAAGAATATAACTACTATAATACTGCCCCTATATACAAGAATATAACTACTATAATACTGCCCCCTATATACAAGAATATAACTACTATAATACTGCTCCTATATACAAGAATATAACTACTATAATACTGCCCCTTATATACAAGAATATAACTACTATAATACTGCTCCTATATACAAGAATATAACTACTATAATACTGCCCTCTATATACAAGAATATAACTACTATAATACTGCCCCTATATACAAGAATATAACTACTATAATACTGCCCCTTATATACAAGAATATAACTACTATAATACTGCCCTCTATATACAAGAATATAACTACTAGAATACTGCCCCTTATATACAAGAATATAACTACTATAATACTGCTCCTATATACAAGAATATAACTACTATAATACTGCTCCCCATATACAAGAATATAACTACTATAATACTGCTCCCCATATACAAGAATATAACTACTATAATACTGCCTCCTATATACAAGAATATAACTACTATAATACTGCCCCTATGTACAAGAATATAACTACTATAATACTGCCCCCTATATACAAGAATATAACTACCATAATACTGCCCCTATATACAAGAATATAACTACTATAATACTGCCCCTATATACAAGAATATAACTACCATAATACTGCTCCTATATACAACAATATAACTACTATAATACTGCCTCCTATATACAAGAATATAACTACTATAATACTGCCTCCTATATACAAGAATAGAACTACTATAATACTGCCCCTATATACAAAAATAGAACTACTATAATACTGCCCCTATATACAAGAATATAACTACTATAATACTGCCCCCTATATACAAGAATATAACTACTATAATACTGCCTCCTATATACAAGAATATAACTACTATAATACTGCTCCCTATATACAAGAATATAACTACTATAATACTGCTCCTATATACAAGAATATAACTACTATAATACTGCCCCTATATACAAGAATATTACTATAATACTGCTCCCTGTATACAAGAATATAACTACTATAATACTGCTCCTATATACAAGAATATAACTACTATAATACTGTCTTCTATATACAAGAAAATAACTACTATAATACTGCCCCTATATACAAGAATATGTCTACTATAATACTGCTCCTATATACAAGAATATAACTACTATAATACTGCCCATATATACAAGAATATAACTACTATAATACTGCCCCTATATACAAGAATATAACTACTATAATACTGCCCCTATATATATACACACACAAGAATAGAACTACTATAATACTGCCTCCTATATACAAGAATATAACTACTATAATACTGCCTCCTATATACAAGAATATAACTACTATGATACTGCCCCCTATATACAAGAATATAACTACTATAATACTGCCCCCTATATACAAGAATATAACTACTATAATACTGCCCTCTATGTACAAGAATATGACTACTATAATACTGCCCCTATATACAAGAATATGTCTACTATAATACTGCCCCTATATACAAGAATATGTCTACTATAATACTGCTCCTATATACAAGAATATAACTACTATAATACTGGCCCTATATACAAGAATATAACTACTATAATACTGCCCATATATACAAGAATATAACTACTATAATACTGCCCCTATATACAAGAATATAACTACTATAATACTGCCCCTATATATATACACAAGAATAGAACTACTATAATACTGCCTCCTATATACAAGAATATAACTACTATAATACTGCCTCCTATATACAAGAATATAACTACTATGATACTGCCCCCTATATACAAGAATATAACTACTATAATACTGCCCCCTATATACAAGAATATAACTACTATAATACTGCCCTCTATATACAAGAATATAACTACTATAATACTGCCCTCTATGTACAAGAATATAACTATTATAACACCGCCTCCTATATACAAGCATATAACTACTATAATACTGCCCCCTATATACAAGAATATAACTACTATAATACTGCCCCCTATATACAAGAATATAACTACTATACTACTCCCTATATACAATATAACTACTATAATACTGCCCCCTATGTACAAGAATATAACTATTATAACACCGTCTCCTATATACAAGAATATAACTACTATAATACTGCCCCCTATATACAAGAATATAACTACTATAATACTGCCCCCTATATACAAGAATATAACTACTATAATACTGCTCCTATATACAAGAATATAACTACTATAATACTGCTCCTATATACAAGAATATAACTACTATAATACTACTCCCTATATACAAGAATATAACTACTATAACACTGCTCCTATATACAAGAATATAACTACTATAATACTGCCCCCTATATACAAGAATATAACTACTATAATACTGCTCCTATATACAAGAATATAACTACTATAATACTGCCTCCTATATACAAGAATAGAACTACTATAATACTGCCCCCTATATACAAGAATATAACTACTATAATACTGCTCCTATATACAAGAATATAACTACTATAATACTGCCCCCTATATACAAGAATATAACTACTATAATACTGCTCCTATATACAAGAATATAACTACTATAATACTGCCCCCTGTATACAAGAATATAACTACTATAATACTGCTCCATATGTACAAGAATATAACTACTATAATACTGCCCCTTATATACAAGAATATAACTACTATAATACTGCCCCTATATACAAGAATATAACTACTATAATACTGCTCCTATATACAAGAATATAACTACTATAATACTGCCCCCTATATACAAGAATATAACTAGTATAATACTTCCCCCTATATACAAGAATATAACTACTATAAGGGTATGTGCACACACACTAATTACGTCCGTAATTGACGGACGTATTTCGGCCGCAAGTCCCGGACCGAACTCAGTGCAGGGAGCCGGGCTCCTAGTATCATAGTTATGTACGATGCTAGGAGTCCCTGCCTCTCTGCAGGACAACTGTCCCGTACTGTAATCATGTTTTCAGTACGGGACAGTAGTTCCACGGAGAGGCAGGGGCTCCTAGCATCGTACATAACTATGATGCTAGGAGCCCGGCTCCCTGCACTGTGTTCGGTCCGGTACTTGCGGCCGAAATACGTCCGTCAATTACGGACGTAATTAGTGTGTGTGCACATACCCTAATACTGCTCCTATATACAAGAATATAACTACTATAATACTGTCCCCTATATACAAGAATATAACTACTATAATACTGCTCCCCATATACAAGAATATAACTACTATAATACTGCCCCCTATGTAACACACATGAATAATGACAGCGATAGATTCCCACGGATTCCTGGTTCACATATAGACGGAGTTCGGTCTTCTCGGAGATTCCACAACAGGATTTATATTTGAAGCCTTTAAATCTAATGTCTATTCCGGGGTCTGACTAGCGCCAAACATTATTAATAACTTGTCATCTTTACTTAAGTGGAGACCTTTATAATATGACGACTTTCGGATGTTTCTTCTCCTCCTGCCAAGTTCCTTCTTTTTACCTCGCTCACAGATAAACTACAAAACGTTCATCAACCCAATTTTGTCTTTGTCATCGGACAATCTCTTCCTCTTCTTAATTCGCTCCTCAACCCCCATCTTCTGATTTTGGGACAAGTTGTACATTTTGGCGTTCGGTGAATAGGCGCCAGCTGGCGAGTAAGCGCGTGACCGGTGAGAGGTCTCGTTGCCGTCCTCTGAAATCATCGTGTTTGTAGAAAATCTGGAAATTTCGCTGGAATGAGGACGTCTCGGCGGTAGCCTTAAACAAACACTCATTTCATTTTCACATTTTCACCGCGTTTGTGTTGGAACGACATGAGAGATGTAAGAAGATACAAATTCGTTTGAAGGATTTTTATAAAAACTTCACTCCTTTGAAGTGGATGATAAAACACGAGACGAGTTGTTTCTTACCCGAGATGCTTCCTAAACTCTTCTATGAGACGTTTCACTTGGAACGACCCCAAAAACGGCAATAGAAGCATCGGCGCCCTAAATATCCCAATAATAATAGAAGTGGGAAATAGATCTTTAAAAAAATATTCCGGGTAAAACTTTAAAATCGTACAGGTGGTCTCACCAGAGGAGTGGATCCTTAAACCACACTTGGGTTGATGTTGGCTAAACGGAGGTACGGAGTCTATTCACCCTAGAACCCCTGCGAGGGGCATAGCCTATCCCGGGCGTATTCCCAGATCAAGTTCCCCAGAGTAATCACCAGCTGGCGGCAGTTGTAATCCAAAAAAAGCAAGGAAGCGGATCAGGATGCGAGAAACCAGAGGTGCAGAAGACGAGCCGGTGGGGGTCAAACTACACGTACTAGGCGACACCATGAAGGAGCAATAGTCGAAATCGGAAAGAAGGACAACGTCAAGGTCAAAACCCGAAACAACTAGCCAGAAGGGAATATACCTTAATCCACAGGCAAATGTATCCAGCCGAATGGCTCTTTTAAAGTAGGCGCTCGATGACGTCATCAGAGCAGGCTGGTAGTCAGAGACCGGTACTGTAAGCACAGAATCGGCGGCTGCGAGTAGGAGAGTGCTTCTTGGTCAGGACGTGTTTTCTTACTGCTCCTAGCAACCCCTATCGAGACAGTCAAAGGTGGCCCTTCCACTATGATGACTTGGGAATGACCCATGAGCTTCTTTCTATGGCCCTTGGGAAGGCCAAAGATGATAATGTTACGTTCCACTCTCCCCCTTTACTTACTGTAACCATGGTACAGACAAGATAGGGGAGGAGCATGACACCATCATGTACAGCGTATCCAAGAGCCGTGAAAAGACACTCTTATGTTAGGTCGAAATATCCTCAACATGGCTTCCAGAAGATGTAAGACCCCATGCAGACGGCTGTATTTTCATACATCCGTAAATACGGATCCGTAGTCATCCGCAACTTATCCGCATATGGATGTAGCCATCTTTAAAGTGTAGCTAAACGTTTGACAAACTTCTGACATGTCATAGTGACATGTCAGAAGTTTGTATTGCTGGGGGTCCGAGCACAGAGACCCCCACCAATCACTAGAACGAAGCAGCTGGAGCGCTTGTGTGAGCGCTCAGCCGCTTCGTGTCTGTTCGGCTTTTTCCAGAAATAAATGTATCGGAGTACGGACTCAATAGACAATATATGACCCCGTATTCCGATACATCGGCTTTCCGGAAAAAGCCAAACAGACACAAAGTGGCTGAGCGCTCACACGAGCGCTTCAGCTGCTTCGTTCTAG